>NC_064565.1:82834497-83137527 GCF_937001465.1 Orcinus orca
TTCCAATTTGCACTAAATCTATTTTCTTTTATGTGGCGAGGCCAGCAGCATACCTTATAGTCTTGTCTGTGGGATATAAACTCCTTTGCTCTCTGTCATAATCTAGTCTGCAGAGATCTTGATCACTATGTTAGATTCGTCAAGCTGATTAGACCTAATAAACAGGAAGTAACAAATACTTCAGACTTTATTTTTTTTTTTGGCCATACACGCGATGTGCAGGATCTCAGTGCCCCGTCCAGGGATGGAAACTGTGCCCCCTGCAGTGGAAGTGCAGAGTCTTAACCACTGGACTGCCAGGGAAGTCTTAAAATTCACCATCTTAGTGAAGTTTCTGGAGATCCAAGTGATCTGAAAGATATCAAGATATCCCTCCAAGGTGAAAAACAAGTTGCTGCACCTTGTACCACCTACCACTAAAAATGAGACACAATACTTGTTGGGCCTCTTTGGATTTTGGAAGAAATAAATACTGCATTTGAGTGTGGTGCTCTGACCCATCTACCCAGTAACTCATAAGGCTGGCATTTTTTATCAGGAGTAAAGAAAAAGAAGACTCTGTAACAGGACCTTATGATCCAGAGGAATCCCATGATACTTGAAGTGTCTGTGGCAAACATATACATATACATCTGCCACTGGCAAACTCTAATAGAAGATCCACAATGCAGCTTTCTTTAGTTTCACAGCAAAGCCATGCCCTCTTCTGCAGAAAACAATTCTCCATTTGAGAAACTGTACCTAGCTTGCTACTGAATTTGAATGACTGGCCATGAGACATCAAGTGACTATGCAACCTCAGCTGCCCATTATGAACTGGATGTTATCTGACCCATCAGCCCATAAGGTTGGGCATGCACAAGAGCAATCCCTCATCAAATGGAAGTGGTATGTAAGAGACAGCTTGAGCTGGTCCAGAAAGCACAAGTTGCCTTAGCCAGTGACTTAGATTCCTTTGATTCTTACTCCTGGTATATTGCCTCCTCATCATCTTCAATCAGTTAACTGGTTTACATACAGTTCTCCTCAATACACTGGCACAAGCTGGAAGTGGTCTGTTCTAGCATTAGAACTCCCATGAGGAATGCCCCTGATGGTAGTACTGAAGGGAAATTCTCTCAGCACAAAGAATGTCCTGCAGTGCATTGGGTGTCTACTTTGTCTGGATTGAGAGATGGCCAGAGGTATAGACCTACACTCATTCATGGGCAATAGCTGATGGTTTTCCTGAACGGTGAATAACTTGGAAAGAAAAGATTGGGAGACTGATGACAAGGAGGTCTAGGGAAGAGGTATATGGATGCACTTCTCAGAGTGGGCACAAAGTGTGAGGATATTTGTGTACACCAAAGGGCATCCACTCAGATTTCAAAATCAGGGGGATGACACATTTGATGGAGTTGGCCTCTTTTTCCACCTACTGCAGTGCTTGCACAAAGTAGCCATGCAGTCAGGAGCAAAGGATATTCATGGGCTCAAGAACATGGGCTTCCCCACAGTAAGGTTCATATCTACCAACATCAGAGATCACCCGTTGAGTTCCAATATGGCACTATTTCCAGGAGAAAATAGCCAGTAACCTAGTAACAGATTGATTGATTATACTGGACCCCTTCCATCATGGAAGGGACAGCTATTTGTCTTACTGGAATAAACACATATTTTGGATATAGATTTGCTTTCTATGCTCAGAATATTTCTGATATTATTATCAACCATGAACTCATTATACCTTACTCACTGTTATGATATTCTACATATTACTTCTTTCCAGGGAACTCATTTCATAGTAAAATAAATGCAGCAATGGACTCGTGCAAATGGAATTTGAGGGGGGGGGGTGCCACACTGCACGGCTTATGGGATCTTAGTTCCCTGACCAGGGATTGAACCTGGGTACTCTGCAGTGAAAGTGCAGAGTCCTAACCACTGGACCACCAGGGAATTCCCTGGAATTTGCTAGTCTTATCATATGCCCCACCAGCCAGAAGCTCCTGGAAGGATGATGGAATAGCCCACTGAGTTCTGGTGCCAGTTAGGAAATAACATGTTAAAAACTGAAGTTCCGTTGTATAGGATGCAGTATATGCTTTGAGTCAGTGCCAATACATAGTACTGTTTCTTTCAAAATACACAGGTTCAAGAATCAAGGGGTGGGGAAAGTGGAAGTGGTTCCTCTCATCATTATACCCAATAATCCACTCACACAATTTCTGTTTCCAGTTCCTGTAACTTTGAGCCCTGATGGTTTGGAGATTTTACTTCCCAACAGAGGAATATTTCCACCAGGGATCACAACTATGGTTCCACTGAGGTTGAGGTTGAGATGGTACCTCGGCACTTTGGGCTCCTCATACTATAGAAAAAAATCAGGTGAAGAAGGGGGTGCTGTCCTGGCTGGGGTGATTGGTTCCAATTGCCAAGAGGAAATTGGCTTTGCTGCTTCACAGTGGGGACAGGGAAGACTATGGGGACAAAAGGAGTGCATTCTTGGGCTTCCCTGGTGGCGCAGTGGTTGAGAGTCCGCCTGCCAATGCAGGGGACACGGGTTCGTGCCCCGGTCCGGGAGGATCCCACATGCCGCGGAGCGGCTGGGCCCGTGAGCCATGGCCGCTGAGCCTGCACATCAGGAGCCTGTGCTCCGCAGCGGGAGAGACCACAACAGTGAGAGGCCCGCATACCGCAAAAAAAAAAAGGGTGCATTCTTGATTTTCTGTGATACCTCTTAGCACTTCCGTGTCCTATACTAAAAGTTAATGGAAAGCTACTATAATTTTTTTTAAAAGAGTTTAAAAGTAGATTCACACCCTTCAGGAATGAAGGTGTGAGTCTTGCACACTTTTAGTTCTGGTAACTAAACTTTTCCCTTTGTTCCCCAGCCCAGTTGACGCCGCTGCTTCCCTCTTTGCTTTTTCAGTCCTCCAACACCTGTTTCAGCAATGCTCCATATTAAATTATTTCTGTGGTTTGTTTTCCCGACTAGATCCTGTCTGCTACAACAACAGAGGTGCATCCCTGAAATTAAAAAAAATCACTGAATATTAAAACCATATAAAACAAAACAAAAATATTATGTTTACATGTAAAGTGGGTTAAGCTCTAGGCTAAGATAATTAAAAACAGATTTTTTTCACCTACATGAATATTCAGTGGGACATTTGAAATTCGACATTGCATGACACCTAGTATCTCTGATCCCCACCAAATAAATGCTTGGAACTTCCCTACTCTTTGTGACAACCAAATACACTCCCTCAAATTTCAAAAATATTCCCTAAGAGGCAACCCTCAGATCTACTGTACTGCAGTGATCACTACCTATGATTTTAATAAATCCACCCAACTTACTATGTCACATTTCACCGTGGTTGTTTTCTTTACTTGATTTATGCTTTTTTTTTTTTTTTTTGGCCACACCACGTGGCATGTGAGATCTTAGTTCCCCAACCAGGGATCGAACCGTGCTCCATGCCATGGAAGCATAGTAGTCTTAACCACGGGACCGCCAGGGAAGTCCCCTGACTTATGCATCTTAAACTTGTGTAAATATAAATACACACATAAATATATGCTTGCCTATATACCCATGTATGTCTATATGAATATATATGCCTGTGAATATACAAAACATATGAATGTATAATATATATCACTGTAGTGGACGCTGTGGTGTGCCACCCAGTTCCTACCTCCAAGACCAAAGCCCTCGCTCCCCCAACTCCTGAGAATGTTGCCTGCTGACAGCCTGCATTTGTCTTCCCCATAAGAACTGGCCTCAGCCCAGTGTAATCGCCTCACCCGAGATTACAACACCTCCCTGGAGGTATTGCTATCCAGTGAGTGGAAGGGAACAGAGGCCCAGCCCCCTAACCTCGATGTGGGACACTTTAGCCCCAGAGCTCCCCCGGGATCATCTGAGGCCTATGCTGCAACTTCATAGCAGATCAGCTTCTCCCTCATTCCCCACAGGTGGTGACCCTAAAAACCAATAAATCCCAGCATGCCAATCTCCACCTCAGAGACTGTTCCTGAGAAACCCAACCCAATGTAATCATCTATTTTGACTTGACGCTGGTGGTTTAGAGAGTTGATCCCCTGTTTGTAAAAAAATCAGAGCCACCCTCCCAGCCTAGGTGAAAGCCACAAGCAGAGCTGTGTAAATGACTGCCGAACGAGGATAAATTTTGAATGAGGTTACCTCACTATGTCAGTGTGGAGACTTTTCAGTTTTGAAGCTGGTGTGGTCTTTGATGGAACAGTTAAGCTACAGGAGGTTCCAGGGTATCAGGGCTACAGGTGATCCCCACAGAGCACAACCCGGGGCCTAGCAGTCGAGGCTAAGGAGACTAGAAAGTGTTGTCAGTGTATTTTTATACATTTTCATTTATAAGCGCTATTTATTTCGGCACACACCATACTTCCTGGATTCTAAACAGCCATGGGGTTTATGTTTGTACCAATGGTTTAATAGCACTTTTTCAGGGAGGAGATGAAATATTTCCACCCCATTAAATGATCCATATTAACGAGTCAACACATGTGAAGCACTTAGTACCTTGTACAGAGTCAGTGCAAGATGAATGCTAGCCATGATATCTATTGTTGTAAAATGTGAAAGATGACATCTTAGAATTGAAGAAATATAGTAGTTTTTTAAAATAAATATTGTAAAATTATTTTCGGTGTTAATTTATTGGAAGTTATGTTCTTTAGACCAGGGAATGCCTTCCGCAGCTCTTGTTCTTTACTGTCCTTGACCTTCTAGCACACGTGTAATCAGTAGCATTCAGTGTAGTATTTCATTGTTTTATTTGCTATTATTCATCTATTGTATTTAATTGTTTTGTGAGCATCAATTTTCTAATGACTTTTTATATTTTATTTTGTACTTGTTTTGTTTCCCTCATTATGTTAGAAACTTCTAGTGGGCACTGACCATGGCTTATACTTCTTCGGTATGCCCTATAGTGCTGGCTACTAAGTACAAATTCGATAAATAATGGCACACTACCTGATGTTAAAAGCATGAAAGTGGAGGGAATGATAGCTGCAAATGTAGTAATTCTACTCAATATGTACTAAGATTTTTTTCTTTAAATACTTACTCAAAATCCTACTTTCCTACCCAAAGTGTAAAAGTCAGCAACACAAAAAACTTTTCAGATGTAGAACAAAGTAGAAAGAGCTAAGTTATTACAGTGATTTAGAAACAAAGTATTTAAAGTTTTCCTGTGAGGGGTTGCTACAATGAATATTGCGTTTGCTCTGGGTTAAGGCTTCCATTGTTTACTGTGGTTTCTAAAATTCCATTTATTTTCAACTTTTTTAGACAGCTGTGTTGGAAAAGCAAATCAAAAACAAGAGAAGATGAGAAAGACTCACCTTAAAATACAAAGGGATGGGCAATAAAGGAGAGAAGAGAAGCTGCAAAGAAATGTCAAAGAGGTGAAGTCGGTGGAGGTATCTCCATTAAAAGAGAAACCCCTCCCTGGTGGCGCAGTGGTTGAGAGTCCGCCTGCCAATGCAGGGGACTCGGGTGCATGCCCCGGTCCGGGAAGATCCCACATGCCGCGGAGCGGCTGGGCCCGTGAGCCATGGCCGCTGAGCCTGCACATCCGGAGCCTGTGCTCCACAGCGGGAGAGGCCACAACAGTGAGAGGCCCGCGTACCGCAAAAAAAAAAAGAGAAACTCCTGATGGGGCATTTTAACATGCAGTGGTGGTCCTTCAGCTTCACTGGGACGCCGTAGAATCCGAGGCACCATTCTCAACCTTCCTCCAGAAAAATGATTATGCAAATTCACAAAATTTGTTAACTGCCCCTCTTTCTTCTCCTTCACAGCCAAACTTCTCACAAGGGATGTCTCTTTGTTCTTTTTTGTTGTTGTTGTTGTTGTATTTTTTTTTTTTTTTTTGCGGTACGCGGGCCTCTCACTGTTGTGGCCTCTCCCGTTGCGGAGCACAGGCTCCGGACGTGCAGGCTCAGCGGCCATGGCTCACGGGCCCAGCCGCTCCGCGGCATGTGGGATCCTCCCAGACGAGGGCACGAACCCGTGTCCCCTGCATCGGCAGGCGGACTCTCAACAACTGCGCCACCAGGGAAGCCCGTCTCTTTATTCTTATCTCCCCTTCCTCACCTCCACATCCCTCTCCAACTCCCCTGAGCCACTCCCCTGAAAACATAGCAGCTCTGACCAGCTCCACTCGGGCACATGCTGACAAACACTTTGTCTTTGGCCCAGAATGCATTTCTGTGTCTCAGGGCAACGTATTTCTCCTGATTTCCATACCATCCAACTCCTCTCTCGGATGTGGCAAAATCACCTCATACTCGGCATATCCAAAAAGAATTAATAATGTTCCCCTAAACCCATTCCTCCTCCTGTGTCTCCATCTCAGTAAATGACACTACCATGGACCTAGTTTGGTCTAAACACAAAAGCTGAGGCTCTTCCAGGTCTGATCAATTCTGGTTTTGTCATATCTTTTAAATCTATCACTTATTCTGATCCCAATCTCCAGGACTTCACTTCAGGACAGTCTCCATGTATACCCACCTTATTGGAGCAGCCTCCTAGCTGGTTTCCCTGGATCTATTCTCCATCCCACAGGCAGTACAATCTTTCTAAACTGCAAGCCTAATCAAGTCACTCTCCTTCAATGGCTTTCCATTACCTTCAGGCTATTGGCAAACACCTTAGCATGCTTGGTTTTCAAAGTCCTGCACTCTCCCCACCCACCCTTCTTCTTGCAGGGAAGCCAGGTTGCTCAATTCTGGAGCCGCCATTTCCATCCTGGTCTATGTGAATGATGACTGCTGGAGTAGTGCAGTGCACAACCTGTGAGATTAAACATGGCAGCCTCGCCTCTTTCTCACACTTCGTATACTGTGCTAAAAGCAGCTTCCCTGACACATCGTATTTCCCCTCACTCTGAGCCTTTGCTTATCGCTGTTTCCCATTTATAATTTTGTCCAACTCCATGTCGTCTTCATCTGGTTAATTGTACTCGTCCTTTAGATCTCAATTTAGATATCACTTACCAACAAAGCTCTCCCTTACTCACACTGTCTCCCAGTTTTGGAATAGGAATTTCCCTAAGGCTTATGTTTAGTGCCCTCTGCTTAAATTCTATTTTTGTACTTATCCCTTGATCCTATAATTGTCTGTTTACTTTCTTGACTCCTCTTTTAGAGCAGGGACTGTTTTACTCACTTTTGTGTCTCTAGTTCATTGTACAGAGTCTGGCACCTGGTAGATACAAAGTAAATACTTTTGAATGAATGCAACTTTGGGTAAATCGTTTAACCTAACTAAACCTTAGTTTATGGCTGGTCAAATAAGGCTAAGAATGTCTGTCCTCAATATTTTACAGAACAATATGACAAAATGTATGTGAAAAATGCTTTGAAAGTGGAAAGAAATAAAGAGATGGGAGAGAGAACAATTGTCATGGCACTACCATAAAGAGAAAGTGACAAGGAAAGGGATGATTCTAAGGAAAGGCATGAGACATACCGTTCCACTCCATCATGTGTAAGACTTTAATGCCTGTGCTGCTGAAGTGAGCACAGATTCTGTGCCTTGTCTTAAATTAGAACGAGCAGCCATAGTGCTTCAAAGAGACAACAAGTGGGAAGTGAGGAATGTAGTAAAGAAGCCATTGTATCAGTTCATTAACTGGTCATACGATCTGTGAGATACAAATAATTATTTCTTTCTTGAAGACCAAGCTGTTCATAATGGTGTACCCAGGGTTCAGGAAATCACAGGATAAACTCAGTTCTTCTTCCTGGAACATCACTTTTACTTGGTGATTCAGGAAGTTAAATCATTTACTTGGTAAGTAACCTGAAGCAGTATTTTCATATTTATATAAATAAATGGGTATGTTATAGCTTGGACTGTAGCACTTGCATACATCTTTTAAATAAACCTAAGACTTCAAACATTTTGTACTTCCAGTGGACAATAGTCCCACACTGTCTCCCTTCACTCCCCCTACCAAATCTCCACACTCCCAAACCCTAGGAGTAAGTCTTTACCCAGCTATGCTCTTGGGATGCTTAGGAAAAGTTTAATAAGTACTGCTTTTAGAACTTTGGTAGGCTTCCATACTGCTGAAATGAAACAGAGACAGAAGAATCTTCAGCAACTACGGTCAGTTCATTTACCACAAGTTTATAGTTGAGCATTGATTTGTGTGTCTGTTCTTTGCTCCTTGCTTGCCCGTTGCACTGGTCAGCAATTTTGTAAATATTGGTCACGAGTCCCCAGAAGAATCGAAAAAATTTTTAATGCAGCGGAATCCATACTAACTTAACACTAACAAGGAAAGAATTCGAACTCCATATCCCCTTGACATTTGGCCAGTAGAATCATAATTTTTGCATATAAAGGTCAACATATTATATCTAAAGGAAGGGGAAAAGGGAACTAACATTTTCTGAGCCTCTACTATATACCAGGCACAGTGCCAGGTGCTGTACATTCCCTCACCATCATCCCTCACCACCCCAGACACACTTAATCCTGCCTCCCTTTGTATGATTCCTGTACTTTATCTAACCTCTTACTACTTGGTCTAACACTTTAAATATTGATGATTTGTTTGTATCTCACTCTACTGTGAACTCCTTGTGGGCAGGTCCATTTCAAATTCATCTTTTTATCTCAAGCACATTCAGTGCCTGGTCCCATAATATTCACTCAGTCAAATTTTTATTAACTGAACTAAAATTATATCTTCTGATGTATAAGATGTTGTTAAGAAGATAATTCTTTCATACTCCAAAAATTCTTCTCTAAGTCACCTTGAACAGATTCATCAGCCACTAAAGAAATATAGAGCATAGCAGTTATATCAGTTTTTTGCCATTTTCAGGTCCTGGAACATTTCCAAGTCTCCTTCCTGTCCCCCAACAGTAACAACAACAACAAATATATATATATATATATATACATATATATATATATGATTAGCATATAAAATAATAAACCATACACACTTTTTAATTATCTTTGCAAAGCACTCTTTTCAATAATATGTTAAGTAATCTGTGAAATATATCTTAAAAAAAAAATCACTAAGTGTAAATGTCCCCTATTTCAGTGGCTTTAACAAATGACAACAAACAGGACCAAATGGTGCAGCCACTATGGAAAACAGTATGAAATATTAAAAACAGAACTGCCATATGATCCAGCAATTCCACTTCTGGGTATTTTTCCAAAGAAAACAAAAACACTCATTGGAAAAGATACATGCACCCCCATGTTCATTGCGGCATTATTTACAATAGCCAAAATATGGAGGCAACCTAAGTGTCCACCAACAGATGAATGGATAAAGAAGTTGTGAGATATATATACATATATATATGTATGTATACACACACACACACACACACACACACACACACACACACACACACATATATAAGGAAATACTACTCAGCCATTAAAAAAATGAAATCTTGGACTTCCCTGGCGATCCAGTGGTTCAGAATCCACGCTTGCACTGCAGGGGGCACAGGTTCAATCTCTGGTCGGGGAACTAAGATCTGGCATGCCACGCGGTGGGGCCAAAAATTACAAAAAACAAGAAGGAAATCCTGCCATTTGTGACAACATGGATGGAGCTAGAGGGTATTACGTTAAGTGAAATAAGTCAGACAGAGGAAGACAAATATCATGCTATCTCACTTAAATGTGGAATATAAAAACAAACAAACCAACCAAACAAAATGAATACAGACTCATAGTTACAGAGAACAAACAGGTAGTTGCCAGAGGGGAGAGGGTGTGGGTGTGGGTGAAATAGATGAAGGGGATTAAGAGGTACAAACCTCCCGTTACAAAATAAATAAGCTATGGGGCTGTAATATATGGCATAATAAATATCATCAATAATACTGTAATAACTTGCTATAGGGACGGATGGTTACTAGACCTATCATGGTGATCATTTTATAATGATCAATTGTAGTACACCTGACACTAACATAATATTGTATGTCAACTATATTTCAATTTTAAAAAAAAGAACAGTACTAAAGTCACACCGCTCATAGACGATTAAATATGCATTCTGAATTTCCAAGTCTGAAGCCTCAGGATTGTTTTTCTTGCCTCCCTAAATCCAATGTAATCAAAACAGAGAAATTTCTTCTTCTCATCAGTGCATTTCAGAGTACATATGAAGTAGGCACTGTATAAACAAACATGCGTGCCCACACACACACACACACACACACACACACACACACAAACATAAAAGAGGAAAAATAATTAGAAACCAGGGGACTCATCAATGCTCTGATTTAGAACCTGCTCAAGTTTATGAATTCAAATGTTTTGAACCTAATCCGACTTCTCTCAAGTTCAAATTTACTTGACATTTGATATATTGTGACTTTCTGTTTTTGTAAAAGAACAGTTTCAAAAATGGTTCAGTAAGCTCTTTGGGGACTTCCCTGGTGGCGCAGTGGTTAAGAATCTGCCTGTCAATGCAGGGCACATGGGTTTGACCCCTGGTTGAGGAAGATTCCCACATGCCGTGGAGCAACTAAGCCCGTGCACCACAAGTACTGAGCCTGCGCGCCTAGAGCCCGTGCTCCACAACAGGAGAAGCCACCGCAATGAGAAGCCCACGTACTGCAACGAAAAGTAGCTCCCGCTCTCCACAACTAGAGGAAGCCCGCGCACAGCAACGAAGACCCAGCACAGCCATAAATTAATGAATTAATTAATTAATTTAAAAAAATAAGCTCTTTGGACAGTGTCTAACTCCTGCAATGCAGGATTTGGAACAGTTAGCAGTAACTGAATAAGAAACATGCAATACATTTCTTAAAATGTGCACATTTTCAAAAACTCAGGGGGAAAAGTGCTTGACCTCGTCTATCTGTGGTTTCACTGAATATTTGAGAATTAGTTAATGACATTCAGAGACACAAAGATACAGCTGGATTTTCCCATCCAGTGTGCAGAACGCATAGCCGTCAGACAGCGATGGTAGAACCCATAGGAAAGTACCCTCAATTTTTGTAGAAACAGAGAAGAATTAAGATTTAGTGTCTGGCAGTTTGTCAGTTGGATGCATCATTAACAAGGAAATCAAGAACACAGCAAAAGAATCTAAAAATGTGCTTGCATGTTTTACATTTACTATTTCTCTGCAGTGTAATTGCCAGTGCATGGGCCATGGTGAAAAACAAGCTAGCAAATATCAAATCCACCAAATAGTTCACTGACAAGTCTTTGGGAGCCTTAATGAAGGTCTACAATAGCTCTTCTTGTCATACAAAAGCTTTTATCCAAGTAAACAGGCACTTAGAATAGTGCAGGTAGGATTATGGAGCCCCACTTCCTCAGCCCAACAGCCTCAGGTTACCTTAACTTTTAAGCCCAAATGTATTCCTGGCTAAGTGCCCCCTACTTCCAGTCCAGACCCTAAGTGACTCTGGGAAGTCACAAGGATGTTTCACATGCATTCAGGAATGAATCAACACAAATGAGGTGCTTCTACTCTCTCTCAGGGCTTTGCTGGTTATCCACTGAGTCTGCTGAGCTTTGGCAATCTGCTGCCAGTCCCATTGTTTTGCAATGTTCTGCTGAAGCTCACAGGGAAAATATCCTGCCCATAGCACAGACTTCAGTGCTCCCAAACCTGTAAAACCTTCAATGTGCCAAGTGCCATTGGTTCCTCTTCAGGATGCACCATGCCAACACCATGCTGTGTTCCATGCAGAAATGCAGATACCATACTTCTCTCCAAAAAGTTCACAACTATTGCCTGGGGCTGGGGGGATGGAAGCCAAGTAGTATGCTATCCTCCCACTCCCATCTCTGGCTCTAGGAAACCACCTGTGGTGGAATGTGAATTTATCAATTTACTTAATCTATCTCAGTTTAGATACAGCCAGAAGCATCCATTATAGTTACTACCAAGAGCTTCCTTTTAATTTGATAATTTTGTGTGGTTGTACAGAATTGAGATCTCATTGTTGATGGATAGAAGGAAAAGGAAATTTAAAAACAGGAAGAAAAATACAAATATATTTTATTTGTTCTAAGGATTCCTCATACTATTTATAACACACAATGGTCAAAGAATCAAAAGAAAAGCATGTGATCAATAGGTAATCAATAGATACAAAAAAGCATTTGATAAACTCAGCACCCAATGGTGATCACAAAACAACTCTTAAAGCTAAAAATAAAAAATTAGAAGAGAACTTCCTTATGTGATATTTGATATTTACCAAAAATTAAAAGCAATCCTGTTAATTAATGCAAAGAATTTTCTTTAAAATTAGAAACAAAGCTAGGAGGCCAGTTATCACAGCTTTTATTCAACATTTTTCAAAAGAGTCAAGCTAAAGGGAAAAAAAATATCATTAATCATAGATAATGTGATAGTTTACATAAACAAGGTAAGAGAATTAACCCAAAAATCCTTAGAACTAATAGGAGAGTTCACCTACATGGCTGGACATAAGGTACATATACAAAAATCCATAGTGTTCCTATACATTAGGGGTCAGCAAATTTTTCTATAAAGAGCCAAGTAGTAAATATTTTAGACTTTGAAGGCATGTGGTCTCAATCTTAACTAATCAAATCTGCCATTATAGTGCAAAAGTAGCCACAGACTATATGTAAACAAATGGGCACAGCTGTGTTCTTTACAAAAGAACACTGCAGGCTGGATTTGGTCCACAGGCCATATAGTGTGTAACTCCTGTTACACACCATTGATGAAAAATTAGAAAACATTATTTAAAAGGAAAAGATACTGTTTACTATAGCAACCCAAACTTGAAGGCACTTACGAATAACTCTAACAAAATTTGTACAAAACCTATTTGGAGAAAACTGTAAAACGTTATTGAAAGACAATAAGGATCTCAATAAAGAAAGAGGTACACTATCTTAATGGATGAGAAAAGTCAATGTTTCAGACCTTTCAATAGTCCCAAATTAATCTATTAATTCAATGTAACTCCAACCAAAATACCAACAGGGTTTTTCATGAAACTTGCCAACCTGATTCCAAAATTTATGTGCAAGAATAAAAAGCTAAGAATAATTGAGACAATTATGAAGAACAAGGAAGGGAGACACACCTTAACAGATGTCAAGATTTACTGTAAAATAATAGTAACTAAGGCAATATAGTATTGATAAAGAGACAGATAAATTGATTCACAAAGTAAATAGGGACCCCAGAAATAGACCCATTCATTTATGGAACATGTAATTTGACAGAGGTGGCACTGCAGATCAGTGGGATAAAGATTGGTTATTCAATAAATGGCACTGGAATAATTGGTTATTGTATAGTAAAAAACTGAAGTTATATCCTTTCCTCACACCATACACAAGAAATCAGTTCCAGGTTGAGTAAATATCCAAGTAGAAAATCAAAGCTTTAAAACAAATTAGAGAGCAATACAGAAGAATATCTTTAAGACTGTGAGAAAAGGAGAGATTTCTAAAAAAGGCATAAAAAGCCCAAAACACAAAGGTAAAAAATTAAAATATTTAATTACATTAACATAGAAGATTTGCGACAGGGGATTCAAGACGGCGGAAGAGTAAGACGCGGAGATCACCTTCCTCTCCCCAAATACATCAGAAATACATCAAAATGTGGGACAACTCCTACAGAGCACCTACTGAACGCTGGCAGAATACCTCAGACCTCCCAAAAGGCAAGAAACTCCCCACGTACCTGAGTAGGACAAAAGAAAAAAGAAAAAACAGAGAAAAAAGAATAAGGATGAGACGTGCACCACTGGGAGGGAGCTGTGAAGGAGGAAAGGTTCCCACACACCACGAAGCCCCTTCGCAGGCGGAGGCTGCGGGTGGCGGAGGGGGAAAGCTTCGGAGCTGCGGAGGAGAGCACAGCAACAGGGGTGCGGAGGGCAAAGCAGAGAGATTCCCGTACAGAGGATCGGTGCCAATCAGCACTCACCAGCGTGAGAGTCTTGTCTGCTCACCCGCCGGGGCGGGCGGGGCTGGGAGCTGAGGCTCGGGATTCAGTCTGAACGCAGGGAGAGGACTGGGGTCGGCTGCGGGAATACAGCCTGAAGGGGGTTAGTGCACCACGGCTAGGGAGGGAGTCCGGAAAATAGTCTGGACCTGCCGAAGAGGCAAGAGACTTTTTCTTGCTTCTTTGCTTCCTGGTGCGCGAGGAGAGGGGATTAAGAGCGTCGCTTAAAGGAGCTCCAGAGACGGGCGCGAGCCGCGGCTATCAGCGCGGACCCCAGAGATGGGCATGAGATGCTAAGGCTGCTGCTGCCGCCACCAAGAAGCCTGTGTGCAAGCAGAGGTCACTATCCACACCCCCCTTCCGGGGAGCCTGTGCAGCCCTCCACTGCCAGGTTCCCATGATCCAGGGACAACTTCCCAGGGAGAACACACGGTGCGCCTCAGGCTGGTGCAACGTCATGCCGGCCTCTGCTGCCGCAGGCTCGCTGCACACTCCGTAACCCTCCCTCCCCCCGGCCCGAATGAGCCAGAGCCCCCGAATCAGCTGCTCCTTTAACCCTGTCTTGTCTGAGCGAAGGACAGACGTCCTCAGGCGACCTACACACAGAGGCAGGGCCAAATCCAAAGCTGAACCCTGGGAGCTATGCGAACAAAGAGAAAAGGAAATCTCGCCCAGCAGCCTCAGGAGCAGCGGATTAAATCTCCACAATCAACGTGATGTACCCTGCATTTGTGGAATACCTGAAGAGACAGCGAATCATCCCAAATTGAGGAAGTGGACTTTGGGAGAAACGATATATTTTTTTTTTTCCCCTTTTTCTCTTTTTGTGTGTATGTGTATGCTTCTGTGTGTAATTTTGTCTGTATATCTTTGCTTTTACCATTTGTCCTAGGGTTCTGTCAGTCCATATTTTTTGTTTTGTTTTGTTTTTTCTTTTTTTTTAAGCATAGTTTTAGCACTTGTTATCACTGGTGGATTTGTTTTTTGGTTTGGTTGCTCTCTTCTTTCTTTCTTTGTTTTTTATTAATTTTTAAACTATTTTAGTAATTATTTTTTATTTTAATAACTTTATTTTATTTTACCTTTTTCTTTCTTTCTTTCTTTCTTTTTTTCTCCCTTTTATTCTGAGCCGTGTGGCTGACAGGGTCTTGGTGCTCCAGCCAGGTGTCAGGCCTGTACCCCTGAGGTGGGAGAGCCAAATTCAGGACATTGGTCCACCAGAGACCTCCCAGCTCCATGTAATATCAAACAGCGAAAATCTCCCAGAGATCTCCATCTCAATGCCAAGACCCAGCTCCACTCAACGACCAGCAAGTTGCATACAGTGCTGGACACCCTATGCCAAACAACTAGCAAGACAGGGACACAGCCCCATCCATTAGCAGAGAGGCTGCCTAAATCATAATAAGGTCACAGACACCCCAAAACACACCACCAGATGTGGACCTGCCCACCAGAAAGGCAAGATCCAGCCTCATCCACCAGAACACAGGCACTAGTCCCCTCCACCAGGAAGCCTACACAACCCACTGAACCAACCTTAGCCACTTGGGGCAGACACCAAAAACAACGGGAAATACGAACCTGCAGCCTGTGAAAAGGAGACCCCAAACACAGTAAGTTAAGCAAAATGAGAAGACAGAGAAACACACAGCAGATGAAGGAGCAAGGTGAAAACCCACCAGACCTAACAAATGAAGAGGACATAGGCAGTCTACCTGAAAAAGAATTCAGAATAATGATAGTAAAGATGATCCAAAATCTTGGAAATAGAATGGAGAAAATACAAGAAATGTTTAGCAAGGACCTAGAAAAACTAAAGAGCAAACAAACAATGATGAACAACACAATAAATGAAATTAAAAATTCTCTAAGGGATCAATAGCAGGATAACTGAGGCAGAAGAATGGTTAAGTGACCTGGAAGATAAAATAGTGGAAATAACTACTGCAGAGCAGAATAAAGAAAAAAGAATGAAAAGGTCCCAGACACCTCTGGGACAACATTA
Organism: Orcinus orca; assembly: GCF_937001465.1. Lineage (NCBI taxonomy): Eukaryota > Metazoa > Chordata > Mammalia > Artiodactyla > Delphinidae > Orcinus > Orcinus orca. The sequence goes on from NC_064565.1 coordinate 82,850,503, forward strand.
AACGTACCAACATTCGAATTATAGGGGTCCCAGAAGAAGAAGAGAAAGAGAAAGGAACTGAGAAAATATTTGAAGAGATTATACTTGAAAACTTCCCTAATATGGGAAAGGAAATAGTTAATCAAGTCTAGGAAGCACAGAGAGTCCCATACAGGATAAATCCAAGGAGAAACAACACGCCAAGACATATATTAATCAAACTATCAAAATTAAATACAAAGAAAAAATATTAAAAGCAGCAAGGGAAAAACAACAAATAACACACAGGGGAATCCCCATAAGGTTAACAGCTGATCTTTCAGCAGAAACTCTGCAAGCCAGAAGGGAGTGGCAGGACATACTTAGAGTGATGAAAGGCAAAAACCTACAAACAAGATTACTCTACCCAGCAACGATCTCATTCAGATTTGACGAAGAAATTAAAACCTTTACAGACAAGCAAAAGCTAAGAGAACTCAGCACCACCAAACCAGCTTTACAACAAATGCTAAAGGAACTTCTCTAGGCAGGAAACACAAGAGAAGGAAAAAACCTACAATAACAAACCCAAAACAATTAAGAAAATGGTAATAGGAACATAGATATCAATAATTACCTTAAATGGAAATGGATTAAATGCTCCAACCAAAAGACACAGACTGGCTGAATGGATACAAAAACAAGACCCATATATATGCTGTCTACAAGAAACCCACTTCAGACCTAGGGACACATACAGACTGAAAGTGAGGGGATGGAAGAAGATATTGCCTGCAAATGAAAATCAAAAGAAAGCTGGAGTAGCAATTCTCATATCAGACAAAATAGACTTTAAAACAAAGACTATTACAAGAGACAAAGAAGGACACTACATAATGATCAAGGGATCAATCCAAGAAGAAGATATAACAATTGTAAATATTTATGCACCCAACATAGGAGCACCTCAATACATAAAGCAAATACTAACAGCCATAAAAGGGGAAATCGACAGTAACACAATCATAGGAGGGGACTTTAACACCCCACTTTCACCAATGGACAGATCAGCCAAAACGAAAATAAATAAGGACACAAGCTTTAAATGATACATTAAACAAGATGGACTTAATTGATATTTATAGGACATTCCATCCAAAACAACAGAATACACTTTCTTCTGAAGTGCTCATGGAACATTCTCCAGGATAGATCATATCTTGGGTCACAAAACAAGCCTTGGTGAATTTAAGAAAATTGAAATCGTATCAAGTATCTTTTCTGACCACAACGCTATGAGACTAGATATCAATTACAGGAAAAAATCTGTAAAAAATACAAACACATGGAGGTTAAACAATACACTATTTAATAACCAAGAGATCATGGAGGAAATCAAAAAATACCCAGAAACAAATGACAATGAAAACACGGCAATCTGAAACCTATGGGATACAGCAAAAGCAGTTCTAAGAGGAAAGTTTATAGCAATACAATCCTACCTTAAGAAACAAGAAACAGGACTTCCCTGGTGGTGCCGTGGTTAAGAATCCACCTGCCAATGCAGGGGACATGGGTTCAAGCCCTGGTCCGGGAAGATCCCACATGCCGCAGAGCAACTAAGCCCCTGCACCACACCTACTAAAGCCTGTGTGCCTAGAACCCATGCTGCGCAAGAGAAGCCACCGCACTGAGAAGCCCATGCACAGCAACAAAGAGTAGCCTCCTCTCACCACAACTACAGAAAGCCCACCCGCAGCAACAAAGACCCAATGCAACCATAAGTAAATAAACAAACAAGTAAATAAATAAACAAATAAATAAAACCTTCCTTCCTTTAAAGAGAAAAAGAAAAGAAATAAGAAACATCTCAAATAAGCAACCTAATCTTACACCTAAAACAATTAGACAAAGAAGAACAAAAAACGCCCAAAGTTAGCAGAAGGAAAGAAATCATAAAGATCAGATCAGAAATAAATGAAAAAGCAATGAAGGAAACAATAGCAAAGATCAATAAAACTGGGGCTTCCCTGGTGGTGCAGTGGTTGAGAGTCCGCCTGCCGATGCAGGGGACATGGGTTCGTGCCCCGGTCCGGGAAGATCCCACATGCCGCGGAGCGGCTGGGCCCGTGAGCCATGGCCGCTGAGCCTGCGCGTCCGGAGCTTATGCTCCGGAACGGGAGAGGCCACAACAGTGAGAGGCCCAAGTACAGCAAAAAAAAAAAAAAAAAAAAAAAAAAAAGATCAATAAAACTAAAAGCTGGTTCTTTGAGAAGATAAACAAAATTGATAAACCATTAGCCAGACTCATCAAGAAAAACAGGGAGAAGACCCAAATCAACAGAATTACAAATGAAAAAGGAGAAGTAACAACTGACACTGCAGAAATACAAAGGATCATGAGAGATTACTACAAGCAACTCTATGCCAATAAAATGGACAACCTGGAAGAAATGGACAAATTCTTAGAAATGTACAACCTTCTGAGACTGAAGCAGGAAGAAATAGAAAATATGAACAGACCAATCACAAGTAATGAAATTGAAACTGTGATTAAAAATCTTCCAATAAACAAAAGCCCAGGACCAGATGCCTTCACAGGCAAATTCTATCAAACATTTAGAGAAGAGCTAACACCTATCCTTCTCAAACTCTTCCAAAATATAGCAGAGGGAGGAACACTCCCAAATTCATTCTACAAGGCCACCATCACCCTGATACAAAAACCAGACAAAGATGTCACAAAGAAAGAAAACTACAGGCCAACATCACTGATGAATATAGATGCAAAAATCCTCAACAAAATACTAGCAAACAGAATCCAACAGCACATTAAAAGGATCATACACCATGATCAAGTGGGGTTTATCCCAGGAATGTAAGGATTCTTCAATATACACAAATCAATCAATGTGATACACCATATTAACAAATTGAAGGAGAAAAACCATATGATCATTTCAATAGATGCAGAGAAAGCTTTTGACAAAATTCAACACCCATTTATGATAAAAACCCTCCAGAAGGTAGGCATAGAGGGAACTTACCTCAACATAATAAAGGCCATATATGACAAACCCACAGCCAACATCGTCCTCAATGGTGAAAAACTGAAACCATTTCCACTAAGATCAGGAAAAAGACAAGGTTGCCCACTCTCACCACTCTTATTCCACATAGTTTTGGAAGTTTTAGCCACAGCAATCAGAGAAGAAAAAGAAATAAAAGGAATCCAAGTCAGAAAAGAAGAAGTAAAGCTGTCACTGTTTGCAGATGACATGATACTATACATAGAGAATCCTAAAGATGCTACCAGAAAACTACAAGAGCTAATCAATGAATTTGGTAAAGTAGCAGGACACAAAATTAATGCACAGAAATGTCTTGCATTCCTATACACTAACGATGAAATCTTCCCAGACCAGGGATCAAACCCATGTCCCCTGCACTGGCAGGCAGATTCTTTTCTTTTTTTTTTTTTTTGCGGTACGTGGGCCTCTCACTGTTGTGGCCTCTCCTGCTGCAGAGCACAGGCTCCGGACGCGCAGGCTTAGCGGCCATGGCTCATGGGCCTAGCTGCTCCGTGGCATGTGGGATCTTCCCGGACTGGGGCACGAACCCGTGTCCCCTGCATCGGCAGGCGGACTCTCAACCACTGCGCCACCAGGGAAGCCCCCGGAAACTTTTAATGTATAAAAAAAGAGTAGCTAGAGATGGCACGTGACAAACAAAGCTGTAATTTCTACAGCTGCTGTCTCTGCCCTATCCTCACTAGAGATTTCCTCTCTTCAGGGGTGATGTGCAGAGACTTAATAATCACCATGCTGCCCAAACAGAAGGCCCCCTGAAGCCCCCTCCTGGGCCAGGTGTGGCCCCTCTAGTTGCTGCATGTTTGGGGGGATGGGGCAGGGGTCTCGTAGGAGGGAAGTGGAAGAGCACTGGGGGCAGGGAGGGGCTGATAATAGCAGCTATTTACCAATTAGTATGGAAATATTTTAACATTTAGAAAATCATTGTGGCCACATTGGTGTTTACCAGTTGAATATCAGACCTGCTATGACCCTTTCTTCTACATCTGTCCTTCCCTGTACAATGTGGAAAGACTGTACGATGTGGAAAACATGAGCCAGGCTGTAGTCTGCCATAGGCCTGAATCCCTGCTGGATCACCTTAAGCAAGCCATTAACTTCTCACACTCTCAACGTTTTCATTTATATAAGGCAGAAAACACTTGGTCCTATAGTTTTCTTAGAATTAAATGCAATAAGATGGATAGATGCTTACACATGGGGACCAGCACATCGCAAATTCTTCACAAACAAAAGCTGCCAGTATAGTAATCTGTTTCTTGTGCACAGAAAAAAAAAAAAAAAAAGACACAATCATCCCTTAGTATCTGTAGGGAATTGGTTCCAGGACCCCCCACAGATAGCAAAATCCTCAAATGCTCAAGTCTCTTATAAAAATGGCATAGTATTTGCATAAAACCTATGCACACCTCCCATATACTTTAAATCAGATTACTTATAACTGATTACTAATACAATGTAAATGCTACGAAATAGTTGTTATACTGTATTGTTTAAGGAATATGACAAGAAAATGTCTGTACCTGTTCAATACAGACACAACCATAGTAGGCCTAACCTCACAGTATAAGTCAACAACAACGTTAACATAGTCTATCCCCAACTGCTTGAACCCATGGATGCCGACCGCTGGATACGGAGGGCAATTGTAACTTACCCAGTCATTAGTGGATGACTCACGTTAGCCAGGCCATGTTGAAGATGTGGGTTTTAAGGTTTGACTGCTGATAACCATTAAAATACAACCACAATGAGAACATCTGGTTTCAATAGAAATTCTAGTCCCTGTGTTCTTTGAATCCGTTTAGGGTTTCTTTTTTCCCCCTCCAAAACAACTGAAAGCTTTGTACTAAATTTACCATTTCTGAGTTGAAAACGTTCTTTATTAAAAAACAAATAGGCTCTAGGACTATGGGAGAGAGTTATATATTTTGGCAAGTTGTGTTTCCATTAAGTGCCTATTACATAGTCACCGTGGTAAAGCAGTTGAGACATTTCTCACTGACCTTTCTGCCCCAATTATCTAATGCTCAGCAAAGCTTTTATGGAAAATATCATCACAATTTATAGCTAATGGGTAAGCCGAACACTGTCTGTGTCTTTAAAATATGCCTCTTCATCCTATATTAATGCTCATTCAGTACTAGTTTTCACTATTATACATACTATTACAGTGAACATGCTTGTAGTTACATCTTTGTGCCTTTATCTAATTATTTCCTTAGAAATTCTTAGAAATAGAATGTCTAGGAAATATGGTATACAGATTTTTTTAACTGAACATATATTGCCTTCCAGAAAGTTTTTACTAATTTATAATTTAAGCAATAGTGTATGAAAGTATCTTTCTTCATAGTCTCATCAACATTTAAATCTTGGGAATTCCGTGGTGGTCCAGTGGTTAGGACTTAACACTTTCCCTGCCAGGGGCCGGGGTTCGATCCCCAGTTGGGGAACTAAGATTCCACAAGCCATGTGACTCAGCCAAAAAATAAATAAATAAATAAATCTTTACCAGTAGTTGAAAATGTCACTTTGTTTTATTTTGCATTTCTTCAGTTCCTCATTAGTTAAGCATCTTTATATTCGCTTATTAACCACATGGTTTACTCACTCTCTTTGAGTCCTTTGCTCATTTTTCTACAGACTTCTGGCATTTTTATTATTATAAACTTTAAAATATATATATAATAAATATAAATAAATGTTACTTATATAAATATAAATACAAATGAAGAACTCATATAATTATATAGAGTGGGTACTTTAAGATTTTAGCTATTATAATCTGGCCTGGTAAAAAGAAGTTAGAGTCATTCTTATGTTTTAGTTTCAAATATATTGTTTGGAGTATATTTGAGATAATTTCGTACTGGTTAACAAGACCTAGCCACAATATTTAGATTACTACTTTAGTAATCAAGATAAGCCAATGAGCTATTAGTAATTAATCTTTGCTCCTCTGAGCTGGCCTAAGAGTAAATAAATAGGCCCTGCCCTTCTGGTAACAAACTTGGGGAAGGGAAAAGGGAAATCACCTGTGAAGGGCAGACCTTGCTGGTATTTCTCTGCTCTTGGTTGATGACGCCATAAAAATCAGCAACTATTATTCCCTAGCATGAGATCCTTCAGCACTTGGCAGCAGGAGGCCCAGAGGCACGGTCCACACCTGGCTTTGTGCTGAGGGAGGAGTGGTGGGTAAGGCTGGGAGGAGAGAAGATACAGAAGGCAGGATCCTCTTCAGGGAGTGAGGAGGCCTAAAGATGAGTATCCTACAGGCCAGGCCAGCTTCCTCCAACTGTGCAGTGGGGGGCAGTCAGCCTGTGGGATGGCCATCCTCACCAGAACCTCAAAGCTTTGGGAGGGCTGGTGGGGCTTCAGTGGTCCTGGTGGGGCCTCTGTTGATTAAGTCACCTCAGGAGTAAATCTGTGTATGTGCTAAGATCATGGGTCCTTCTCTGGTTTCTATGCAGTGATGAAATGTATACTTTTGGTACTGTTTTTTATCACTTATTTTTATTTATTTATTTATTTTTGCGGTGCGCGGGCCTCTCACTGCTGTGGCCTCTCCCGTTGCAGAGCACAGGCTCCGGACGCGCAGGCCCAGCGGCCATGGCTCACGGGCCCAGCCGCTCCACGGCATGTGGGATCTTCCCGGACCGGGGCATGAACCCATGTCCCCTGCATCGGCAGGCGGACTCTCAACCACTGCGCCACCAGGGAAGCCCTATCACTTATTATTTTTATTCACCAGTTTATACATGAATCTCCATTTCTTTCCAATTGGGTCATAAACTCCTTGAAGGCAGAATTTCTTCGTAGACTTCTTAATATTTAGCAAAGTTTTAAGTATGCAATAAATACTCAAATCCTTATCTCTACAGAGCACACAACCTACTAATAGATAACAGAATTTTTCAACATTAAATAATGCTATATGAAATAAATATTTTATTACTGAACTACTATTTATTTTCCAGATCTGTAAAATGGGAAAGAAGAAGAGAGAACCCATAGGAAGGCAAATGGAAAACATGGTATTCTTTCTAGGTCACAGAGTTTTATAATTAGAGGGCGTCATAGACATCATTAATCTAATACATTTATTTTACAGAAGAGGAAAATGAGACTCAGAAGGAAGGAGTAATCTTTTTGTTTGTTTGTTTTTCTTTTTAAAAAAATAAGATCATAGAGAGCAGCTTTTTTTTTTCCACTTATAAAACATGAACGATTCCCCACGTCATTAGATATTGTCCTATGGCATCATTTTTAAGAATAAGTATTTTAGTGTAAGACTATGCCACATTTACTTAACCAATCCTGGGAAGGCATTTTAACCTTAATAGAAATATTACCAATTCTCAGTAGTAAAAACAAAAACAAGAAAATGAATAATTTGTTACCTTGGTATGAAGATTTAAAGCTAGGTCCACTGGAATTTTGCTTTGACAGCAGATGGTCAGTATGCAGGAGATGATTATCTGTATATAAAAGGAAACCAGGGGGCTCCCCAGGCTCCCCTTTTTTGCCTTCTCACTTCTCAGTCATTCCACAGTCTCATTCACTCCTATGGCTTGATGTACCCTAAAACAAAAAACAGAAAAAAAAAAAACAACTAATTCACTGTTATTGGTATTATGTAAGTCTTCTTCACCTGGCCGGCCCACCTCTCACCCTCACCAGTCACCCCACCGTGTCCTGCACTACAGCCCCTCCCCACTTATTCTCCAGGTCACTTTGCATGTGTTGCTCGCTTTGCTAACATGCTTGTCCTCCAAACCTCTTACGCCTGTCTTTCAAAACACAGCTCAGCTATTATTTCACCTGAAGGCCTTCCATGGCATTACACCAGTTGCCACCTGGAGTGGGGCTAACCCCATCCAACTCTCTTCTGCAGTACGTGCAGCCTCTGATCTCTCTCCAGGACTTATGACGTGGAATTATAATGCTGTTTTCTTGTCATTCTCACCCATTTAATTGTAAATCCTTGAGGGTAAGGGGATCTTCAGCATCTTGAACATGCCTGGTGTGCAGTAAAGTGCTCAGTGAATATCTGGTGAATGAACTAGAAACTGCTCTTTTAAAATTTCTCACATCATTTTATTTTTTGTCTCCCTACTGCACTGATCACAAACCTCCCTACCTGTTTTCAACGTCACAGGGAGTCCACCCAATAATCCTATCCCCCTCCACTCCTGGGCGTGCACCTCTCTCAAGTGGACAATCTGCACGACATCTCTGATCCCCACCCTCCTCATTCCCACCTCTACACTCCTCTCCAGCCTGCTTTGTTCTCACAGCCAACAGTCAAGGACAAATACAAGAAGTTCCTCCGACTTAAAGTTGTCCATGATGACTCTTTTCAATGTGTTTGTTTAGTTATTATAGACTGTTTTTTTCTAACAGCCTGATTTCAAATACTTACTTAGTAATCTTTGATTTGTGTTCTGATATTTTGTTCGTAAACCATGCTCACTATATTCACCTGGTCACCTCTTACTCTTAATGAGTTTTCCTGACAATTAGCACATTATTATTGTCTAATTTCACTTGATGTTGTAAATATATAAGAGATAAATAAATATAATTTCTGGTTCTCTTATTGCTTCATGGGGTTATCAGATCTTCCCATATAACCATGTCTTTCCCAGGAGAATGTATTTTCCCTCTGTATTCTGTTATTGCTCCATAAAACTCCCAGAATAGTGTCATATATCATAATCAACAATAAACTATTACTTTATTAGTTGACTTTAGGTAGTTAAAACATTTTTCCTAGTGTTATAGAAAACACTTCTTATATATTAGAAAATAATAATGTATCATAAAATATTATAAAGAAAAAATTCATCCTGCCCCACTAACAGGATTTATACTAATTCTAAATCAGTAAAGGCTTTGGGACTTCCCTGATGGTGCAGTGGTTAAGAATCCACCTGCCAATGCAGGGGACACGGGTTCAAGCCCTGGTCCGAGAAGGTCCCACATGCTGTGGAGCAACAAAGCCCGTGCGCCACAACTACTGAGCCTGTGCTCTAGAGCCCACGAGCCACAACTACTGAGCCCGCATGCCTAGAGCCCGTGGTCTGAAACAAGAGAAGCCACAGCTATGAGAAGCCTGCGCACCGCTACGAAGAGTAGCCCTCGCTCGACACAACTAGAGAAAGTCCGTGCACAGCAACAAAGACCCAACGCAGCCATAAATAAATAAATAAATAAATTTATAAAATCAATCAATCAATCAAGGCCAAAATAATGGGGTTTTACTTTATTTCACAGAATCAGAGAGTCTTACAGTGGAAAAGAAACTTCAATACTGCTTATTCCAACACACCCATTCAATAATCAGATCCCCTCCTGCAGCTCCACAATGAAGCTTTGCAGCAAAGCATACAGTGACAGGGAGAGCCCCACTTTCTGAAGGCAGCTCTGTTAGAAAGGGCTTCCTTATGCTGACACACAAATCTATTTCCCTGCAACTTCCTCCCACTTGTCCTACTATTACCCTTCTGGAACCAAACAGAACAAGTCTAATTCTTCCACATGGCAACTATTCTAGTATTTGGAGATAATTGTGATGGCCTCTCTCATCCTTCCCTGCCTCATATCCTCTAGACTACATCTCCAAACTTCTCATACCTTGCCATCTGTGTGGTGTGTATGTGTGTGTGTTTCCTGACTATGATCCACTTTGTCCACATTCCTCAAAGGGTGGGCCCACAGTGCTCTTGATTAGGGGTTGCAAATTCAGACACTCCCAGGGACCAGACCCTACTAAACGTAAATGTGTGGCTATGGCCCAGTATAAAGACATAAGGAGTGATAGGAGTTGGACTTAACCCCTGACATAAGGCTTTCATATTTAAAACTTGAAACCCATGTGCTGGCCAAATAATATTGGAGCATGTAAGCCATATTTGCCCTTCTGAGCCACCTGTTAGCTGACCAAAGTAAAGCTGACTGTCACCTCCCTGCTACGAAAGAGGCAGCTGGCATTATATTAAACTAGCTATTATATGTGTTTGTGCATATATATATATATATATATATATATACATATGTATATATAATATTATATGTTATAGGCATTAAGTTTTTGTGTTTTGTATAGTTTATAATATTTTCTATATAATAACTTTATACTATAATTATAATTTGTACATTATGCATTATATAATTTATATATTGTATAAATGTTGAATTTTACCTAAGCTCTGTAACCATGGAAAGCAACCTCCCCTCTTGTGGGAGGGACAAGATAGTAGTATGGAATTAAGAGATACAAATTGATATGTATAAAATAGATAAGAAATAAGGATATGTTGTATGGCACAGGGAATTATAGCACTATTTTGTAATAACTTTAAATGGAGTATAATCTGTAAAAATACTGAATCATTTCATTGTACCACATACCTGAAACTAATATAATGCTGTAAATCAACTATACTCCAATAAACAATTTTTTAATATATATTTTTTTTTATGAAAAAGAAAAAAACCTCCCCTCTGTGTTCTGAAGAACAGTTTACTGCAAAGAACCACCTTTCCCCAATACGACGTCAATAAGACTCACATATGCCCTCCCTTGTTTACAAGGCCAAACATAGACCCCCAAAATTCCCTTTCTTTGCCTCATAAATGATTAGCTGAACTGCTCTTCCCAAATAAGTTTTGGTTAGGCTTCTCTTTTTCTTCCAGGGCCCCAAACTTTAGCCCTCCTCAGCCTGAGCCAGCATACAGCCCCTGCTAAGAAGAGACTGGCCTCAGAACATCCTCTGAACTGCTATCTGATCATGCTACCTCTCTTCTCACTCGCCTACACCTGTTTCTTTGCTTACTTTTCTCTATAAAAGAAAAATCTTTTTGCCTGATTTTTGAGAAGCTTGCAGATCTCATGGTCAAAGCTTTCTCCCTATTGTAATATAGTAATCTCTTTCCCCTCCTGGCAATAATCCTTTTCAAATAAAGTGTCTCCTTCCTAAGTCTGGATTTGTTTTTTTCTTTGACAATATACATATACTATGTTAGATATTAATAACACAGTAATATGATTATATTTGGTTGTCTAAGCTTGCATTCATTTTAGTGATAACCACAGCACACTACTGAGTCACAGTGATTAAAATTCTAAATCTTTTCCCAATATATTACTGTTAAATCTGAGTTCACCTCTTACAAGTCTTCTTATCAGTTGATTTATTTTCTTTGGTGGGATATCTCATTACTTCTGGCTGGTCAAGACATTTTAGGATCCTAATTCTATAACATCACTGAGGTAAGTAGTTCCCTTTCATTTACTAAATTTGCCAAAGAGCCTTCAGTAGCTTCATTTGTGTCATCAATAAAACATGTTCATGATATAGAGCCAAAAACTGAGTCCTCAGGAACCTTTCTCCTGGTCCCTTTTATTAATAGTTTATTTAGAGTTAACTCTAATAGGGAAATAAATAGGTAACACATAAAATATGAAAAATCATTGGTACTTCCTTAAAGGAGAGGCACAAAGTAAGTATTTGCTGAGTGAATGGTTCAGGAAGAACCACATTTCAATGTAATATCCTTTGATTTAATTGAGCATTTTTATTAAGTTTTGTATTTGCGAATTAAATAAAATACCAGTGTAGACATGGGAAAAAACCATAACTGCATAACTAGCTCTGACCCACTCATTAGTCTTCTGACTATGTGATAGTAGAACCAGTTTTTTAAAACTTCTATTCATTGATCCGACAAATATTTATTAATATTTATTGCATACCTACTGGTACCAGATACCATTTTAGGCACTGAGGATAAAGAAGTAAACCAAACTGAGTTCCTACCCTTGTTGAGCTCACATTCTAGTAGGGAACACATAATAAATAAGTCAGTCAACCAATAAATATGTAATATAATGTCAGCTTATAATAAGGGCCTTGTAGAAAAATAAAGCAGGTTCGCAGATAGAGAATGATGGAGGGAGGTGATACTTAAGACAGGGCGGTCAAGAGAAAGCTCTCTGAGGTGACATGTGAGCAGAGACCTGAATAGTAGGAGCAAAAATCCACACAAATACCCAAGAAGAGAGAATCCCAGGTCAAAAGAAAGGCAAGGGCAGGGGCCTGAGATGAAAACATGGTTGGCTTACTGGGGGGACAAAAAAGAAGGACATTGCAGCCACCCAGAGTGAGAAGGGATAGAAAATATGAGAGACAGGCAGGGCCCAGGTCACACAGAGCCCAGAAAGATATCGTAAGAACTTTGGATTTCATCAAAGATGATGGGAAGCCATTGGAGGACTGAGACCAGGAGTGTGACATGGCCTACTTTTCCTTTTGCAGGATCACTTTGGCTGTTTTGTAGAGAATACACTGAATGTACTGTGAGGCACCAGAGAAGACATGATTTTTTTTTTTTTCTTGGTGCCTTTCTTGTATCTCTTTTACAACCCATGTAAGGACATTTTTAGAGTTTTAAAATATTTTAGCACCAGTGAAATGGATGGGATTAGTCAAGCATCCAATCAAAGATGCATGAGCTTTAGAATAGTTGCTTCAAAAGTTATTGTAAATTTCACCCATCCATGAAATACGAAATGCTTAGGTTGAAAATTACTTCCAGCTGTTCATGAAGATATATGTACTACTAATGTAGTTCTGCGCATGTCAGAACTCTGGAGGCAAAGCTGGGGTTTGGCTCAACAATGTTTCTTTTAAGAAAGTAGATGCCAAAGGCCACTTCAAAGAAAATTATATGGAAACTATAAGACCATCAAGACAGAGGTAAAGAAGCAAGAGGAAATAATGTAGTAAAACCCTTTGCATTTTAAATATCTTTGTTCGCTATTAACAGTAAAAATTACACTTACAAATGTATTAAGTTAGAACTCCAATTTATGATCCTCGCTGCTAGTGATTACTCAAAATCCTCCACCATCCTCCACCTTCTACCTTGCTGACTGAACCCTGATTTGGTTCAGAGAAGCAATGTACCCAGGAGTCTCAGGTGGATCAAAATTGGCCTAAACTAATCATTATAATCTTTTCTTCCTCTACTACCTTCCTATGCAAGTGGAGGGGCCATATGACCCACTTCCGGCCAATGAGGCATAGGCAGAAATCTGCTTGGGAGCATGGTGTGAGAAAGATTTGGCTTTCTGGATAAAAAAGTTTGGACATAGCTGGCCTCCCCTTTCCCTGCTTCTTCCTGCCTTGTATTTAGCCATGCTGACTACTATTTGATGTATTGCAACGATGAGGGAAGGCCAAGAGATTTACCAGGACAGTGGCCACCATCTTTAGCCACCAAAACACCACCAGATGCCTACTTCCAGACTTCCTGTTGAGTAAGAAATTGAAACTCGGAGTTCCCTGGTGGCCTAGTGGTTAGGATTCCGGGCTTTCACTGCTGTGGTCCAGGTTCAATCCCTGGTCATGGAGAACATCCTGCAAACCACACAGCCAAAAAAAAAAAAAAAAAAGAGAAATTGAAACTCATGTGTTTAAGCCTCTGTAAACTGGGTTTTCTGTTACTTGTGGCCAAATGAATTTTTAACTGAGACACTTTAAGTCACCAATATTCTAGGGAAATAAAATGCCCATTATTATGATGTAATCTAAAATGAACAAAGTATACCAGTCCAAGTTCAGTAATAATTGGGAAATATCGATGATACTATAAATCCCTTCAGGATATCATCAAGGAACATCTATCCTGATCTTTCAGGTTTCTCTTAGATTTGTTTTGGTTTAATTTTTTTAAGTGTCTTTTGAGAAAGATAGCTAACTATAGGGAGAATTTGAATAGGGAGGGGGTGAGTACCTGGTGTAAAGGGATGGACAAACCCAAAAATGAACTTTCATCTGCTTTGACTAGGGCGCCAAGTTCAAGTCCCAGGACTTTGACAGCAACTAGTCACATACCAGCCCCTCTAGATGCTTGGAATTCTGAGTCTGATTCTAGATTTGTGAAGAAAGAACCTCCAGGACACAGATGTCCACTTTGATTAGCTCGGAACTAGGATGAAGAAGCACAGAAATCTTCTGAATAAAAAACATATGTTACATATAGTCTACTACTGTCACTTGTGCCAAGTGAATAAATACTCAAGAAGGATTCTAGTGGACATGTGGTTTATTAGCATTTGATTCCTTTTACCTGGTTGATGTGGAATGTGAAGAGGTGTGCCCTGGTTCAAGACTGCCTTTTCCTCTTTTTTTCTTTCCTTTTTTTTTTTTTTTTTTGGTGGCATCTGTAAAGCATTTCACTTTCTAACTGTGGATCACACAGTGCTTTCATGGCTCATATTACTGCCTTCAACTTTGAGCCCCTCTTTCCACCTCCACTCTTAAATGAGAAATAAAAGAAAATGGAAAAGGAAGTCAGTTGGAATTTATTTTCCTCTCTCTGTAGCAGATGTTAAACTCAAACTTTTAAAACGAAGGAATATTAAAAGAGGCCTCTTTTTATCCCAGAGCAACTGCCCCCACATCCTAAGTCCCAGCCTCAGGAGGAAGCCTCGCCAATGTGATTTTTTATCCAGGGTGCAGACAGAGGCCTGGAGCGTGGGCTAGCTCAGCCCCTTTCCTATCGTGGGCCTTGGGTGAGATTTTGAATCTCTCTGGGTCTCAGTTTACTCATCTGAGGGGGGTTGGATGAAAGAATCTCTGAAATTATTCCAACTCCTAAGAGTCAATGAATTTTCTCAAAAATTCGAATGTAAAACCACTGACCAGGGCTTCGCTGGTGGCACAGTGGTTAAGAATCACCTGTCAATGCAGGGGACACAGGTTCGGGCCCTGATCTGGGAAGATCCCACATGCTGCAGAGCAAAAAGGCCCCTGCTCCACAACTCCTGAGCCTGCGTGCCGCAGCTACTGAGCCCAAGTGCCACAACTACTGAAGCCACATGCCTAGAGCCCGTGCTCCACAACAAGAGAAGCCACCGCAATGAGAAGCCTGTGCACTGCAACAAAGAGTAGCCCCCATTCACCACAACTAGAGAAAGCCCACGCAGCAATGAAGACCCAATGCAGCCAAAAATAAAGTGAATTAAATAAATTAAATTAAGAAACAACACTGACCATTCCTATGAGAAAAGTCACTTTCCCTCTTTTTTCCAGTTCCTTTTCTCAATAACCAGGAATCATCTCATTAATTTGATTTTACGAGGGGTTTGCTGCTAATCTCAGTCACGTGGGGTGAAAGCTCTCTATTAAAGTAGATGTTTGAGAAGCTGCCCCTTTAATTCAGAGATGTAGTTTTCATCTGTTTAGAGAGCTTCACATGACAAATATCAGTACTTCTCCTCTGCTTCAGTATTTTTGATGTGAGAGCTATTTTTTGTTCATGCCTGATCATAGCACCTGTATGCTATTAAAATTTTCTCTCTTCCCGGAACCTCTCTCTCTTTCTCTCCCCCACGCCCATATATATGCACACATGTGTTATGATCCTTCTAGCTAATTCAGTTTTCCAAACTGAGGTCAAAAATCTTTTGACTTCCGTCCTGCCTAGTAGCTCCATCCGATTCACTAGTATCCATTCTGTTTTCTTTATTCACAGTCTGATAAACATCATTACCTTGCATCCCTCAGACTATAGATCTTTACAGATGGAAGTTTTTGAGTGTGCCTTTCTAGACAACCTAGCCAGATGCTTCCTATAACAGTGGGGGGGGGGGAATGATGGGTTAAAAAGAACTTGCTTTGCTCTTTCTCCTTAAAGACTAGAATTGTAAGCGTGAGCTCTTTTGCATACAGTCATGGCCCCCATAGTAGAGGATGGTAAGAAAAAGCAAGATTCATGTTCACACAGTTCCTCTTCTTTTCAACTCAAGGAAATGCCCGAGGCCAATTCACTTAAGACTTATTTAAATTTTATAGCTCGTTTTTACAGCATCCTGAGCCTCTGATTCTGCCCAATTTTGTCATATTTCAACAAATGAAAGGTGATTTTGCTGTTAAGCTGCCTCAAGAACAGAAACATTTGCTCAAGAGAAATACAAGAAGCCAAGGAACTTAGGCTGGGTTCATACTTCTCATTGTTATCACCCAAGAACATCTAGCATGCTCTTTTCTCTTCTTCCCTGTGGGGAAGCTTGAAGCTTCAAGGCCCAACTCAGAGCCACATGGTTTTCATTTCCTGGCCCCCTACCTCGGGCTCTGCAACATCCGCAGCACACACAAAGGCCCCATCCTCTGTTTGCAGACTCAGGACATCGTCACTTGTACATTTTTCACAGAAGCAAATGAAGCATAAAAAGTCCATACTCTGCATACATATCAGCCCACATAATAAATGGCTGCCTGCTGGCCCCATTCGTTCCCTTGATTTGTACGAACGCTTACGTTTGTTCAGAACTTCACAGCTTACAAAGCACTTTCACATTCATTAATCTCACAGAGTCCTCGCCGTAAGCCTGAGAGAAGTGTACACCTTTCTCTTCATGTTACAGATGGCAAATGACTGTGTGAAGAGGTGAGGTGACTGGCCAAGGTCACACAAGTCAGGAGCAGAGCCAGGACTCAAACCCAGCCTCTGACCCTGAGTCCAGAGATCATTTTTCTCCCCAACAGCTATAACCTATGCAATGTTCTCTCTTGTTAGATTGGAGACATACATGAATGAGGGCCTGACTGGGTAATGCTGGTTTCCAGAAAAGGCTGTCTGGAAAATGCAGTATGAAGAGGTGCTAAGAACCCGGGCTGTGGAGCCAAACAGCCTAGGTGTGAGCTCTGCCTTCTAATAATTCCAGGGGGCTTGTTCACATGGTACTTCATGTGAATGGAGTTCCTAGAGGTCTTCAGGGCAGCTATCCTGGGAATTACTTGGCCTCCCTGTGACTCTGTAGTCCCAGCTGACAAATGGGCATAATAATACTTCCAAGGCTGTTGTGGCAACGGAATAAAATAAGGCTTGGCCTGGCCCAATAGAAGACACCCCAAGATCCCCTGTTCCCCTGGAAGAATATTCCCCTGATCACCATCTCCTTGGGTATGTCTCCACCCATATCCCTTTCTGTGGAAATGTTTGCCTCCAGTAAAAGCCTTCCCCTTGGGCTTCCCTGGTGGCACAATGGTTAAGAATCCACCCGCCAATGCAGGGGACATGGGTTCGAGCCCTGGTCCGGGAAGATCCCACATGCTGCGGAGCAACTAAGCCCATACACCACAACTACTGAGCCTTGCTCTAGAGCCCTTATGCCACAACTACTGAAGCCCGTGTGCCTAGAGCTCATGCTCCGCAACAAGAGAAGCCATCGCAATGAGAAGCCCGTGCACTGCAATGAAGACTAGCCCCCACTCACCGCAACTAGAGAAAGCCCGTGCTCAGCAGCAAAAGACCCAACGCAGCCTAAATAAATAAATAATGTGATAATAATAATAAAAAAAAGCCTTCCCCTTATATCCTCCACACTGTCTACTGCTTCCATGGCTGGGCCACCCCATGATCCCCATCATAGCAGTCTACCATGTACTGAAGACAGCACTGAGCCAGACACTGTGCTAAACGTGAGTACGCATGCCCTCCCTTAATCCCATGTTTCAGGATCTCCCCTGTCCCATCACTAAACTAGGCCCCACTGATGAATGAGCATGATGAGCTGTTCCAGGGGAGTCTGAATGAGATGATTCTCATCCAGGTTCTGCCAGTAATAATCGAGGTGACCAACAGGGCCAGGATTTCCCCTCTCTGAGTCTCATCTAACTCTTCTAGTAGGAGAGGTTTCCTAATACCTGTCCTGTCCCTTAAGAGAATGGCTGTCTTCTACAAACAGTATGAACCATGAAAGCCAATGTAAGAGCCTCTGAGTTATTATGAAAAGAAATGGCCAGGCAGGCTTTCCGGGTGGCACAGTGGTTGAGAGTCCGCCTGCCGATGCAGGAGACACGGGTTCGTGCCCCGGTCCGGGAAGATCCCACATGCCGCGGAGCGGCTGGGCCCGTGAGCCATGGCCGCTGAGCCTGCGCGTCCGGAGCCTGTGCTCCACAGCGGGAGAGGCCACAACAGTGAGAGGCCCGCATACCGCAAAAAAAAAAAAAAAAAAAAAAAGGCCAGGCTCTTATTACTTGCCAAGAGCCCAGCTTTCAAATCTGCCTCCAAGAAGTACAAACAGAACTTAGCAGACAGGGATGGGGAAGAGGTCTAACTACCATCATAATAAAAAATTGGGAAGCTCCAATTAACAAAGGTACTACAGCAATGTTGGAAAGAGGGACATGAGGGAATTAGAACTGAACTACCCAGGATTTCTAGACTAAAAGGGAGAAGGACAGCAGAGAACCTTAGGGTACACGGCCAATTTCTTTTGTATTCCTAGTTTCAAGCTGACCATGTGGACTGAGCATCAACTTTCTGACAACCAGACCCAGCCCACCTGCATGTTTCTTACCTGTGCACACCCATCTGGCAACCACATGGAATCTCGCTCCTTTTATTTCCCCCACTCTGCTTTTCATGATTTTAAATAACAGAACATTAACAGAGTCCCTGAATTTAGACCTAGGGTGATCACCTTTCTGAATGCCAATTCCTCACCTTTTGTATTTATGGGACAACTAGATGTGAGATACAACTCAGAAACTCCCCTGGAGAACTAACATGTGATCAGGCCAGAGATGCTTGTTCAGTTCCACACGTTTGCTGGGCACCTGCCTGGCCCTGTACTGGGCACTAGACATAAAAAGGCCCTGTACCGGGCACTAGACATAAAAAGTACGTGAGGCATGAGACTGGCCCCCATGCCATGATGGGTGGGGGAGGGATGATTTAGGCTCCGGCTATTTGCTTTAGTTATTACTTCAATTGCTTTCATTGTTTGTTTTCTTCTTTACTTTATGTCTTTTTTTCCCAAGGCAGGGAAAGGGAAGGTAACCCCAGCATCTGGTAATAATTTGCAAATCTTGACACTCTCCCTAAGACCAACTGGAAATATCTCATGCTCTAGCATCATTTTACAAGTCACTAGCAAAAAAATAAGCACCTATCTTTTTAAAGATTTTTGTAATTATGAAATGATAGAAAATATATTGACCTTTGCCCCCAGATCCTGACACAGAATCCTAAATCTCTTGAATTTCCTGGGTGAAAGAAGGCAAAGCTTGGAGGGCTCCTGGATGGGTGATGGTCACCAGAAAAGTCAGCCATGGTTAGAAGCTTGGAAATTTCAGCTGCATCCCTTATCCTCTAGGAATGGGAGAGAGACTAGAAATGCAGTTAATGGTTGATCATGCCCGTGTGATGGAACCTCCATAAAATTCCCAAATGTAAGTGGGGTTCGGGAAGCTTCCAGGCTGGTGACACATGGTGTTAGGAGAGTGGTGCACTCAGAGGGAGCATGGTAGCTCTGCACCTCTTCCACCTGGATGTTCATCTAGATCCTCTATCATACCCTTTTATAACAAACCAGTAAATGTAATTGTTTCCCTGAATTCTGTGAGCCATTCTACCAAATTATCAAACCCAAGGAGGGGGTCATGGGAACAAAAATTTATAGCCAGTCGGTCAGAAATACAGGTGACAACATGAGACTTGAGATTGGCACCTGAAGTTGGGAGCATGGCATCAGTCTTGTGGGGACTGAGCTCTTAACCTGTGAGATTTGATGCTATCTCCAGGTAGACAATGTCAGCATTGAATTTATAGGACACCCAGTTGGTGTCATAGAGAATTGCTTGGGGGCAGGGAAAAAAACCCACACACATTTGGTGACCAAAAGTATCAGAAGTGAAGTGCTCTGTGTGAGTGGTAAAAGGGAAACACATATGAGGAAGAGAGTTTTTCCTACTCAGTAATAAAACGAGGGAGATGATTATTTGCATTAAAAATAAATTATTTTTTCTTTTAAAAAAAAACCCTGTACGGCTTCCCTGGTGGCGCAGTGGTTGGGAGTCCGCCTGCCGATGCAGGGGACGCGGGTTCGTGCCCCGGTCTGGGAGGATCCCACATGCCGCGGAGCGGCTGGGCCCGTGGGCCATGGCCACTGGGCCTGCGCATCCGGTTGCCGCAGCGGTGAGAGGCCCGCGTACAGCAAAAGAAAAAAAAAACCTGTAAATTATTTATATTGCCTTCAAGGAATATTATTAATAAAAGCCAGTCTTTACCTTGAAGTCTTTATTCCACAGTGAGGTTTGTCCACTATCATGGGCTAGTTCCTGCTGAAAGTTGTTAAAACGTCTGGCTCCAAAATTTTGTAAGCTACCAGTTGAAGGGCCAGCCTTTGTTTTCATGGTCTCTGCTGCCCCCTGTCAGAAACTAGGGATGTTACAGGAAATAGAATTTTTTGAACAAAGGTTTTCTCAATCACATGATAAAATAGGATATGCCCATGCCTTGTGAATTAAGACCAAAGAATAATTTGTTTTAAAATGCACCTGCTTGCTTTGCTGTCTAGAAGTTCTTTCACAACAGTAATAATAATCACAGCAGTAATAATCTGTCTGAAATAATTTGGGGTGGTTGTCACTAATGGAGTCCCTCAGCCTGTGGGCACTGAGTAGCAGACAGGTGCTGGGCCCAGTCCACAGGCTCACGCCTTTCACAGACCACTGGGGAAGACACATGAGTGAACGGACAACTTCAACACGGAGTGAGGAGAGGTGTGTGGGTACCAGGTGCTGAGGAAGCACACCGAGGCAGCACCTTAGCCAGTGGGTTCCAAACAAAGTAAAAGGACCCATTCTCAAAGAAAGAGCAGGAGCCAGCCAAGAGAAGAAGAAAGCAAAGGGCTTTTCCAGATAGTGGCAACTGTGTCTGCCAGGGCAGGGAAGCCTAGAAGAGGGTGGCAAGTTCAGGCCACAGCAAGAAAGGAACTGAATTATGTGATGAGCTTACTCCCAGCAGCCCAGCTGTCACTCCTCTGCCTGATGACTGCTGGCTGCGAAGCCACTTTATCTCATTGCCTCAGAGTATGGCTGGGTCAGAGCTCAAGACAAAGGAGAGCAAGAGGGATTCCCAAGGAGGTCAGTTGAGCAGGATATCCAACCAGCATCTGCCTTGTGTTCTGCATGCATTTGATTTACATCCACAAGAGGTGAAATATTCTGTTAGCTAGCTAAGGACACTGTCTCAAGACTTGAGTCGGGAAAGGAAGCCATTCAATTGTCAATAAAGACTTGCACATGATCAGAGATACTTTTCGCAAGACAACCGAAAGCAAAATCAAGGGGAAAAAAAAAAAAACAGTGATCATCTATGGGATTTGAAAACAACCTACGGGAGACACTTAAAATTTGATGCTCATTTCCGCTATTTCCTTTCAGTGCTGGGCATATTGCTTCACCTTGTGAAAGCAGTTTTGTCTTTGTCAGAATACACACGTACCAAGGCATTAATCATTTAGTTTTCCATTATTTATCTCATTTCCATTTAGTGCATCATCTTTCAGTGAGTCATATGTTTTCCCTTTGAGAAGTCTTTTGGCAAAATTTTTCCATTATTCTTTCCTTTTCCTTTAGTTTACCCTCTATCAAATATTAAATATACATTTATTTCTATACTCTTTAATGATGTTTTCCATTCTCCTGGTCTCCTAATGACTTATTTGACTTTATTGGTCCTGAAGGATTTTGGTGAAAAAAATGATACCCTTCCAAAAAAAAAAATGTATTTCTCATTAGTCTAGAAGAACAGGGTCAAAAACTAATTTCAATAGTTAAAATCATTAAAAATAACACTGAATGGGAATGTAAAATGTAAAACAGCATGGACGTTTCTAAAAATAGAAATACCATATGACCCCACAATTCCACTCCTGGGTATATATCGGAAAAATAACAAAAACACTAATTCAAAAAGATAAATGCACTCCAATGTTCATAGCAGTATTATTTACAATAGCCAAGACATAGAAGCAACCTAAGTGTCCAACAACAAATGAATGGATAAAGATGTGAGATGTACACACACACGCACACGCACACATAAACACACAGTGGAATACTATTCAGCTATAAAAAATAACAAAATTTTGCCATTAGCAGCAACATGGATGGACTTAGAGGGCATTATGCTAAGTGAAGTAAGTCAAACAGAGAAAGACAAATACTGTTTGATATCACTTATATGTGGAATCTAAAAAAAACAACAAACTAGTGAATATAACAAAAAAGAAGCAGACTCAGAGATATAGAGAACCAACTAGTGGTTACCAGTGGTGGGGGGAGAGAAGCAATATAGGGGTGGGGGAGTGGGAGGTACAAACTATTGGGTGTTAGATAGGCTCAAGGATGTACTGCACAACACGGGGAATACAGCCAATAATTGTATTTAAAATTTTTAAATTAAAAAGAAAACAAACACTGAATACATGCACCAGTGGAGAGAGCACCGGCTTGGGGTCAGACCAGCCATGGTTCAAATGATAGCACTACCACTAAATCTCTCTGACCTTTAATTTTCTCCTCTGAACAACTGGCATAATAAATACCTACTTCATAAGGCTGTTGTGAGAAACAAATGAAGAAACTGATGCTAAAGCACTTTGGAAATTATGAAATATTAATCAAATGTAAGGCTTGTATAATTGTTTATTCAATAAATGCAGGTTTCATAATTTTTCCTTTGAACACCAAGGTTCTAATCATGACAGCATTCTTTATTTGCCCATATCTGTTTTAGGACCTTGCCAAGATCAGGAATGATTTCCTTCTCTCTTCTAGGCCCCAGTTAATTAATTCTTGTTAAAACTAGCACGACAAAAATTTCAGCACATAAGAAAACAGCATTGCATTCAAAAAGGATTTTCCTTCATGTTTTTTTTAATCCAAAGTAATATTAAGTAGTAATTACTATCCATCCCTTTTCAGGCCACTTTTTTGTTTTGCAGAAGTCCAAATTGTTTGGGACTCTTTAAGACAGATAACTCTGGTAGGCCATGGCAAACATCCATGGACTAGACTCAGTAACTGCAATAAAGGGATTAAGTAGCTTGATCCCCTTTAATAATATTTCTTGGGCAGAGATGATTGATACCATTAACAGCTAATTACAAACTTATTTTTCTTATTAGAGCAAGAAGAGGCTATTTTTTTCCTCTAAGAAAAATACTAAAACGTAGGATCCATGTATAATTTCAAGGTGGAGACAGAGAAATATTAAAATCTGCAGAGCATTAACTGCTTCTGTTTCCTTACCCTCTTATGACATGTGTACATGATCTTGTGGGGTGGCTGGCTAGAGCACCTCAGTGCCCCGCTCCAGGAATAACAGTGACAGCTCATCAATCCCAACTCTCCTGTGGAAAATGTCCAGGAAGCCGCTCAACATGCAAGTCAAATTAGCCACAGTCTTTCGGAAGGTTCACTATTAATCCTTTCTGCCTGAAAGATACAGAATATTCTATTTTGTGGTATAAAAAATCATTTTTCTAACACCCTCCAGACCCCTAAAGATTGGACATCTAGAGAAAGTAGCAAGCAAGTAAGCAACTGAAAAACATGAAACCAGCTTGTATCAATTCCTTCCACAACTGGCCAATTTCTTCTGCAGTGGTTGGCTAGCGATGAGACAGCGACCTGCAGGGCCACAGTGTCACAGTAAAGGAGGTGGGAGAAAGGTGTTGGGTGGGGTCTTTGATTTAATCAGTCTAAGTGTCTTCTTTGAACTAACTCTGCCCTGAGAATGTTTCTTGGACAAACTCTTTATATACATCTATGCTGTAGATCCAGGAAGTGAACCAGGAATATTGATCTTCCTGCAGCAGAGTTCAAATTTATGCCATTTCCCTACTTGAAAACCTTCAGTAAATATTTGTTGACTAAATGAATGTTGAATAGTCAGTGGTTACCCACTGTCTATAAAGTTTAAAGAACGGCCTTGGAAGTTCTCCCTAAACTGAGATAAAATTCACCTCATTTCATTCATCTGTTCAATAAATATGTATTGGGTACCTGGTAAGGAAGGAACTATACTTGGTGCTGCAGACATTATCAGATACTGGCCCAAACCTCTTGGGGCTACATCTGATCTTCCACTATTTCGTATCACTAGAGCCGTCCACTGGCCCACACTTTCTTCAACACAACCCAAACTTCCACTACTTGTTAAACCTTTTCATCCTTCCTTCCAACACCATATGTGCAATTCTAACTTCTCCTCAAATTTAAGGTCAAGCACTCCTCTCTCTCCCACATGAAGGAAGCTCTGTCCTCTGAACCCACTGAGAACTTGATGGGCAGCTTTGTTTTGGCATTATCTTCTCTATTACCATTATGTCAATATTTTCTTCACCATCTTTAAGGGAAGGACCTTTTCAACTATGTTTAAAGCAGCTGGCCTTGTAATAGTTGGCACTTAGTAAATGTTTGTCAAATGAATGAATGAATGAGTGAACTCGTTACTTAAGTTACAGATACTTCTTTTACACCGCTGAGAATACATTTCTCAAATCCCCTTAAATCCATGCTTTCATAAACTTAAAAACCAAATAGGTCATTTGTTCAAGGTTATTTAATGCAATGAATATATAAAAATGGCCATCAGAAAATGAAAATGTATTGCATTGCATATCTCATCAGTTAAGTATCTGAGGCAGAAGCATGTCACCGTCTCCAAACAATTAAAATTTGAGAAGTGGAGTGTGATTCTAACCACTGAGTGACACCAGTTCCTTCTACAATGATTTGAAGATTTGAACAGTAAACCTATGCTTTCAGGTCTTCAACGGCACTCAGGCCAATACCCTAATCCTCTCGCTTTTTCTGCTGCACCTGAGATCAATCCAACCAAATACCTTCGCCATCCACCTGGGCTGTTGAGCAATGCTAGAGAACATTCTGCAATTCCGTGGGGCTATCAGTTAAATCCTAAAGGTCTCCATTCTCCCTCAAGTGTTCTCCAAAGTCTTCTCCTCAAGATACCTACCAATCTCCATCCCCTCCAATTTTAGCAATGACAAAAGAGGTCTCCTCCCTCGTGATAATAAAAATAATAAATTATATCAACAGCTGTTACATTTATTAAGCACTATGCTTAGGCATTTTACCTTAAAGGCATTATCTCAGTTAATTTTCACAAGGTCCACCACTTATTGAACAGGTACTATTATCATCCCCTTTCTACAAATTAGGAAACTGAATTTGGGAAACTGAAGCATAGAGAGGTCAAATAACTTGCCCAAAGTCATAGAGCCACTAAGTATCATACGCAGGTTATAAATCCAAGTCCCAGTATAAACTCCAGAGCCAACTGTAAATCTGTACTATGTTGATTCCCTGTTCTACTTTTCCCATAGAATATGGTAAAGGTAGCAAGAGGATTCTCAACAGGCTGTCTGGCTCTTGTGCCAGTCCAGCTCATATGGGCCTCTAGAGTGAGCCTCCATCTCTTCAGGTCAAGATTCTCCTACAATGTCAACCAGTAAGTAGGAGAAGCAATATGGATATACACCTATTACATTGACCTAACCGGCTTGTCGTAGTCAGTTTTTGTCGTTCTAGCAGAATATCATAGACTGGGTGGCTTAAACAACCAACATTTGTTCCTCACAGTTCTAGAGACTAGGAAGTTCAAGATCAAGGTGTGAGCAAGTTTCAGTGTCTGGTGAGGGCATGCCTGCTTCCTAGTTTACAGATAACCATTTTCTCATTACATCCTGACAAGACAGAGAGAGGGTCAGCTCTCATATCCCTTATTTTTTATTTTTTTAATTTATTTTATTGAAGTAGTTTATTTACAATGTTAATTTCTACCGTACAGCAAAGTGATTCAGATATATATATACCCATACACACATATTCTTTTCCATTACGGTTTATCACAGGATATTGAATATAGTTCCCTGTGCTACACAGTAGGACCTTGTTGTTTACCCATTTTGTATATAATAGTTTGCATCTGCTAAACCCAAACTCCCAATCCATCCCTCCCCGCCTCCTCCTGCTTGGCAACAAGTCTGTTGTCTGTGTCTGTAAGTCTGTCTCTGTTTCGTAGATAAGTTCATTTGTGTCATCATATCCCTTCTTATAAGAACACTAATCCCATTAATGAGGGCTCCACCCTCATGACCTATTTACCTCCATCACATTAGGGATCAGGGTTTTAACACATGAATTTGGGGGGACACATTCAGTCCATAGCACAGCCTTATTAGAAAAAGCAATTCTCTACCATAAAAAACAAACATTTCTCCTTCTTTCATTCCCTCCCTTTTGATTTCACCCACGTTTCAGCAAGGTACCATCGTGGGGTTGTTCTGATCACCTCTTGGCTATCTGTGTCTATAGGCCAGCTTGCTTTCATACCTATAATAGGAACTTTGGTCCTTATTTCCATATCATTACCACATCAGGAATGGAGTGGTACCCTAGACTATGGCTTCTCAAACTTTAATGTACATGTAAGTCACCTCAGGATCTTACTAAAATGCAGATCCTTTCAGGAGGTCTGGGGTAGAGTCTGTATTTCTAAAAAACTCCAAGGGACACTGATACTTCTGATCTCCAGACTACACTTTCAGTAGCAATGACCTAGACATCTGGCATCTGAAGTCTTCCCTTGGTGACCATATTGGAGCTAACTGATTTTCTTCCCAAGTGTGTAGATTATGCCTCGGTGATCAAAAACTATACAGAGCACCCAGTTGCATATTACACAGTGTACACATTATATACTACAGACACCAGTTGTTAAACTTTACCAGGTTTTAAAATTTGGGGGGCTTTGCATTTTTTGTAAGTCTGATTTTCCTTACTATGTCTACTTGTTTCTAAAATAGCAGTAAAACTACTTCTATATTTCGATGCTCTCTGATACGCCATGGACAAACTTTTCATGCCTACATCCCACCACATCGCTGTCTTCCTTATGGACTCAGGGAAAGATGTTTCTCTTCCTGTCCAAGAAAATTCCTCCATCTGTGCCCTGACTTCCAACTCATCAGAAACTCATTCAGTTACCTGTTTTCTTTTGCTAACCAGCCTCCTTTTTATCTGGTCCCAAATTTCTCTGCAGTAATACTGACAGAAAATTGTTTCATGAAATTACATTATTTAAAAAAGGAGAGCAAATGCAGCAAAATTTTAACTACTCAATTTACGTGGATATACAGGTGTTCATTGTACTATTCTTTCAACTTTTCTCAATATTTGTACATTTTTAAGCTTGGCGGGGAGTTAGATACAGGAACAATTAACAATTTCTCCTATTGTTTTTTCCTAGCACAAAGATACTCCACGATAACACAAATTCCCTCCAGAGCCTGTTGCCCATTAAAAATTTCCTTCCACAAAAAACAAAAAAATTTACTTCCAAAAAAATTTAACAAGTCTATTGTCTAACCTGACATGCAAGCATGTCCTTTTATAATCTTTTTGTATTATAAAATGATAAAACTGTTAAGAATAAATTTTTAAAACTTAGCTTTTCTAGCACGAACACTAGAAACGTCATTGACCTACTCTCTCGCATTTACTAAATCTTCATGACCGCATCGCAAATCTAAATTCACCATGAGTCACCTTACATTCCACAGCTTCCTATCCACATTTTCTTAACAAGAAGAACCAAGGGTCTCCGTTTCCTGCCTGCCCTCCTCCTCCAGCCATACCACCCACCCCACCTCTCACAGGTGATAACCAGGGCGCTGAACAACTGTATTCAAAGTAGAGCACCAAGAAGCTGACGCTCCTGCCCCAGTGCTGTGCACCTGGCTCCAACTCGGCCACAAGATGCTCTGAGGACCAGAAAGCAGTCCACATTTTGCATGTTTTCAGCTTCTTGGTCCCAGGTCTGATGCGGAGATTTGCCCAAGGTAGGTGTTTAAGTATTTGTGAAATACTAAATCTAGTTCCTTCCTAGGTAACTGCTGCCGAAAATGAAACACTTTTTATATCATGCTTTGTTGTTTACCAGACATATTTGAGTCCTGCTTAAACAAGTTTCAAAATGGTTTTCAAGCTAGGGAGATTTTGTCCTCCAGAGTACGAGACAATATCTGGAGGCATTTTGGGTCATCACTACTGGGGTGGGAGTGCTATTAGCATCTACTGGGTAGTCAGGGATGCTACTCAACATCCTACAATGCCCAGGACAGTGACCCACGATGAAGATGTGTCTGGCCCAAAATGTCAATAATGCCAAGGTTGAAAAACCCTGTGACAGCTGTAGTTCCTGCTTTATGTAACCTTGTGGGATTTAAGAAGCACTGAACACCAAAGAACCCAACAACTGAGCCTACATGACTGCAATTGTCTTTTTCAGTTTCTTTTAAAGAAAAAGTTCTTCGGTTTTTCCATACTAAGTTCCCATATTTGGAAAACAACCCAAAGAGCTCAATATTATTAAAATGGCACAACCACAACAGAGTGTAGTACAGGAACAATACAAAGTCAACTAAGATTAAAAACTGCTCTAAGACTTTAGATATAAGAAGTTTTATTCATCTGGTGGTACTTGATGCTCACAGGGCACCATACAACAAATTTAAAAAATACAATAAGAAAAAACTTGAACAGCCAAAGAGATCATTTCCATTAGAGGGCCCACAGAAAAACCAGCAAAAGCCCACAGAAAGACCCACCTACTGTCCCCTTAAGAACATTAATTTCTTCCTGCTTAAGTCTGGCTTTAAGAAACACCAAAGGAAAGTGCAAAAGAAAAAGTCTTTGAAAGATAGTTAAAACTTCACATAGCGTCTTTCACATGAGTACCTCACAAAATGCTTTCCTTATTCAAATAAGTATGTAAAATAATCCAAACATTTGTGAGCCTCGATTTGGTCCCAACTTTCAAGATCGTAGGCCTCAGTATTTGCCTCACCTCTGTCCTCAAATTTGTATCAGTAAAAAGTCACTTACAGGTAAAGCCTCCTTTGCTCCACACTGCCACTACAAAGCACAGATGTTTTACATAAAGAGCAAGGGCCCAAGCAAATTCAAGTTATACAAGTACCTGAAGCGAAAATGTAACTAAATTTCCCCAAGACTGGTTTAAAACCAAATTTTCCCTTTGAAATCCATTGTATTCAATTTTCATGATTAGTAATTACTGAAGGTCATCTGACATCGAATACAGAGAAAAGCAAGATTTAAAGTTGTATGGGGGCTATTATTACAAAAACTTCTAAAAAGATAATTTTGGAAATTTAGTACACATTACCATGTTGTCACAAAGTTATGTCACACAAGAAACGAGTTACAAATTCTGCCTGGAGGGTCAGCTAATGCTCAATATCAATTCTGTACAAGTCAGCCAATTATAAGCTGTTTCTCAAGTAAGCCTCCACAACAGGGAGCCCTAAGTATTAACAGTTCAATCAATAAACCTCCTAGTCTCAGTATATTGGTTTTACTTACTGTGGCAGAGTCATCCTATGCTTAGGCTGCTGCAGAAGCTCATTTCCCATTAGACTGCACAGAAGTATTCAATACTATTACATAAGGAGACAAAATAAAACAGCTATGGGAAGTGAAGGACTAAGAAATTTTTGGCCAGAAAATTAGGGAAAACTGAAGATATACTTTATTATATATAAAAAATTACTGCCTTAATGCTTGGTTCCTCTAGATTTAAATGGCATTTCAGTTTATGCTTGACACCTACAGATCAATTCATTATCTGATTACTAAATGCAAAACTAAGCAAACCTAGACATTTCAGCTGCTACCATTGTATAATATCAGTACATAACTAATCTGTAACTAGATGTCTCCCCTTTTCCATTATACTGCATTTCTTAAGGGCAAGGGGCATGTCAAAAGCACCTTTGCATCCCTACAACTAAGCACACTGGCTGGTATACAGTAGGTGCTTAACAGGTATTTACTAAATATATTGTTGAATAGTGGCTTATGACATGGGAAAAGAGCCCAAAGATTGTCTTATTCTAACTAGCATTACTTAGGTAGTAGCCTCACTCCCAATAGGTACAAGGCAGTTTTAAAGTAAAGACACTTGCCCCACGTTCTACACAGAATCATCAAGAGTTGGATATGACTTGAATCACTTCCCTTAAGCATGTTCATAAAGCATTTTGAGAAATCAAGAGATGAAAGGCGCTATGTAAGTGCAAAATAATATTATTCAAGACAGTTCAGCAAAGATGCTATAGTTTCTATGGTGATGGAAGGGTTGTACTAGTTTGAGGTGAACACCCCCAAAGCTACTCTTCTCAATGTCATTATCAACAGAACAATGGAATTTTGACAAAGATGCCATCACTTTATATCACTTGTATTCTGCTACTTTCTATAAACCAGGTGACAGAAAATGATATAAAGCCACTTATTCTACACAAACCAGTACTTTATCAAAGTTCCGTATTTTACAAGTCATGTTCAAAAAACACACACAAGTTAGCATTTTGTACACAAATGTTTATTTCTCAATTAAACATTCCCTTTAAACACAAGGAATGAATTCTAAATCTTCATAAAGATGAATTAAAAATGAAAGCCCTCCAGAATAGTGTGTGCAATCACTGTGTTCTTGGTCACTACTGGCGTTTACTGTTTAACATCAAAAACAAAGACAGGTTATTTAAAAATCATGCTACTGGATTTCTAGCTCTTCCTCTATGACCAGTTCTATGCTGATCTGCAATGTTTAAAAGTTTACATCACCAAATCGAAGCAAGTTTAAGGTGTGAAACAGCTGTGCATTAAACACAAAATAAACAATAAAGTTACAAGATATAGTCAAGTTCATAACGAATATAGGTGTTCTTATCATCATTGTAGATTCTTGGATAATGTGCTATGAGAGCATCCTGTGAACCAATGTAGATGGAGTTGTAAATTTTCCAATACACATCTCTGACTTTCCGGGCTGGGTGAAACAAACCCTAGAAAAATTAAAAGGCTACATTACTTCAAGAAATACACAACCTTAAGACAACTAACAAACCATAAAGATATGGTTGCAAGCATTTCCCTTTGAGAGAGAAAACAAGATGGCAATTGCACAAAACTGCAGAGGGCAAAGACAAAATCTAATCCTCCCTCCCTCCCCTCACAACTGTTCTCCCATATGGCAAAAACACACCCTACTGATAATTAGGAACAGTGACTTAATTCAACTAAAATTACTTTTTTCAATGAGTACTCTTTTAAAAATCTTTGACCTACCTGTAAACAATACTGCAGCATTCTACATGGTCCAATAGCAACTC
The DNA here is from genome assembly GCF_937001465.1 of Orcinus orca. Lineage (NCBI taxonomy): Eukaryota > Metazoa > Chordata > Mammalia > Artiodactyla > Delphinidae > Orcinus > Orcinus orca. Next base: position 82,881,640 of record NC_064565.1, read on the forward strand.
GCAGACCCTCCAGGGCCCCCATAACTGCCTGAATTACATGGGGAGATGTCTCAAACACATTGGGCCATACATAGTTCAACAAGTGATTCAGTGAATCTTCACAACCAAATCCATAAACCCCAAGTGACATGTGTTGCACCACTGCACTAGCCGTCTGTCTGTGTACAAGGTCCCTGTAACAGAGGGGGAGAAAGCTCTTTGTTAAGATACAGTCTTAGTTTCACAGAAGATACATGCCTGCCCGTTAGAAACTAAATCACAAATTCAGTGCATGGAATGGATGCAGAGTCATCCCCACACCTTATGTATCTGATACAGAATGCTTTTAGAGTGACTAATGATTCTACTTGAGAACTTTGCTTTAACGACTCAAACCTCACTCTGGCTCAAAAATAAACCATATTTTTCTTTGAAAGTAATATAAGCAAGAAAGCCGAGCACAGTGTACATTTTATATGCTACTAAAAATGAGAGAGAACACATGACTCTTACATACGAATGATTAACAGTAATATCTCATTTTAAACTCTGTAAACTTAAAACCTTTGAAAGTAATTCAATACAACAGATAACTAAATTGAGACTAAATCTCTTCCCTTGTCAATTTTTTTTAAAGGTTCATTCAAGAACTCAATTTAGGGAAAGGAAGAGAAGGACCAATAATTTTTTCAAACCCAGAAATAAGAACTCCTATCACCTCCAATGTTTTAAATGAACTTATGTTTATGACAAGTCATTGAGTTATTTATTCCACAATTATTCAACTGACTACAAGCATCAGATAACGGGTCTATGAAGGGTATAAAAACAAGTTCACACTCTTTACCCTCAAAGGCAGGAAGAGTACCTTAAAGGTATAAGAGAAAAAAACATCTGAACTTAGTTACTAGCATCCTTATTTCTCTTATTTATTGTAATAATCTATTAGGCATAGACTGAAGTGAAGCTGTATTCCCCCTTAGTAAATTTCCCAACTAAAGTAATGTTTCTTGGTATCAGGACTCTATCAATCACTTCAAGCAGTACTTTATCGGTGGTCACCACCTGAATAACTGGGGGCCTGCAGTGGGAATAGTGTGGCTCTGGCAGGCTATGTTCAGTAGTTCAAAAGCCTTATAGAAACCTCTGCTTCATCTGCCGTAACAAAAAGCTAAAAAGATCGGGTCTCTTTGCCATACCGATAAGCTCATGCTCAACATTTCCTCTAATTATATTTGACTTTAATTTTTAAAACAAAAGTTGATCAGGAATTCCCTGGTGGTCCAGGGGTTAGGACTCAGCACTTTCACTGCCGGGGCCCAGGTTCAACCCCTGGTCAGGGAACTAAGATCCTGTGAGCCATGTGTGTGGCCAAAAGGCGGGGGGCTATTAAAACAGGGAGGGGGCACTTGGAAAAAAAATTGGGGGAACCACTATAGCATCTATCTTATTTAGAGATAATAGTCCTAATTTATTTATAGTTTCATAAAAATTCAGACTAATAGTCCCTTCTTTAACTACATCACAACAAATAGGTCATATAATAATTACTTCCATAAGTTCTAAAATAAAAGAAGAATTATAACTATTTTCTTGCATTTAGTTCAAGTCACTTACCTATCCATTAAAGCATCTTCAAGGAGTGGTGTTACAGCATAAATGTAGTCCTTTCCCATCTCACCAATATATTCAAACAAGAAGGAAAGTGATTTTAACACTCCATTTTGAACATTCAGTTCAGGAACTCTGTATTCATTCATTAAGGCAGGTAGTACTGTGAAGGGTGAACATGTTTCAGCGACAATAGCTATTGCTACAGTGGTACAAACTCTGTTCTGCCTTTCCTGAACTTTGAGGTTGTTTAAAAGTGTAGCCAATACATCATGAGGGCTGGAAAAAAATAAATGTGTCAGCAAACTGTTAGTTTACAAGTCAAAATTTTTTTGGAGGGAAGAAAAATAATCAAAGGAATGGAACTTCATGCTAAGTAATTACTGGGAACTTAGTAATTTTATGCTAAAATGCAATACTTTCAAGTCACTGGCATTACGGTTTCTACTTAAGAACTTCATTTAAATTAAAGTGTTCATTTTAATGAAAAAATTCAAATGGCTTCATTTTCAAATATAATTTACAGTCTTTAGTATATTTCCTGAAACAAAAAGAAATTTCATTAAATGTTTAGACTGAATAATTCTTTGAGTGGTCAGAACATGGCCACTAGAGCAGGCAACCTTACAGTAGTATATAAACTGTGGTCTCCAATGCCACAACACACAAAATCTGTTTTCCAAAATCCTCCCTCCCACACACCTTTACCACATTTATTCTCCTTCTTTAAGCATTTATTCTACCACAAATTTAAAGGGACATAGGAACTAAAAAGTTAACAACAGCTATTCATTGCCAACTTCTTAACTACATCACAGATGAAAAAATATTATTGCTACCAAAAGGCATGTGGGGAGACTCTAATTAAATAATCCAACTTTTGTTACGTTTTATTGCTTGAAAATATTTAGTTATTAAGCCACATATACATAAGTATCTCATTTTCTACAATGACTGTTTCTTCTAGTTTGGTTCTGGTGGAGCAGAAGCAAATAACCATAGGTTATCTAATAAAATAGCTATCATTCAGTTGTCTGTGGATTAATTTTAGAAAAATATTTTTAAAACACATAAAGCATTAACATGAAAACTGAATTATGTTAATTGTTTTACTAAGAACTGGCCTTAATATTTTAAGCAATATCCTAAAAGGACCAACAAAATTTGAAATTATTCTGAAATGGTACTGTTTCCCTCTTCTGAAAATAGTGAAGTGTGACTAAATGAAATTTTAAACTGTTCCATCTATTTTAATTCAATTTAACATTTAAGAAAACATTTCAAAAACTGAAGGTCAGTGGTTGAAGTCTATTCTAAAAAACATAAATAAAGTCTATTCTAACTGCATTACTCATACCTTGCCTTAAAAGAGAGTCTACAGAAATGGAAACACCTTTTAACACTACAATGGGTCTATTACAAACTAAAAAAAAAAAAAAAAAATACACAGAAGTAAATAATACTCACCCAATGGCCTTTGCAATATAACCAAATGTGTTGACTGTGGCTCTACGAATAGCTTTTTTGTGAGCTTTTAAGAGCTCTAAAAGCTCAAAGCAAATCCTCATCCATTCTCTTGCAGACACATATTCAGCTCCCCTAGTTTAAAAAAAAAAAAGTTAAATTTTTTGTAACAATAAGTTTTAAAAGGTAAATCTGCAAATTCAGTTCTCAAAACATGATTACCAATTCATTTTAAGCATTAAATAAAATTATTATTACTGCTCAGAAAGGATGGTTTAGTTTTAAAAATATACTGCCACTCCCTCATTACCATTCAAATTTGAAAATATTACTGAAATATTAGCCTGACCATATATACTTACATTAGAAACAATAAGCAAATTTGCAAAGTGAATAAAAGTGGCTAAATGTGAAACACAATACTGCTTATTAAAATGTTTAGGTAATCTGCTTACCTATCAGCAATACGTCCAACAAGATCAATACAATTCTCTTGTACTTTTTCATGCCTATTCTTTAAGATGGGGGTGAGTCTAGGCAGCAGATCTTTAATTGGTGGAGTCATCTTATGCATACCTATTTAACAGAAGTCAAACACACTATCAATTAACACGTGAACTGCAACCTTTGTTCATTTTACCTTTTATTTAACAATGTAATATACGTGACTAGGCATAAATACAAACTTACAGCTGCCTATGGAAAGAAAAAGCCCCAGCTTCAGATCAAACGCAGAATTTTTAACTTTTTATTAACAACTTCTGATTATGCATAAAAATGAAAGAAATTAGTGAAGTGATTTAAAGAATGATGGATACTCAACAACAAAAAAAAGTTTTATTTGGTTCTGAAATGTATTTGTACACTGACATTTAAATATGGGGACAGCTTATGTTCCGGCCATACACAACAATATAAGCCAGAGGTAGACATGTAAATTAAAGCAAAATTTTCCAGAAAGGGCCCCCTTACCCTTTAACTGCAAAACAAACAGATCTCCAGTCTCCCTGCAATGCAGGGCATACTTGGATGGTATTTACACCTATGAAGAGAGAAAAAAGGAGGCAGCTGGCAGGGGCTCTTGCTCTAACTAGAACTGCTTGCTCTGATTCTCTCTCCATTGCTTTTCCCATGTTTCTCTGACCAACAATATGGTTTACAATTCCCTGCAAACCAGAGCCCCACAAGTGGCCAAGTAACTGATTTTTGGCAAGTATCTCCAAGTAGAGAGAGAGGAAAGGGCTGAACTGGGGATTATATGTAAATGTGATGGTTTGAAGACCTCCTATACTGTATAAAAACCCCTTACTAAAATGAGAAAAATAGTGGCTATCACAGCCAGCTATTTCGACCTCTTGATAGGTTATTTCTGTCCCTCTAAACTCCGTAGAAGTTACTTTTGCAATAGTTACATTCACTTATAATGAAGGATAAAACAGGAGACCATTTGTTTGTTCCATCATAATGCCCTTAAAGAGGAAAAGCTTTGTTCTCCACACCCAAGAGCGTTTGTAATACACCTCTGTTTTAACTCTGAATAAAGAACTGAAAGGACAGTTTAAAAGAATTGGATTTAAATAAAAATGAGGTCACTTGATCAATTCACTTTTCTCTCTGGTTATTGTTCCTTGAACTTAATAGCAAGCAGGAAAACCTACCATAACCATTTACTAATTCAAGGTTGAATAAATATATAAAACTTTAGAGTTCTCTCCACCCACCACCTCCTCTCCCATATATTTCAGGTGACACACAATTTTTTTAGGGCCCTCTATCCCATGACTTCAAAGTTTTTTGAGTTGTGACTACTTCCTCCTCTCTTGCAGGTCCTAAACTTGCCCTCTTTCTCTCTTTTAAAGTAAAATATAAATAGACTTTGGGAGATAAGATTCTTGTGACATCCCAACTTAACTGTAATTTTCAGTGGTTAAAAAAAAAGTATCAGACATTCATTAGTCAACTCCTAAATAGGATTCTCTATTTTACTCTCAAAATACCAAAGAAACTTTAAAATACAAAACAAAAAATTCTTACATGACCAACAAATTCCATACCTATTACATTTACAATGGCCTTCAGTGCTCCAAGAATGCTGCCCAATACTTCAGGGTACTCTTCGCCCAAATACTCATACAAAACAACACCCAAGTGCCCCATCAATTTTTCCTGTAATAAAAAAATGATGATGATGAAATGTTACTGTTTACATTACTCCTTTTGGTGAAGAAATAAGAATCTGATATAAAAGTTTACCTCTTGACAAGTCTTCATGACAACAGCCGTTCGAGAGATCAAGTCAGCTGCCTGTTGCCTAACTTTTGCTGATTTGTTATTTAAACGCCACAAAACTGTACCGCAGATCTGAGGCAAGTACGGTTTGACTCGTTTGCCAAGAGCATTGACCACTGTGCCAAAGCCGTTCAACATTACTGAGTCCTTAAAAAAAAAAAAAAAAAAAAAAAAAAAAAGCCAAGTTAAATTTAAAACCTACATTCAATGTGAACAAGAATTCAGTTTGTGACTAAACAGTTGAAATATAATTATATTCCGTTTCCAAAAATCTAACCTAAAAATTTGAGGTAGAAGAGTATTTCTTTGTAGCCAACTGCATGAGAACATGAACATTTAAAAATTATTTCAAATTTAATTACTCTTTGGTGATAATATTTACTTGAAAATATGTTTTACAAATATGAAAGTCAGTGGCAACTTGCCTAATAATTAGTATCATTACCTCTGTAGTCTGTTCTTGAAAAGCATAAAGAATACCATCAATCAGTTGTTCTTCAAGTTTATGATCAATGTCTGCTGCTCCCAAGTTGCCCATAATTTTCTCAATTGTCTCCATCACCATTTTTCTGTACTGTTCAGCTTCATCTTTCAGATCATCCACAATCCTGGATATAATTTCTGCTGCACCTACTTTGTTTGCCAACTCCACAGTAGTATCAACTAACTAAAAAGAGGAGGAAAAATCATTTAATTTACTGCTTTTCCAAGGAAATAAAGAGACATCATGAAAATGGAATATTCTAAAGATACTATTTAGCTAGTAAGCATGCTGAGGACAGATGGCTCCTACTATTAAAACTTTAAGAAAAAGGTGGCCAAAAACATTTAAACATGAGTCTAAGTCAAGGAGATTTAAGGTTACGATTGTATTCATGCTTCACCTAGCCAGATTAAGCAGTTCATTTACTAGACAAAAATGTCAATTCATAGTTGGCTATCTATCCTAGAATACAAAAGCAAAATGGAAGTTAACTGGCTGACTAAAATCCATCTCCTTTCACAATCAAACACAAACAACCTGTGAGTTTCTCAAGGCAAAAAATAACTTATGTAATATGCATTCAAACTGACTAAAGGATCAGTTGAAAGAATTTCTGAAACTATTTTATGATAAAAGCTTACCTGCCGGTAATTTCTTCTATCCAAAGCCATTCTGTGTTGCCAGAAGTGTTTAAAAAAAGGAGGAAGGATCTCTGTTTTAATGTAGTTTGCTTCTACACCATCTGTTCCACAACACTGCTTTACCACCTAAAATGTTAAAAAATAATAATAGTAATCACAGTCCTGGTTTAATACACAAGTTTTTTTAAAATGATATAAAATTCTCTTTGAACCATGGAACACATTTAGATTAACAAATCTGGAACAGCAACAATTTGGAACAATTACCTTCAGCACAATTTTCTTCATTTCTTCATCAGGAGATTGGAATTCTCGAATAAGAATTAACATCACTTCTCTAGTATAGTAGTTGGCATATTCTGCATCCATGAGAGGAATAAGATACCCAATAGCCTTTAAGAAAGCGGCCAGGCCCTATTTTAAAATAAAAAATATATATATACTTAGTAAATTAGCTTTAAGTCACTTGAACTTCAATGAGTAGAAATAAAAAGAAAAATGAAATCAAACTGGTAAATCTACCTTTCCTCTGTGTTGGCGGATACCCTTCCATAGAGGCTTTAACACAGAATCAAAAGATTCGATACCATAAGGAGTTGCTGCTTCAGCCAAGGCAGCAATGGCCAAAGCACTAATGGTCCGAACTTTCTGCTGCTCATCCACAAGACCTATAAAAAACCAAACACAGGTTTTAACTAAGCAACATTACCTAACTTCCATAGCATCATGCAGATTCTAGAAATATATCTAGCTATTTAGTCAAATTGCAGAATCTGTTCCCATTAGACAAAATTAGGCAAAAGCCAGTATGAACCACAGCCTATTAGCAGCTAATATTACAAATCCAATCATAAACTATATGGTGTTTGTGTAGTTTACCTTCCATTTCTCTCTCCAAGAATCAGTAGCCTAAATTTCAGGAAACTGTCTTACAAAAGACAGTTATACTACAACTTACCATGTTCAATGATTTCAACTAAACTTCTGAGATGTGGCAAGATGGCACAGCCCATGAGAATAGCTATTTGCTGTACAATTTTTATACCAGTGTGTCTTGCTTGCCAGGACTTCTTGCTTTTGCACACAGCTTTTAAGAAAGGCAATAATGAAGGAATGCCCAGGGCAGAGGCTACAACAGCAAAAGCTCTAGCTGTTGTGTTACGGACATACTCATCCATGTTATCTATATCAGGTCTCATGGTAGAGATCATAGTAGCCAGACCAGCAGCCTGAAAGTTTAAGAAAAAAGCAACAGTCATGAGTTGATAACATTAACCCTCAATCATTCCATTCTAAAATCAAATAATCCGGGCTTCCCTGGTGGCGCAGTGGTTGGGAGTCCGCCTGCCGATGCAGGGGACACAGGTTCGTGCCCCAGTCCGGGAGGATCCCACATGCCGCGGAGCGGCTGGGCCCGTGGGCCATGGCCGCTGGGCCTGCGCGTCCGGAGCCTGTGCTCCGCAGCGGGAGAGGCCGCAGCAGTGAGAGGCCCGCGTACCGCAAAAAAAAAAAAATAAATTAAAAAAAATAATAAAATCAAATAATCCTATCAACATATATAAAACTTTCTTCTCCAGAAACATAAATACCTTTGCCAAATTAGAAATAATCTCTCGGCCTTCCACTCTAGCATAGTAATCCTCATCAATCAACAATGGTTCAATGACCACCAGGATCTGAAAAAGAGAAGGAGCTACATTTTCACAGCAATTACTGATGCAATGCTCAAGTAACAGTACATGTAAGGGAATTTATAATTACCAGGACTTTGTTAATCAAGGGACAAATTAAGAATTTTAATCACACAAGTTGAAACCCCACATAAAGATGAGTATTTGGGAGCACTGTTAACTACACAGACTATAAAATACACACAGTACACACACACACACGCCCATCTGCATTTTACAATTCTAAACCATAATTACCATCAGCAAAAAGATGCTTCTTAGTAGTAAATGGCATGGTATAGAAACATACATTTTCTCATTCTAATATCAATAAAAGCAAATTTTAAAATATGAATTATATGAACCCACTATATAAGATGGCAAAAAGTTACATCTATTTACACATGTATTTGTGTATGTATGCTTGTGCAAAGAAAAAGGTCTGGGAGGGCATGTAAATTTAACATTGGTTAACTGAATATCTTTAAAGGGGTTGAAATTTCCCTTTTTATTGTGAATGTGTAACATCAGCTGTTACTTTTTTAGAATTTTTAAATTTCACAAATACACCTAATAATAAGCTGGTCAAAAAAATCCACTAACTCCTTTTACTTAAAAAATATCAAACCAAAAAAATAAATAAATAAAATAAATAAATAAAATCAAACCATTAGAAACACAAATTGAGAACAAACCTTGTGCACATATGGTCGAACTAAGTCATCAAGTTTGTATAATATTCTATCAATAACTTTTACAAGTAAATGACGCTCTTGATCCTCAAGTGTAGGCGACATCAGCAGAGGAAGAATTTGATTAAACAAAGGACCAGCTCCAAATTCACGAGCTTTATCAGTAATCTGACGCAATGCAGCCTGGAAGAGAAAAGAGTAATAGGCATATTTCTTTATTATAAGCATGAGCCAATTAATTACTCCACGGTTTTCTGTAACTGAATATTTTAGTGTAAACTTCAGACACCTTACATAGAATAGCATGAGTTCATTCCCATCAAAATTACTCTGAAGTCTGAACTCTTGGGCTAAAGGCTCAATGTTTTCAGTTAATTCAAAAAGGGTAACTGAAAGCTGGAGAGCGTGTGGAGAAAAGAGAAGCCTCCTACACTGTTGGTGGGAATGTAAGTTGGTGCAGCCACTGTGGAAAACAGTATGGAGGTTACTCAGAAAAGTAAAAATAGAGTTACCACATGATCTAGCAATCCCACTCCTGGGCATGTATCTGGACAAAAATATAATTCAAAAAGATACATGCACCCCTCCCCATGTTCATGGCAGAACTATTTACAAAAGCCAAGATATGGAAAACACCTAAATGACCATCGACAGATGAATGGATAAAGAAAATGTGGTGCATATATACAACAGAATACTACTCATCCATAAACAAGAATAAAATACAGTAAGTCCCCTACATACAAACCTTCAAGTTGTGAACTTTCAAAGATGCAAACATGCCCCTGTATGCCAGGTATTGTACTGTACTACTGTACTTTTCAAGGTACTGTACTGTAAGATTAAAACTGCTTTATTTTTTGTTTTTTATGTATTATTTGTGTGAAAAGTATTATAAACCTATCACAGTACAGTACTACATAACTAGCCAATTCTGTTAGTTGGGTTACCTAGGCTAACTTTGTTGGACTTAAGAACAAACTGGACTTATGAATGCACCCTCAGAACGGAACTCATTAGTATGTAGGGGACTTACTGTAATGCCATTTGCAGCAACATGGATGCAACTAGAGATTATCATACTAAGTGAAGTAAGTCAGAAAGAGAAAGACAAATACCATATGATATCACTTGCATGTGGAATCTAAAATATGACACAAATGAACCTATATATGAAACAGAAACAGAATCAGGGACATAGAGAATAGACTGGTGGTTGCCAATGGGGAGAGGGGTGGGAGAGGGTTGAACTGGGAGTCTGGGATTAGCAGATATAAACTGGTATATATAGAGTGGATAAACAACAAGGTCCTACTGTATAGCACAGGGAACTATATTCAATATCCTGTGATAAACCATAACGGAAAAGAATATGAAAAAGAATGTATATATATGTATAACTGAGTCACTTTGCTGTACAGCAGTAATTAACACAACATTGTAAGTAAACTATACTTCAATAAAAAATAAATTTTAAAAAAGGGTAATTTAATAGAAAGAGTCACAGAGTATAATATAAAACTCCTTAACTTCTCCTAAAGGATCAACCATCTTCAAGCCACATATGATACTAATACAATACCCCACATAATTCCACTAATTGTATTAGAATCTTCAGCATATTTTAAAGGCTCTGATGATAAAATGGAGAATCTCTAAAATTATAATGAACATGATGATTTAATAAACTGGTACTTACTTTTCTCATTGGAGGTGTTCCATTCTTAATTTTTAAAAGCAACTTCATTATTTTTCTCTCTTTTTGCTCTTCCGGACTAAGTGTTGATTCATCAACATCAACCTAACAGTAAAAAGTTTAAAGGTTAGTGGAGATACTGTAACTTCTAAATAAAAAGTAATATTTTATTTCTGGTATTATCACTTACCAAAAGTTTATCAAAGTACTGAATATCATCAGGTTTTAAAAATGGAAGATTTCCAGATGGTTGGTCATTAACACTTTTCATAGTTCTATCTTCAGTTTGCATGTGGAAACCTGTCATACCACCCAAAGGTGTTGGAGTTGCTGTCAGCTTTCGAGCTGGAGTTCGAATAGGAACATATCCAGCTGGAGGGGGAAGTACCTAATACAGTTAAAAGACAGTTTAGGATTTTCTTAACTTTACATAGTAAATAATAACAAAAATGAACAATATTTGCAGTTAAGATGCTTTTTGCTTAGAGGCAAGAATTAACAATCCCATTTTTCTATCTTATTTATAAGTTTAAAATACACAAGTATTACTATTTCTCATCAAATTTAAATTAAGTGTATTAGAAGTATGGGGAAATGAGGATACACAAAGTGGGCTTACAAATTCTGATCACTTTCAAACATTAGTCTATATAAACATGTTGGTGAACCAATGTCATATAAATTGAAATAAGCTCAAAGTGCACATAATGTATAAAATATTATATTTTAATAATAAATTAAAAATTCATGTAAATCTCTACAAAAACAAATCTTAATATTTAAGTCGTTCTACAAAAATGAGTGACTGCATAAAAACTACAACCAAAATATTCACCAAAGCCCTGTAAATACACAACATTTGACTAAACCCAAAAAATTCACTCAAGAGTCACAAAGGAGGGCTTCCCTGGTGGCGCAGTGGTTGGGAATCCGCCTGCCACTGCAGGGGACACGGGTTCGAGCCCTGGTCTGGGAAGATCCCACATGTCACGGAGCAGCTGGGCCCCTGCGCCACGGCTGCTGAGCCTGTGCTCTAGGGCTCGCGAGCCACAGCTGCTGAGCCCACGTGCTGCAGCTGCTGAAGCCTGTGTACCTGGGGCCCATGCTCCGCAACAGGAGAAGCCACCGCAGTGAGAGGCCCACACGCTGCAACGAAGAGTGGCCCCTGCTCCCCGCAACTAGAGAAAGCCCACGCGCAGCAATGAAGACCCAATGCAGCCAAAAATAAATAAATTTTAAAAAGATGTAATGACTATCCTCTTAGGAAAAAAAAAGAAAAAAACTTGTATTAGAAAAAAAAAGATTCACAAAGGAGGATTTTCCCCCTCCTACTGATAAACCAATCAATGAATGCAATTGTAACAGACACTTAGCCAGTCAATAGTAGGCTGGAGAGTGACTATACCCACAGCATTACACGGAGGGTACAAGAAGTTATAAAGCAGTAAGTTCATGCATACTTGAAACAAATACTCTAATACAAACCTAATGAGGGGGTAGGGGGAAATACATACATAAAAACTGTTAAAAAAGCAATAGGCATTGGCAGAAAAGGCTCTGTAAAGGCCATCAAATGACTTAGGTTCCAGCCCTGGTTATAACATCAGCTATATGACCACTTTTAGACCAGCAAAAGGTCCTTGAGTAACAGGTACCTAGACGATTTTGTAGTTCAAAATGAACTTCAAGTTGCTATGGTAAAGAGAGAACATAACATTCTTCGTGTCCACTGGCAACCCATGAACTAAATACACAAGATTTTGTGAGACACCAAGTAAAATAACCATGATCTAATGTTGGAAATGAAATATACCTGGAAACAGCTAAAGAATGAAACGGCAATAGTAAATTTGAGCAAGGCCAATGCAAACTTGACCAGTTAGTATTTTCAAAGAATATTTAAAATAAAATCCAGGGAATTCCCTGGCAGTCTAGTGGTTAGGACTCGGAACTTTCACTGCTGGGGCCCAGGTTCGATCCCTGGTTGGTGAACTCAGATCCTGCAAGCCACGCAGCGTGGCCAAAAAAAAATCCCTATCCTAAAAACCACCACACTCATATTCACTGTTTTTACCTTATATCCTTCTGGGAACATAGCATCTAATTCTTCATCAGACAATGGGCGATTTCTCTCATCAATTTCTCTCTCCCACCGCCAAGCCTGAAGCTGTTCAGGAGTCATACTCATTATGTGACCTACCAAAAAAGCAAATTTCTGTAACAATCTATGTAGTGCAAGACTTTTATCATTACACAGATCCTTGGGATATAAGATAGTTAAAATCCATTCTAACATTTAATTGTTTATATTATAAACTCAAACCAAGACTTCTTTTTACATCCTGTTATTCTTGCTAAAAATAGGCATTAATGGCACACAGAAAAACCACAAAGAAAAAATTCAAAATACTAACAAGGGGAAAAAATTATTTCCAATGATAAAGTTTCTACCTGGAGTAGGGGTAGCCATGTTCATGGCTGGCGTGCCAATTGGTGTCTTTCCAGGGGTCAGAACAGGAGTGCTTCCACCCATCTGACTAGCTGGTGTTTCATCCCAACGTGACTTTCTTTTACTGGCTCCAGGAGTTGGTGTTTCACCAATGGAATCTCCACCTCGATCTGTTCGAGGAGTCTCAGCCCATCCACTTCCATGTCCAGGAGTATCTTTAAAGAAAAGGAGTGAATAAGCCTAAAATTTTAACCACTGTCAAAAAATGACTATTTTCAGACAACTAATATACTTAAACTGATCAATTTCAGAAACAGGATATTCCTAAAATGGAGACACATTTAAGTTTTAATGTTTCATTTCATATTTATTCTCCTTGACTGTATCTTTTCCACGGATTACAAAAACAATAAATGATAACCATCGAGGAACAGGAAAACAGAGCAAAGGATTTTTTCAACTACCCACAACATACAACCCATAGACAGCCAGTTTATGTATCTTGGGCCACTTTTCATTTCTCCATGGAGTGAGATTACTCTGCATGTACAATTCTATACTGCCTCTCTCATCCATTGTATTTTTTTCCGGGTTTTTTTGGGCTGCGCCATGCGGCCTGTGGGATCTTAGTTTTAGTTCCCCGACCAGGGATGGAACCCGGGCCCCTTCAGTGAAAGCACCGAGTCCTAACCACTGGACCACCAGGGAATTCCCTACATTTCATGTTAAGCACTCTGCCCAATCATTAAAAATTCTTTATAAAATTTTAATATAGCAGATGTAATGTTAAATCTTAACTTCCCAACGCTAATCTCATAAACAGTTAATGAAATACAGCTTTAGAGAGTTTACACAAAAAACAAGGTATTTAGGCAAATTTACACAGACAAAGTAAATGAGAGGTAACCAAAGGCTGGGAGAAGTAAGAATGGAGAGTTATTGCTTAATGGGTACAGTTTTTGTTGGGATGATGACAAAGTTCTAGAAATGAATAAAGGTAATGGTTGCACAACACTGTGAATATACTTAATGCCACTGAATTGTACACTTATAATGGTTAAAATGATAAATTTTATGTTATATATACTATACTACAATAAAAAAGAGATTATGGCATACAAACTTTACTTTCTTCTAATGTTCTTCCTAAAATAAATCTTAAACCTCTTCAAGAAGGGAAAAGAATTAGGTATATCATCTGCTCAGTTCTTTACCTGTCTCAAAAGCATCTGTTTATTTATCTGTCTTCCTAGGACCAGAGAGAACAGATTTTGGCCATAAACATACCACTCATCAAATCAACATTTTACCCAAGTACACACCCAAACTCCACTAGAAGTACCTCTTTCTGTTTTGGGGGTCTCATCCCATCTGTTTTTACGAGCACTGGAAGTTGCACCTCCATGGCCTGGTGTCGCGTGGCCTGGTGTATCGCCCCGTCCAGGGGTAGCAGCGCCCGCAGGTGTGTGACTAGGTGTAGGATCCCATATTTTTGAGCCTGGGGTGGCTCCAGGAGTCTCACTTCCTTTTGCACGACCTGGTGTCTCATCCCATCTTAAGGAAGGGGTATGTCCAGGGGTCTTAACAGAGCAAAAAAAAATTTATTTCATACACCCACATAAAAATTAGAAAACCTGCTAAGCAAACAAAAAAAATTAAATGTTTTAGTTCATGATTAAGAGAATAGATTATCCTTCTGCTTAAAAGATACCTACTTTCTAGCAAATATGTTTATGACAAAAAATAACTTAAAGATTTAATTTGGAGCAATGAAAAAAGCCCTAATTTAAAAAACAATGTATTTTGGTTATGCCACTAATGGCTCCGTAACTTTGGGAAAACATTAAGGTTTCTCTGTCAAGATCTCAAGAATTTCACCTTTAATTATATCAGCACATCTCAAAACTGGGTCTTAGAGACAGAGACTCATGAGTTCCCACTAAGAATATTTTTGTTTTTGTTCAATTTTGTGTGTGTTTAATTAATTTAAGCATGTTTTGGATCACCTGGGTAATTATAACTAGATACTGCGACATTATTTCAAATCCCTGAGAAGAGGTTATATTTAGAATCACATCTATAATACTATTGCTCTGATGCTGGCAAGATTAGTGAAAAAAGATTAGAAGTTGACTTAAATGATTGAAGGTTCCATGGTAGTTGAATAGAGACAAGTAGTGAGCAATGTAGGACATCAGACAGTACGAAAGCAAAAGAACCTGCAGAGTGCAGACAATATCATATCAAAAACAGCAGGTGAATTAGTGAAGCAAAACAAAATCTGTATTTAAATAATTCTGTAAGTTTTGTAGTATACTTTTACATATTTCTTTTAAAGTTGGATGTTCTATCCAACCCAAGAGTTCTATTTAGCTTTATGTTTGCAAATAAGACTCAGTATTTCTTCCTTTCAAAAGATTCTATATAGGGCTTCCTTGGTGGCGCAGTGGTTGAGAGTCTGCCTGCCGATGCAGGGGACACGGGTTCATGCCCCGGTCCGGGAAGATCCCACGTGCCGCAGAGCGGCTGGGCCCATGAGCCATGGCCGCTGAGCCTGCGCGTCCGGAGCCTGTGCTCCGCAACGGGAGAGGCCACAACAGTGAGAGGCCCGCGTACCGCAAAAGAAAAAAAAAAAAAAGATTCTATATATTACTCAGGGTTGAGAAATTCTCAATTAGATGAGTAAAGAACATAAATTGTTCAAAAGTCTCATTTTCAGCAACTGCTCTTCCTGCTCAATCAGGTAGGAAAAGATGTTTCCTAGTATCCGCTGTAATTCCCACAATCATAATTAAGATGGAGTTGTGTTAAATGAGAAGTGTGAAAGAAAACATGGTCTGACTCTCTATAGCTTTTATGAGATAGACATCAACTCTTGGGTCTCCTTTTCAGTTAAACAGATACCAAAAGGACAAGTTTCTCTTTCTCTGTTTTTAAAATTTGCACTGAATGTCAGTTTTTAAAATTTGCAGTGAATGTCAACCACAGAATTTAAGTTAGTAATACCATATTATACAGAACCAAATCCTCTCATATATCAGCAAGCAAATGGAGACTCCTCAAGATCTAAAACTAAACTGTTTGGAAATTATGTGCTAGGTTTAGTGTATCTCAATTCTGGGTTTGGGAAAACAATGCCATGGCCTGACACATTTTTCCTTATTTGTAAATAAATCTGCAGTAGCCTATGCTAGAGTCAACAGTGACTTAGACTAGGGTGGTGGGGTCATGAAAAGTGGGTAGATCCTGAATATATTTAAAGGTCGGGCCAACAAAATGCATTTGTGGATAGGATGCCAGGGAAGAGAATAAGAGGAGTATAGGATGACCCTGAACTGATTTCTAAGGGTTTGGTTTGAGCCAATAGACATGGGAGCAGGCTGGAGGGAGTGAGTACAGAAAATCAATTTTATTATAAATACTGATTCGGAAAAGCCTATCAAATACATATCAAAGTAAATGTGTCAGGTCTGAAGAACAGAGAAGTATGGATGGATTTGTAAATTTGGGAGTTGTCTTATAAATATAGTATGTAAAGATAGGAATGAGAACCTAGGGAGTTAGTTTAGATGCAAAAGAGACCTGAGGACTTAGCATTAGAGTACCCCAAATTTTAGGAAGCTGAGGAAGATCCAGCAAACAAGACTAAAAAGCAGCAGTCACTGAAGTGAGTATTACAAGAATCAAGAAAGACTGAAGCTCAGAGGCTAGGAAAGAAAAGGGTACCAAGGGACTTCCCTGGTGGTCCAGTGGTTAAGACTGTGCTTCCAAAGCAGGGGGCGTGGGTTCAATCCCTGGTTGGGGAACTAAGATCCCACATGCCATGAGGCGTGGCCAATAAATAAATAAGTAAATAAATAAATTTTTTTTTTTTGGTTTAAGAGGGTATCAAAGAATGTCGAATGCTACTGATATGCTGTGTAATATGAGGGTTGAGACTTATCTTTGGATTTAGCAATGAGGAGGTTAAGTCATCTTGACAAAAGAGGATTTGGTGGAGCAGTGCAGGCAAAAGCACCAGAGCACAAGTATAGATACACAACTCATTCAAAGCATTTTGTGGTAAAAACAGCAAGAAATGGGATGGTAGCTGGAAGGGGAAGTTATGGTCAAGAGAAGATTTCTTGTGATATTTTGTTTTTTGTTTTTAAAGATGAAGATCAGTAAAATGTGTTTGCTCATGATAATAACCTAGAGTACAGAGAAAAAAACTGATGTTACATGAGAGTCCTTGAGTAATAAGAGATGGGAAATGGCACATAAGCAGATGGGTTAGCTTTAGATGGTCAACCTGTACCAATAGTTCACATTATAAGAGAAGGAAAAGCAAAGACGAGAACATATACAGGCATACCAGTAGATTTCACAGTGGGAATATGTATACTTTTTTCTTTTTAATTGTTCTTATTTGGGGTGAGAGGGAAATAGAGAGCAAAGTCATAAACTAAAAAAGAAGCAGCTGGGCTTCCCTGGTGGCGTAGTGGTTGAGAGTCCGCCTGCCGATGCAGAGGACACGGGTTTGTGCCCTGGTCCAGGAGGATCCCACATGCCGCGGAGCGGCTGTGCCCGTGAGCCATGGCCGCTGAGCCTGCACGTCCGGAGCCTGTGCTCCACAACAGGAGAGGCCACAACTGTGAGAGGCCCGCGAACCACCACCCCCCCCAAAAAAGCAGCAGCTAAGGAGGTACTACAGGTTTCACAGAGAAAAGCATAAAAAAGTCATCTGAAGGGGAGGGGGACAGAGTTATTGCTTAATGATCACAGAGTTTCCTTGAAGTGATGAAAAAGTTTTGAAAATAAATCATGGTGGTACTTGACACACACTGTGTCATCAATACCACCAAATTGAACACTTAAAAATGGTTAAAAATGGTAAATTTTATATACATTTTACCACCAAAAAAAAAGTTTCTAGGAAAATCAACTGATGAAGGAAACGCAGTAGCATTATGTATCTGACACCTGTGGTCAGAGACTTAAATAATCCATCTAAAAAATGAGGAAGACCACTGTTATACTCAACCTCCACATAACGTGACATACTTACATATCCATAATTAATATTCCAAAAGGAACATTCCTTTACCCCATGTTATGAACTAAACTATGTCTCCACCAAAAGTCATGTCGAAGCCCTTATCCTCACTGTAACTGTACTTGGAGATTGGACCTTTAGTGAGGTAATGAGGCTAAATGAGGTCACAAGGTTGGACATGAATCTGATAGGACTGGTGTCCTTATAGGAAAAGAGACACCAGAGCTCCCTCGCTCTTTCCACGTGTGCAAAGGCCTCTTGAGGACACAGCAAGAAGGCAGATGTGTGCAAGCCGGAGAGAGAGCTCTCACCAGACACTAACCCGGTTGGCACCTTCATCCAGAACTGTGAGAAAATGTCTTCTGTTTAAGCTACCCAGTCTGTGGTTATCTTGTTGTGTCAACAAAAGCAGACTAATATATTCCATGAGAAAAATAAATTTAAAATAGTAATAATAAAAAATAAAAAAAAGAAATTACCTCTGCTTGATCCCAACTTGATAGCTTTTTTGGAGTGGCACCAGGAGTCTGATCAGCTGTTTGATCCCAACGCCGTTTTCGTTTTGAGGGAGGCTGGGATGCTGCTGCTCCATTGACGACTTTTAGTTCTCCAGCTTTAGCTTTTTCTGCTAGCTGTTGCCTAATTTCTCTCTGAAAAATATTTGAATAAACAGTGAGCATCTTTAAAACATTTTCAATATATTCTTATATCATTAGCAGAGTCATTTCTATATAATGCCATTTTATTTTTCACTCATTCTCCTTTCTATGCTACTGGTGGACCCATTCCTTATTTTCCCTCTTTCCTGTATTTTCAAGTTTTATATACTGTCTTTCCGCACAGTATATAAAATGAGCAAATACAGAATTTATTACGTAGAGCGCACTGCTTTATATACACTTAATGAAGTAAAATCTTCAGTCAATGGTAGTGAACCAAAATGCTTCCAATGAAAAACAGTTTTACATAAAACTCATATAAATAGTAATTAAGACTATGTAATAAGTTAGAAAAGCAATAAAAGTGAAATTTTCAAAATTTTGTTATAACTATGAAATATTATATATAATATAGTCACAAAAAATACACATTTATTTAGCCTATGATTTTAAAGTAGGGTTCCATTACCGCATTTAATTCATCCAACAAACAAATCTATTATATATTTATAATAAAGTTATGAAAACTAACTATTAGAACAAAACACCGCAATCTCTGCAGGCCAGCAGGAATTCGTTAGAATTCTCCACCCATATTCAAACTAAATTTTATGGAAGAATTAGAGGCTTTTCAAAAAATGATTTTACTCTTTGACTTTTCCCTTACACACTGACTTCAGGCACACACCATCAATCCACCCCCAGATATATCCACTGTAAGATATATATGCATATACCTGTGGCCAAGGGGCCAGGCACTAGAAAAGGATAGTATAGAAATATGAAAAGCTTAATTTGGGAGGTGTTAGAATTTTGAATAAGGTTCTTTCTCAACTTAATTTTTATTAATAATGTTAAAATATTACTTGTGCAGCAAATAAAAAAGAAACATGAAAGTCTCTTAATCTCAACTTTCTTTACATTCTTTCAACACCATTAAAATAAAAAGCAGGTTCACAGACCTCTTCTTTAGTTAAATGTTGTTCTCGCATTACATCCATGTAAGTCCTAGCATTCATTTTAGGATCAGGGGTCTTCCCTCCTGCAGAAAAGAACAGCAACAGGACAAGAGTACAATAAATAAAAGATAATTAGGTTCAACTGATTTATCTTCCCTGCTCTAATATTACATTATTCCATAATCATTTAATTTATTTTTTGATGGAAAACTTTAATAATTACACATCTTACTTTTTATTGAGTTTGCTGATCAATTTAACCTGTTTGAACACAAACATATCTACAGCAGTTTAAAACAAATATTTTATGCATATAAAAACAAAATGACAGCACAGTTTAGAGTCTTCAGAAGTGATGGGTTCCTGGGTTGCTAATCCGGAATACGTACACTTTCGTGCCTTTGTCTCCATCAGCAGTTCTGACTTCAAGCAGCAGAATAGAAGCCTAGAAAATTATCTCTTTACCATTAGTAACACTTTGGAAAGATATTTATATTCAAAACATTACCTGTTGCAAGCTGTTAAAATCCTGACTACAAGTAACTATGACTAGATAAGTTCTTCATACAATGTTCTAAAACAGTTATAGTTTAGAAAATCTGATTTTTAAAAATATACCTCTAATCTTATTCTGATGTCATGTTACTAAAAAGGGCTTCATGATTTTTACTTTTTGTTGACCCAGAAACATATTTTTATTTTCTCAGAAAGTATAAATAACTGGAAACATATTACTTGAAATATATTACTTCTACCAGTTATTATGATGCATACAGAAAAAAAGTGGTGTACAAAGAGATGTGTTAGTCTCTTGGTTAAAGTTTCAGTATTTGCTTTTCAAACTTCAAAATATCTTAAAGAAGCCCAAACAATATATAACAAGATTCACAGAGGCACACTACGTTTTAGAAATGTGATAATTAGCTATACAAGTAGTATAGCATCACAATTTAGGAAAAACTAATAAAGGTCTAAGACATTTCCTATGCTGAAGATCATGCCCAATTGGTAGTGTCATTCTTTCTGACACTATCTCTGATAAGACTTCCTTTGGAATACTTTTTCACCATAATCTAGAGAGGATGTGTTGAACTGCACCCTTAAGAATGCAGACAGGACTGGCATATAGCAGTACTGCTGTAGGAAAGAAATTAAGGACAGTTAGTATGGGCCTGTGAATTCTGACATACATGTTTAAATCAATTACAATTATGCAAGTAAAAAAAAGAATATCCCTACTAATTCATGCAGGCTGAAAGTCTAATTTGTAAACCTGCAGCAGAATCTAATTTTAAGAAACAGGCACCTAACTTTGATCTTGAAACTCACTCACCTGAGGAAAGCTTCCATCAGGCTCACTATGCCCCTTGTGCTGACCTGCACACTAAAATTAGCAAAACAGACTCCAACTATTAAAAATATCAAAGTCTTTGTATACATACTTTTGTTTTAACTTTAAGTATGCTTAGAGCAAAGTAGGTGCATTTACTAAACTATATTTAGAGCAATATGAGGGGAGCTCTAATGTGGAAACAGTTTCTCAAAAGTAACAATCCTAAAAATCTAAGACTTGGAATGAAAACTTTCAATAATTTGAAAGTATTTTGAGCAGAAAAACACATTTGTTCAAAGTAAAGAAAGCGTACCCAAAACAAAAGTAAAAGAAAAACCTTTAACCCTTTGCGTTTCTATGGCATTGGCTCATTAGTTTCTTGTCCTTCTACCTGGAAAGAAAACTGGCATTATAAAGATGAAGAATATGGCATCTGTGACTTCAACCAAATCTATACAAATCTATAAGGGGGATTTTTAAAAAGAAAAGCAAATTCATAAGCATGCCAAAAAAAATCAAAGGGCTAAAGACAACTTAACACAAATAAATTTCTGAATACTTATAGAAAAGTGGGAAAGAATTACCATCTGCAAAAGGATCAAGACGCTCTGGGGAAATTATCATGGTCCGCCTGTGCTTTTTGTATTCATCTTCCCGATCTGCAATCTTCGGAGGTCGGTGCTCAGCAAATGGATCATACTGAAAAGAGGTATGTCTCACTTAACACTCACTTATTAAATAACCAAAGAGAATGTCACACACAAAAATCAGAACATTATAAAACATGTAAAAATGTTTAATAAATACCTAATATTATGTATCATTTTTCAGATAAATGCTAATGTGAAAAAATAAGGCATATGGAAATGAGACAATTTCCATAGTTCAATCCTTCATGAAATGATCACCTTTTTGAAATAAACTACTATTTCTAATTCTCCCAAATCAACTCTCCTCAGACACTGTAATAACTTGATTCCTAAAATATGTGACTTTCCATTGGAATTAAGACGTTCAGTTTTCTTTAGCTGAATAAACTTTGGTTTTGACTTAAAAAAAAAAAAAAATCACCTGTTCTGTTGACTGTGGTATATCATTAAGCAATGCCACAGGGGCATGATATCCTGGCTTCTTCTGACCAAGCAAACTTGTAGATGATGAGTAGTCATCGTCATCCTGCAACGAATGCCCCCAGAAAGCCACAAACAAAAACGTCAGAACTTAAAAACTAGAAAGAACACACAAAGATTCAATATGAAATCAAAAGACAACGTGATGAAACTTGTTAACACTTAGGTTTTTTTTTCAACTCAAAAAGTTAATAAAGAAATTTAGTTCTCTATATTCTTTTAAAAATACTAAACAAGGAATCCTTTCTGTAAATAAAGTAGGTATGGACTAGAAAAACCTGAGCATTTCATCTTCTCACAGAGCGCATGATGAAATTTGTTTTCAAATTTGGAAAATACAAACAGCTTATTTAGAACTCTCCAGTTTCCTTGTCTTTTTAACTTTTTTAAAAAACATGATTTAACCACAGAAACAAGTAAAATGTAATTAATTATAAATGTATTTATTTCCCTAATAGTACGTTTAAACAGAACAATGTTATATTATTATTTTACTAAGGTAAGAAGTGCAACAATGGATAGATCTCAAGATCTTAACAGCTCATTAATTTTATTCAAAAATGAAATGACAACTTCCCGCTCAGCATCTGGAACACAGAGCCATCACTGCCTCTTACCATTAAGGTACGATAATGCAAATATAAGACTGATCAGCTTCTAGAAATTTTGCCTTTAGAACTTTAAAATTTTTCTTAAAAAAAAGTTCTAACCATAAAATTAAATATGGCTTGAATTTCATAAAAATAACAAGTTTCATAATCTATGTACATAGATTACTGAACCACACGAAAATGATCAGCTATTTCACCAAATTTGGATGTTTGAAAATGGTGTGACAAAGTATAAGCTATGTGGACTATATGAAAACACTTTTAAGAGATGTATTTCAAAATGAGAGGCAGTCCCCCTTCAGAGTAACTAAATTAGGCATGAAAAGCCCATTAATATGAGTAACAAGAAAGAGTCCACTCATGTTAAGATGCCAAGGGGGGAAAAAACAGCACCAAGTTTTTTGGAAACAAGTCAGAAATCAAAAGTCACAAGCACAGACGGCTGTTTAAAATGAAGTCACTTCTCACTGGGCTACTCTAGATAGAGCTCAGTAGGTAACAATAAGGATTTAGTTTACAATGGTTAATGATTTCCAGGTGCTTTGCTGGATAAACAAACTAGTTTTAACATAAAGATTCAGAACTGAGCACTTCCAGAAGTTTCTTAGAAGAGAAGGACGCTTTCAACAGTTTTATCCTCCCAAAGGAAGATCTCCCAATCTCTAAGATGTCTCCCCAGATTAAACCAGATGACTCAAAACAGAAGATTCCTTTATATTTCTTGCTCTCCTTCAAAATAATGCTTGGACTGTTTATATACTTTGTAACTTACATCTTCAAGTTCAGTTGCAGCAATAGATGTCACGTATCCAGCAAACCTGCTGTCACTTCCACCATAAATTTCCTGGTCATAATAACCTGTAGAATCAAGGCCCACTCCTTGAGCTTCATCAAGAGCTGCCTTCTTTCCTTGAATTTCTCGAATCTGTGCTTCAATATCTATAACAAAATTAATAAAATCTTCTTAATCTCATTTTCCAAAGAGCACTCAACACAATGCATTTTTCTACTGAGTATTATCAAAAACTCTTCTAAATACAGAAACTTCAAAATAATCATTCCATAAGGGGTTAGAGTAACTATACAAAGTATTGATTTTTAATAAATTTAATACACCTCCACCCAACAGACAATACTTATGCACACAGAGGAGGTGCTTACTACTTCACCAACTACAAGTTACTCTCACCTTAAGAATGGGTTACCAAAGTTCATTATACTACTGCTGAATTCTAAGCTTTTCCTGCTTGAAAAAATAATACTGTTAATGTTGATTAAGGGACCAAGTACAACACTGAAGATTATTTAAACTCAACACTACCAGAAAGGTAAAAACAGTACTGTGGAGAGTGGTTCGCAAACCTAAATGGGCAACAAATCATCTACACGTTCTGATTTTGTTAGAATGCAGCAGGCCTATATCATATCAGACCCAAGTTTCTGCATTCCTAACAAGCTCCTAGGTGATGTCCTAAACATTTTCAACAGCAAAACAATAAAGGATAAAATCTAAATTCTTAAACACGTAATACAGAGCCCTACACAGTTTGGCTGCAACCACCATCACATTAGATTTATGATTAAGAGTCTGAGCTTTAGACTTAAAATGTATGCCTTCAAAGGCTCTTTCTCTGCTAATTAATACGTTATTTAACCTATGTATCTCAGTTTCCTACAACATAAAGTTTTCTTTTAAGGACTGAAGGACATAATGAACATGAAACACTTAAGCATTCAATGAATGAATTAACAATGAATTAACTCTTGCCATGTCTCACTCCCCAAACACCATGTCTAGCCATAGGTCTGACATTCAGAAGATGCACATGGTTGACTTCCCTGGTGGCGCAGTGGTTAAGAATCTGCCTGCAATGCAGGGTTCGACCCCTGGTCTGGGAAGATCCCACATGCCGTGGAGCAACTAAGCCCATGAGCCACGACTGCTGAGCCTGAGCTCTGGAGCCCGGGAGCCACAACTACTGAGCCCATGTGCTGCAACTACTGAAGCCCACACGCCTAGAGCCCATGTGCTGCAACGAGAAGCCACCCCAACGAGAAGCCTGCGCACTGCAACAAAGAATAAGCCCCGCTCGACGCAACTAGAGAAAGCCCATGCACAGCAATGAAGACCCAAAGCAGCCAAAAAAAAAAAAAAAAAAAAAAAAAAAAAAAAAAAAAAGATGCAAATGTGGTGAATGAAGTATCAACTCTTTTCAACTGCTTTTTTAATTTTTCAAGACTGAAAAAAATTAAAGCAGTACAATGAACACCCACACTCTTCACTTACATTCATCAACTGTTTATGTATATAAGACATAAAACAAATACGTGTGTGTACATGCAACTTTTCTAAACCATTTAAAACCCCTAATATTTCAGCATGTATTTCCAGATCTAGAACATTCTCCTACATAAGCACAACAGTATTAACATGCTCAAGAAATTAAACCTAGATATGACATCATCTAAAATACAATCCAGTTTCATATCTCCCCAATGGTCCTACTAACATCCTTCATAGATGGTCCCTTCTTTGATCCATGATCCTATCAAGAACCACACATTGCATTTAGTTGTCATGTCTCTTCAGTCTCCTTTGAATACTGACTAGTCTTCCAACCTTTTTTTAAGTCTTTCCAGACAACAGATAACTTTAAATTACAAACTAACGTTTCATTTTAATAATATGAATAACATATACATGTGTAAAGAGAAAGAGTTTCTACTGCCAGTGATCTGTGGCCTAACAAATAGATGTTTCAATTTGTGCTAGCTTGTGCTAGCTCATTACCTTCAACTGAATTAAGTCATTTAAAAAGCTTTTAAAAGCTCATTTACTAGTTTGCAAGGACCAAAAGGAAAAAATTCAAGTGGCACAAATGGCCAACCACCTCCCCCAGCTAAGGGAGAAAACCTTCTCTAGTTCCTCAAGATGGGGTGTGGTTTAAAGTAGAAAATGTAATAACATTATCTAGTCTGAGGCACAGCTTGTGGGAGCAAGTCTCAGAAATTCAATATAATGCAATAGGGTTAACACTGAAATTAGCAGTCCCAGTTTGTAAACACATCTCAAAATTTTTATACTGTGTCACAGCACCGCCAGCACCACGCATTTTTCCTGCATTTCTCCCCAAAACTGTTACAGCAGCACAGGCAGCCAGGGGCCTCCACCACGATTAATCACAAACAGAAATATCCTCACTTGAGCTGGCTGATTCATTTTACTATTCTCTCTACTGTTGCTTCTGTTTTAAGTATTTATACATATACATATATATATATATGTAAGTTCTAACCCATATTTGCTCCCTTCCCTCACCCCCTAGAACACTTTTTCCCCTGGTATAATACAAGGAAACCTCTCAGGGATTAGCAGATTGGCTAAAGGGTGAGTGGAGATCTACCCTTCTTTTTTTCCTTTTTTGAGCATTTCCATTTCAGCAATGTTTGAAGCTTTTTTTTTTTCCAACCACTAGGTACATGTATCACTTTTAAGTAAATAGGTTCTTTTAAAGAACCACAAATGCTACCGCCATCAGGATCCAGGCAAGAAACATAAACGGGTCAATCAGGCCAGCCAAATAGTATGCCATCTCCCCTCTACAGCATCAGCGTGGTCTACTGACCACTTACATCGAAATCACCTGGGGCACCTGTTACAAGGACAGACTCCTAAGCCTCAAACACACTAAATCAGAACCTCCAATGTATGAGCCCAGGCTTCCACATTATTAATAAACGCCCCAGGAAACTCATACCTAGCCCGTCATCCCTCCATTTCCAGCCCCAGCCCACTCTCACCAGAATCACCAATTTTATACTTTCTTCTAGGTCACATACAACTAAAAAACCAGGAAGGGGAACTGTTTCACAAAAATTGCATCACACCACACCTATCATTGTGCAGTGTGCTGCCCCACCAACACATCAGTTTTATTTTCCTTCTAAAGAACTTGTCCATTATAAGTTTTCAATAGCTATTATCCTTTTTTGGATAATATATTTATTCAGAACTACTTTCATCTACTGAATTTTACCTACTGATTTTATGTCCTTACTGATCAGGAACAGTTTTCTTACAAAGGTACACAAATATTGAATTAGCATTTGTATAAAGCCTGTATGAACTGTGACTGGATACTTATTGAATCAAATGGGGCTAGGCAGCTGTTCATGGTTAAATTCTGAGGGCGAGGTTCATTACTAAATTTCAACAGGTTATGTATATAGTTCAACCAGTTACTATTTCTGTATCTTTGTCTGTATGGATTAAAGTCCAAAAAGCTAGTGGATTTTGTTTTGCATTGTAAACTGCAGCACATTTACAAAAATCGTGTTATCCACAAAATTACAATAGATTCCACAAAACTCAGCAGTTATACAAGTGACAGAATTAAAAACTAGAAAACCCTGTAATTATTTCTTAATAAAACTTGTGCCAAAATACCAAACACAATACAATCAAATATTTATGAGCAAACAAATGTATCAATATGTTCATAAATAAGGTAACTTTGTTTTGTTTCCAAAATAAATAAAATTTGTGGAATACAGCAAAATATTAAGAATTGGTAAAGCTGGGCAATGCGTTACACTATGTTCATAACACTTTTTCCTACACTTCCCTGTATTATATTTCATAATAAAAATGTAACTTTCAATCTGTAGAAGTCATTAAAAGTAATTTTTCTGGGCTTCCTTGGTGGCGCAGTGGTTGAGAGTCCGCCTGCCGATGCAGGGGACATGGGTTCGTGCCCCGGTCCGGGATGGTCCCACATGCCGCGGAGCGGCTGGACCCATGAGCCATGGCCGCTGAGCCTGTGCGTCCGGAGCCTGTGCTCCGCAGCGGTAGGGGCCCCAGCAGTGAGAGGCCCGCGTGCCGCAAAAGAAGAAAAAAAAGAAAAAAAAAGTAAATTTTCTAATTTTTCTCCCAGCAAGGGTTTATAAAAAACTGGGAAAGAGAAAAAAGTTGTCTTTAACTCCTTACTTTCAAAGCTAACACTAAATTACAGCTACTGATATGCAGGTATTCCTGTACTTTCTTAAAATACGAACTAAAAATAATCAAATAGATAATTTCTGATAGCAAACGATGAACGCATAAGACTTGATACCAAGTATGAAAAAAAAATGAGGTGGAATATATTCAAAAGAATAACCAGAGGTCTAAGATATTAAATAAAAAACTTGGACTTCCCTGGTGGCACAGTGGTTAAGAATCCCCCTGCCAGTGCAAGGGACACAGGTTCGAGCCCTGGTCCGGGAAGATCCCACATGCCACGGAGCAACTAAGCCCGTGCGCCACAACTACTGAGCCTGCGCTCTAAAGCCTGCAAGCCACAACTACTGAGCCCAAGTGCCACAACTACTGAAGCTCGAGTGCCTAGAGCCCGTGTTCCACAACAAAGAGAAGCCACCACAACGAAGAGCAGCCCCCACTCGCTGCAACTAGAGAAAGCCCGCACAAAGCAAGAAGATCCAACACAAAGGAAAAAAAAATTTTTTTAATAAAAGACTTGAGGAGGCAAACAAAGAAGGAAATGTTTATGCTAATCTGTCCCCACCTAATCCCTTTCCAATTTAGCATCTCTGTAATTCAAGACATTCAGATGTGAAAATTAAAAAAATGAACACTGTCTGCTAGACACCATAGACTAGGACCGCCTAGTGGCCACACATATGATTGCCAAGAGCTGGCACTCTAATCCACCCAAAACCATAAATATTCCAGCCTTCATGCTGTGCACATCAAGTTTGCGCTTTTTTATTACCAAGTAGCATTCCATTGTACTACAGCGTGTTTACCCATTCTCTATGGGGCATTCAAGTTGTTTGAGTTTGTAGAGGCTGCTGTAAACATCAGTGTACAGGTTTTTGTGTGAACACACGTTTTAATACCACTTGGGTAAATACCTATGAGCAGGATGGCCGGGTCTTATAACAAGTATTTGTTTCATTTTATCACAAACTCTTGGTTTACTTAAGCAAGTTTAAGGACAGAGGAGAACTGAATTATTCTGTTCAACAGAAGAATTTTGAGAAATAAAATGGAGAAGAGGAATTAAGAGAACAAGTAAAATGAAGAAAAGCTGGGGTAAGTAAAATTATAAAATTCCACAGTTTTATGGTGTTAAAGAAAGGGTAACAGAAGGTAGAAACATCTAATATGGATTTCTAAGTTATCTGATTATCTGAATGAAAGCCTCACTTCTGTTCTCCACCCAACCCTACCCCCATCTTCAGTAAAGTCTACTGAGGGGGAAGGAGGCTTCTATAGTAGGACTCTTGGTTACTAATGCTGAACACTTAAAAAGAAAGCAGGGATTCCTTATCTTGACAGCAGATTTGGAATCCTAAAATTAAAATTATGCATAGTCCTTCAAATACCCAGAGTTGGAAGTGGTTAAAAAAAAAAAAAGCCTTAGGCAAGAAATCAAAGTACTAGTTAAGTATTAGACTTTTATTTACCAAAGAGCCTGAAAGAGCCTCACTAAAGGAGGATCCTTGAGGGTAAACGGTCAAGGGGTTTTGACCGGGGTCAAAACGGGGTTTTTCTTAAGTTGGTATTCGTATTTTAAGGCATGTCTATCACTGGGAGTCCAAAAAAAAAAAAAATGACACACACACAAAAAACTATTTCAGGTAGTAGTTAAGTTTATTAGAAAATTTTGAGATTATATTCATTGCCATTAAAATTATAATGGGACGGGCACCTGAGTTTGCAAGTCCTTTGTTAGAGCTCCTTGCCATGGCTAGTCCAACCTAAACCTGAAGTATGATTTCAGAACTGTGCTCACTTCAAAACCCAATAATATTCTTGGAGCTTCCCTTGCTTGTGGGCCTACTGACACCTTGACTGCAGCAGTAGTGGTGGGAGAGTCTAAGAGAAAGTTGTGAGTGTTTTTATTGCCATCTTCTCTTTTCCCTCTAGACTGTGGGAAACTCTACAGGACAAAGATACTGCAACAAATTAATGGCAAGAAAAAGAGATGGAGGAACAAAGATTTTAAGATTAATCACAATGTATGAACTTTATTTGGAACTTGATTCCCAACACTGATGGATATTTTATTATATTAATTTTAGGTGCAATAATGGTATTTTTTTTTTTCTTATTTGGCCACGCCACACAGCTTGTGGGATCTCAGTTCCCCGACCAGGGACTGAACCCGGGCCACGGCAGTGAAAGCACAGAATTTTAACCACTAGACCACCAGGGAACTCCCAACAATGGTATTTTTTAAAGTTGTTACATTTTAGAGATACACACTGAAAAATGTATGGATAAAATGATACATCTTGGATTTGCTTCAAAATAATGGGAAAGGTGGAAAAGACAAGTGAAGAGATTAAACAAAAGTGGCCTTGCCTTTACAACTGTTCAAGCAAGATGATTAGATGATGGGCACAACGTGGGGGTTTATTTTACTATTCTATTTTTGTATATGTTTTCAATTTTCAATAAAAAGTTAAAATTTTTTAAAAGCATAGTTTTAAGTTTCTCCCTTTTTCCTCATTCTTGGTTCTCCTTTCTTCTAACCCTTTGAAACCACACCCTCTGACCCCATGCAACAGAAAATAAAAGCTCTCTCTTCTCTGAAATGGAGTCCTCTGCTACACATAAACAGAGTTTTTTTTAGTTCTTTTACGTAATAACTTTAATCTTAAAAGTTCCAATTCTTTTTCTTTGTCATTTTCTTTCTTTTCCAGCCTTACTGATCTTGCAAATGATGGTAACGTAAAATCTTCTAAATGTTAATATATATATTTTAAAAACTAAATTTGCTCCAATGAGCTACAAAAAATAAATGTTATTATTCAATTGAAACCCCTCTTTTTGGGGAGGAATTCTGATCCTAGGAATATTTTCAACTATCAGAGAACAAATCCTTCCCTAGGAGATAAAAATTAATTAAGTGTGAATTAATGAATAAATTTGTGAACTGGCCCATTTGAAATCTCAATTCACTCAATAAATAAATTTCCACTTTTCATTTACTTAAAAATTACTGTATTACTTTTATAATCCAAAAAATGTGATAACTTAAAATTTAAAATTATAGACATTTTTCTGACATAAATAACTCAAATGTTTTATCTGGGAACTGAGTTTCACATCAAAAGACAGTACTGCTGGAACTAGGGGTCTTTTAAAAGTTGGGCAACATCTAACCTACTGTTTGTATTTTAAACTAAGACCTAAATATCAAACTCTGAGATAAACCACCACTGGTCACATCTGATACACCTGTTTAACTGCTCCCCACCAATTCCATTCTACTGGTTTCCCTTTCTGTGCCTTTTCTTTCTTCTATGTCTCACACATTGCTAAGTCCAGCTTGCAGCACTTCCTCCTCCTTTATTCCTCCTCCTGAGGAATAAAGATAATCTTTATTCCTCATTTTTAATCTGTATTATTTGCAACGTTCTAATTACTGTTCATTATGTGTTACACAGACACAGCCTTTGGATGTTAATCACTCACTGACACCTTTCAGTCTGGCCCATAAGTGACATCTAATCTCCACCAATCAGAAGCAGGTGGTGAGCAAGGATTTCTCAAATATGAGACCTCCAAAAGACATCCAGAAAAATAGAAAGTATATTCTGTATACCAACTCTCAATCTTTTCCTTCAACAAAACCCCACTAGGACAACTAACTATAACGGTAAATTATTTTACTAAACACTACAGATAACAGTTCCTAAATGATTAATTCCTAACTAATATCAATGAAATTAATTCTTAAATAATTCTACAGGAAAAATTTTTTTCAAAATCTTTAAGCAATTTCTTTTCCTTTTTATTTTGACTAGCAACATTCATCCTGAATATCTACAAAACCAAAACAGTAACTATTCTGGACACAGGAAAATAAAAATCTCAGAAGATTCAGAGTAACAAAATGATTATTCCAAGCCATTCTGCAAGCAAGAGACTAAGGGAGAAAACTTTTTCAGCCTTGTGATGCCCCCCAAAATCCATTCAAGGGATAGTGGCAAAACAAGCCAATATATGGGATTTCTGGATAATCCATCTATTTTCCTTTCCGAACAGAAAAGTGTGTATTCTCTCATGGGCCAAAATCACCAACAGCTGAAGAACTGCTGAATGGCAAGATTATGCACATTAATAACTATATACCCTTGACACAATTTAACATGCATAAAGGGATTATATTCAACTTGAATAAGTCCAGCTCTTTTTATATTTCAACACTGGAAAGCATAAGCCACACTGACCCAGGATAAAAAAATTGGGTTGGTTAAAGAGGATGTTAAGGCTTGATCTTAACAGAAATATTTGAAAGGAACATGACAACAAGAAAAAAAAGTTATCAGTTTGGTTCAATGATGGGAAGTAATAGTCTGTGAAAAGAACCACATTGGAAGGTACAACAATAACCTACTTCAGTTTAAAGACAGTATTACTTACCTCACAAGACTCAATTACAAAGTACTGATGCAGCCATTAATTTAACAATAAATTATAAGGTACAAGAGCAATGTCTTTACCAGCAACATTATTTAGAACAAAAAGATTATATAATCTTTATTTAAAAAGGCAACATGATAGACAACTCTAAGACAAAAATTAAACAAGTATTACACATTGTAAAAAGTTTCTCCAGGGAGTTCTCCGGCAGTCCAGTGGTTAGGACTCGGCACTTTTACTGATGTGGCCCATGTTCAACCCCTGGTGCAGTAACTAAGATCCCGCAAGTTGAGCAGCACAGCCCAAAAAAAAAAAAAAAAAAAAAAGTTGCTCCACTGAGGTTCACATTCAAAACCTCCTCTCAACTGCTTCAAGAGCCTAAGAAGTTGCCCTTACTCCCTTTAGGTCATCCTTCACTCTGCAACCAATGACTTTCCTAAATCACAGAAGTAATCTGTTACCTGGGAGAATGAGGAGGGCACTTTATCCTGTAGATATCCGAAGGCCAAAGCGAAACCTAGCTCAGCGTCCAAAGCCTTCCCTAATCTGATGCTAACCTAACATTTCCTCCTCTGAGCTCAGGAGTTCCCAAAATATAAGTCCTACTTCCCACCTATCTTAGCCAAACAGATGTATTCAAACCTACCCAATCGTTCAAGTTTGTGTCCCCTTTCTGTGACACCCTTAATACTTACGGTATAAATTAATCTCTCAATAAGTGTTGATAAAATATTCAGCACTCATCACGCACAAGGTACTGTCGATACCAAAGTACACTTTCTGTACACAACTTCAAAGTGGAAGAGAAAACCTTAACACAATAGAATATTCTAAGTAATAACGATTTATAGAGTGCTGCAGTAGCAGCACAAAAAACAAACACCAAGAAACTAATTCTGCTCCAGGTTATCAGAGATGGCTTAACAAGTGAAAACAGAGATGGACCTTGAAGGACTAGCGTTCTCCAGGAAAATGTCATGAGGAAGGAGCAAGAAACTACGTAACATTCATCACTAACATTCATCCCACTGTATTATACTCCTAAGTGATGGACAATATCTTGTATACAGACGGTATT
Source organism: Orcinus orca (assembly GCF_937001465.1). NCBI lineage: Eukaryota > Metazoa > Chordata > Mammalia > Artiodactyla > Delphinidae > Orcinus > Orcinus orca. The sequence goes on from NC_064565.1 coordinate 82,914,856, forward strand.
CAGATGTGAAACTGAATGCTCCAATACTTTCTTTATGGCCTCAGCTAATTCATATTGATAGGAAGCATAATCCCAAATAAGAGCAATTTTGGTAAATGAATTGCAATCTTCTGTAGACCAAAACTTTCAACTGGGTTTCTAAAACGCAGGAAAACTAATCATAACTTTGATTTTCCTATCCAAAAGTATCTTATGATAAAGATACCAATAAACAAGTAATCAAAGCCACAAAATGCCCCAAATAAATAATCTACTCCTGAATAAACAAGAATAGCCAACATCCTTACTTTTTCTAATTATTTTGCAAAAAGTATGTTTGAGATAGTCTAAAGACAGAAATGCCTAAAAAACACTTCAGGGTTAAAACACTGTTTAAATCCCAAATACCTAACAAGAATAATAAAAATATTAAAGTTATTGCCACTTCATTAGCCTGTTTCTTAAGTTGCAGAAAGCTAGACTTCAGTTCCCATAGGTGATACAATTATTAATAGCCCCAACCAACATTTCCAGATGCATCTACTTTTTCCCTCCTTGCATTCTCTTTTCCTGCTACAGCCAACCACTCAAACACATCTTTCACGACTCACTGCCTAGGTACAAGATGGTCTCTCGGACTCAAATGTCCTCCCCTAATTTAAAACCGATTGATCCTTTTAGACCAGGGACACCTCACCTCCTCTATGAAACAGCCCTAAGTATAAATTAATTACTCCGTTCGTTACCCAGGTTCCCAGAACATGTTGCTTATACTTTTTTTAAGCATTCATTTGCCTCATATAAAAATGAAGATGTATACATATCTGTTTCCCCACTAGGCTGTAAAACTTGATGGCCTTAGTCTTCATTACCTCTCACAGACTAACCCCGAGCCAGGAACCTAGAAACGATGTGTGAAATAGTGACTCTTGGAAGCTCGTGTTTGATGAAAATTTCAGATTCCAAGTCAGAAATCAAGGAATGCAGCTCCAACTTCCCATGCCTCATCTTTTCTCAACAGTGACCCTACTTCCTGTCATTTCTGGATACTCCCTGACGGGGGACTCCAGCCTATTCCCAACATTTTCCTAATGCATACTCTGTATTCCACAAAACGACCAACTACTTCAAATGCTTTGGCCATTAACGTGCCTTTCTCTCTTCCACCTATAATATGGTAGGAAGAAAAAGCCCTTTGCTTTCTTTGGAGGAAGAAAACGACCCATATTATACTAAAAGTGATCCAGGGAGGGAAAAACTACCAGATTTTATTCCCAAATCATTTCGAACAACAACAAAAAAAAACCGAGGTAAGTATCTTGGACGCCTGAAGTCATGCAGATTAACCAAGGTTAAGAGTAATGGGCCTCAGTCTGACTAAACTCGACTGAAGGCTGCCCGGAAAGCGGCTGCCGTATTTCAGTGCTTTTCTGGCTCTCCCATGCACAAACTATGCCAACGGCAGTTCCGAGAGGTGAGGAAGACTTTGTTCCCACGCGCTCTTCCCCGCTCCCTTGCCCAAGAATCTTCCTCAGAGAGCCGTTTAACGAGGCCCCCGGGTCAGAGAAAAAAAGCAACGCTGAAGCAGCAGCTCCCGAACACTGAACAAAGCGCCTGTCGGGGGTGTACGAGTAGGACGCCATTACGCGGGGCAGTGGCCTGCGCCGCTGGCGCCGAGCAGACGACGCGGGCCCTGAAGAGCGGGCTGGGGCCCCCAGAAAAGGAACCACAGGAAGAGGCAAAAACCTAGGAAGCCAAAGTCTTAGCAGGTTGGGCAGCGGAGAACCTACGTAACAAGGAAAAGACCGCTTACCTTCGTGGGTTTTCGCGATCTTCGCCATTTTGTCCACTCGAACACACAGACGGAACTGGCGCTCCCAAGAACTTCCGCTCGTCGCCGCTGCCACGGAGAAAAACAGCTGGGGGCCGCTCTCCACGCAAGCGCCAAGCGGGAGCGCGCTCCGTCGATGACACGTGACAGAACAGCCACCTAGATAGAACAGAGAGGTGCATTGTGGGTGGAGGGAGGAGCCAGGGTGGGGTCCGGAGGCGGTTTTCCCGGTAAACCAGAAAAGGGTTAGGTGAGCCTTGGTTCCTTAATGTGAGTAACTCTGCCCTGGAGTAAAGTGGATTACACCAGGGTATACCAGGGCAGTTAAAAACAGTCACTGAAAGAAACATTACGGTTTCAGGGCTGGGAGAAGCCTCAGGCCTTCAATCCCTTCCTCCAAATTCACCGGACCGGCGTTCTGGAGCCAAACAAAAGCTTTCTTTAGCATGTCTCAGATGTTGCAGTGCTTAGTTGCAGAAACAGTTACAACAGTCTCATCCCTCGCGCTGTAATTCAAGGTCATTTTTCTTTTTTTCTAAATACCATTTGGATAGGAGTTTCGTCTACAATATACGTTCCCAAACACTACTGAAATTCACATAAAGTTGGTAAATTGTTGCTAATTCCATAAATCCCATAAAGTGGATAAACTGTGGCTAATCCCATTTAAGAAATGAGAGAAAAAACTAGGGCGGGGGGTATATATAAATTGTGCAATATCACACAGTTATTAAGTTACACAGCAGGAACTCTGCCAGTCTTTTAAAGCCTCTTTAAACTTTCTGAGTTCTTAGAAAAGCCCTGATTGTCAGCATTAACACTAATGAAATGCCTCTCTTAATCCTAAACGTCATTCCTAAATCAGGAATTTTTAAAAGATAAAAATACAGCGGTGGGGTGGATAGGGAAGGTGGGAGGGGGACACAAGAGGGAGGAGATACGGGGATATATGTATATTTATAGCTGATTCACTTTCTTATGAAGCAGAAACTAACACCATTGTAAAGCAATTATACTTCAATAAAGATGTGAAAAATAAATAAATAAAATATATGCTAAAAAAAATACAGTGGTCTTTTTTCTTCTAAGCATCAGCTATACGAGCAGAGCATAAGCTTGTATTGTCACACTGGCCTTGGACTCTGAAGAACAAAAGAACTTAAGAGGGAAGTTGGTACTGGAAGCAGCCTTGTAAAGCAGGTAAGGGTCAGGTTATAGCTATCACAAAGAAAACAGTTTACCTTGCTGTGTGACTGACTCAATACAAATATGTAGTAGAAACTTTAGTAACAAAAAAGTGAGATTTTTTTATTAGCATCAATGAAAAAATCAATTTGATGGGTTAAAGTTTTCATTTGTTTGATTTAATTGTTTTAATTTAGGTTAAACAGTAGCCGGAGGAAGAAGGGGATGAGATAAGAGAGGAACATGTAGATTATGCCTATTGTTGGTAAGTTCTAGTTCTTGGATTGTCAGAGGGTCCACAAACATTCCTTAAATGGTTTATAACCTACACATAGATTACGTATATTCTTTTATAGATACAAAATAGCATATTTTAAAATAATAAAAGAAAATGAATAAGAAATAATGAATTAGAAAAGGGTGTTATATGTCCATCAATAACCAACAAGCTAAAAGAATTCATCCATGTTGGCAAAAAGATTGCAGGTATGTTGCATTTCTTGATTCATGATTTTTTATCTTAAATTCGTTTATACAAGACAATCACAGTCATGTAAAAATATATGAAAAGGAAATTCACCAAAATGTTAATAGTGGATATTTGTGAATGATGGAATTTTGAGTGTTTTTTTCTTTATAATTTTTAGTATTTTCCAGATACTCCGCTATGAGCATGTATTATCTTTATAAACAGAAAAAAATAAATGAAAAGCATTTGTAACACTATGTTTTGTCACATGTCCTTTGTCTTTCCAAGATAAAAGCTGTGCCTGCTGGCCACTTTGTATTATGTGCATATTTCTCTAGGTTCCTCGGTATTAAGTTACTTTTGTAGGGCAAGGACATATATTGGGTAGTGAGGTATGAGAGACTTTGCCAAAGATCAAGTGAGACTCCCTTCTCTTAATCTTCTAAAAGATGAATTGTCTTTAATAAAAGAATGACTTGGATTTTTACACAGTAAGAAACAAGAGTTTTTTTAATAAGTACCCTTTACTTTCCATTTCCAAAATTAATAAATAATAATCAGATATTATTTAAAATGGATTTCCTACCCTTTTCTGGTAAGGTTTCTTAATTTCAAAAGTCAGAAGGGGTTATCTCCCCTCCCTTTTATAACCTAAACCATTGAGAATGATGACACCCAAGTAAAAGGAAAGTCCTTTCCTTTTCTTATCAAGGACACTTGCAGGCTTGCTTTTCCTAATCTCAAAAAACTATTGGACTTCCCTGGTGGCACAGTGGTTAAGGATACACCTGCCGGGCTTCCCTGGTGGCGCAGTAGTTGAGAGTCCGCCTGCCAATGCAGGGGACACGGGTTCGTGCCCCGGTCTAGGAAGATCCCACATGCCGCGAAGTGGCTGGGCCCGCGAGCCATGGCCACTGAGCCTGCGTGTCCGGAGCCTATGCTCCGCAACGGGAGAGGCCACAACAGTGAGAGACCCGCGAACCCAAAAAAAAAAAGAATCCACTTGCCAATGCAGGGGACAGGGGTTCAATCCCTGGCCTGGGAAGATCCCACATGCCACGGAGCAACTAAGCCCGTGCACCACAACTACTAAGCCTGGGCTCTAGAGCCCACGAGCCACAACTACTGGAGCCTGCACGTCTACAGCCCCTGCTCCTCAACAAAGAGGAGCCTGCGCACTGCATCGAAGAGTAGCCCCCTCTCGCCACACTAGAGAAAGCCCGCGCACAGCAACAAAGACCCAACACAGCCAAAAATAAATAAATTTATTTTTAAAAAATATTGCAAAGTAGCAAGTATACATAATTTTTCTGGACAAAAACCAAGATACAATAATTTTTCAGAATGTTAAGTGCTAGCTGTAACTGCACAAATTACCTTTGGAGATAAAGCTACAAAGGCCTGGAAGCTCCATGCTATTGGAAAACCAGTGACAATTTATCAAGCCCATCTTTTCAGAGATAAAGGGACTGTCACAGGATAAATGGACCACAATCTTAATGTGTAATGTTGAGCTTTCCAGAAATCTATATCAGAGGGACATCAGACTCTACCTACCCCAGGCCAAAACTCTACTTCCATCTGCCTTTCAGTTATGTCTAAACTTCCAAAACTATAGTTTTATTTCTGAATATGCCAAGTTCTGAATATACCAGTCAATGTGCCTGTCATGCCTGACTTTCCCTTCTAGCTTCAACTGACCTCACCAAACTCTCTATTTAGGGGAACAGCACTGGGTTGTTCTGGAAGAGACAGGCACCTGGCCAGCTACCTAGAACCTGGCCTGGAATACAGTGTGTACACCCTGTCCATAAACAAAGGAAATTATTGGCTAAGCCAAGATTCCTTCTCCTGGAAATTTTAACTTGAAGTATGAAATGAACTTGCTAGTTGCTATTGAAACAGAAAGAATCAGAGGAAATTGTCACTTCCTCTGAAGAATCATGAACTCCTATTGCTTGAGTCCCCACCACTTCCTTGAATCCAGAATCACCTCCAGCTCCAAGCTTCCAAAGGCTCATTCTTTAAATAATACTGCTTTTCTTGAACTAGCTTGGGTGATTGCTCTTCCTTTCAGCTATACCAGGCCTAACTAGAACAGAAGAGCATATATTAATATATGTGTGCCGACCTCCTAGAGAAATGGAAATAAAAACAAAAATAAACAAATGGGACCTAATGAAACTTCAAAGCTTTTGCACAGCAAAGGAAACCATAAACAAGACCAAAAGACAACCCTCAGAATGGGAGAAAATATTTGCAAATGAAGCAACTGACAAAGGATTAATCTCCAAAATTTATAAGCAGCTCATGCAGCTTAATAACAAAAAAACAAACAAACAAATCCAAAAATGGGCAGAAGACCTAAATAGACATTTCTCCAAAGAAGATATACAGACTGCCAACAAACACATGAAAGAATGCTCAACATGGGCTTCCCTGGTGGCGCAGTGGTTGAGAGTCCACCTGCCAATGCAGGCGACACGGGTTCGTGTCCCAGTCCGGGAAGATCCCACATGCCGCGGAGCGGCTGCGCCTGTGGGCCGTGGCCACTGAGCCTGCGCGTCCTGAGCCTGTTGCTCCGCAACGGGAGAGGCCGCAACAGGGAGAGGCCTGCGTACCACAAAAAAAAAAAAGAATGCTCAACATCACTAATCATTAGAGAAATGCAAATCAAAACTACAATGAGATATCATCTCACACCAGTCAGAATGGCCATCATCAAAAAATCTAGAAACAATAAATGCTGGAGAGGGTGTGGAGAAAAGGGAACCCTCTTGCACTGTTGGTGGGAATGTAAATTGATACAGCCACTGTGGAGAACAGTATGGAGGTTCCTTAAAAGACTACAAATAGAACTACCATATGACCCAGCAATCCCACTAATGGGCATATACCCTGAGAAACCCATAATTCAAAAAGAGTCATGTACCAAAATGTTCATTGCAGCTCTATTTACAATAGCCCGGAGATGGAAACAACCTAAGTGTCCATCATCGGATGAATGGATAAAGAAGATGTGGCACATATATACAATGGAATATTACTCAGCCATAAAAAGAAACGAAATTGAGCTATTTGTAATGAGGTGGATGGACCTAGAGTCTGTCATACAGAGTGAAGTAAGTCAAAAAGAGAGAGACAAATACCGTATGCTAACACATATATATGGAATTTAAGAAAAAAAAATGTCATGAAGGACCTAGGGGTAAGACAGGAATAAAGACACAGACCTACTAGAGAATGGACTTGATATGGGGAGGGGGAAGGGTAAGCTGTGATAAAGCGAGAGAGAGGCATGGACATATATACACTACCAAACGTAAGGTAGATAGCTAGTGGGAAGCAGCTGCATAGCACAGGGAGATCAGCTCAGTGCTTTGTGACCACCTAGAGGGGTGGGAGGGAGGGAGATGCAAGAGGGAAGAGATAGGGGAACATATGTATATATATAACTGATTCATTTTGTTGTAAAGCAGAAACTAACACACCATTGTAAAGCAATTATACTCCAATAAAGATGTTTAAAAAAATAAAAGCAAAAAAGCCCCCCAAAAATATGTGTGAATTCATTAACTAGCTTCTGTTTCTAGCTAAAAGTCAGCTGAGAGCTGTCTTTGATTCATAGTAGTGAAATACCTAGATTCAGAGCATAAGTCAAGTAGGTGTTCCAGATAGCTAAGAGGATTGTGTCTCAGAAGCATCAGATACCTAGAATGCTGTGATGGTCTTCTAATGTGTCAACTTGACTAAGCTACAGTCCCGTTATTCATACAGATACTAACATTGGTGTTGCTATGAAGGCCTTGTGGATATGCTTTAAGTCCATAATAACTGACTTTAAGTAAAGGAGATTGTCCTAGATAATCTGGGTGGGTCTAATTCAATTGGTTGAAAGGTCTTGAGAGCAGAACTGAGGCTTCCCTGAATAAGAAAATTCCATCCGTGGATGGCAACTTCAGCCTATGCCAGAGAGTTCCAGCCTGCTCTTACTGATGGCCTGCCCTATAGATTTTGGACCTGCTTATTAGCCAGTGCCCACAATCGTGTAAACCAATTCCTTGCAATAAATGTCTTAATATGTATCTCCTACTGGTCTGTTTATCCAGTTGAACCCTCATTAAAACAAATGCTAAAGGTAAATTTCACCATTCATTTATTCAAAAAATATTTGAAGACCTATCAATAAATATTCAGCAAGAACCCATCATGTATCAGACATTACTTTAGATGCTGGGAATACAATGTTGAACAAGATACTGTCCTCACTGGGACTTCCCTGGCGCTCCAGTGGTTAAGACTCCACACTTCCAGTGCTTCCACTGTAGAGGGCGCGGGTTCCATCCCTGGTGGGGGACTAGGATCCCACACGCCACACACCACAGCTAAATAAATAAATAAATAAAAAGATACTCTCCTCACGGAGATCAGATTCTTTGAGGGAGAGGGATTAAAAATCTATGTGTGATTATATAATTTCAGATACTATCAAGTGCTATGAAGAAAAATAAGGCAAAGTAAGGGGGGAGTGGGCAGGGTGGCAGGATAGACAGAAAAGGCAAGATGTCTGTGAGGATGACATCAGAGCAGATACCTAAATGAAGTATGGGAATGAGTATGCCAGATGTAGCAAGTGCCAATGTTCCAAGGTGAGAGTGAACTTGGGGTGTTCCAAGAACAGCAAGAAGGCTGGTGTGTCTAGAGTGGAGTAAGGGGGAGAAGAGTAGCATAAGATGAGGCCAGGTACCTGTGGTACCTGGCAATACTACATTGCTGAATGGTTAAATTAATATTGAATGAAGGAATCTGCCAAACTTTCCTGTTCTGTACTGTCTCTGCTAGCTTACAAAGAGACCTGCCACATAATTTTTGCTACGGGATTCTCAATGATAGATGTACCAAACAAGAGCAGGAAACACTGTCACTAATGACTCAGCTTAGGATGGCTGTTTTCACTAGCTGAACTAAGAAACTGGCTGAGGTGGGAGGTCAGGACCAGAGAAACAGGATTTGTGAAAGAGGGTAAGGGATGTTGGACAGACTAGGGTCCTTAGGTCAATGACAGGTGATCTGCTGTAGGCAGGTACCAGAGTCAACCTAGATATGTTGGCAGTAATAACAATAGTAGTACAAAGCTGGCAGGTGATCTGCTGTAGGCAGGTACCAGAGTCAACCTAGATATGTTGGCAGTAATAACAACAATAGTAGTACAAAGCTGGCAGTTTTTGATGTCACCCCAAACCCAAAGAGACCTACTAGGCAGAGTATTCTTTCCTAGTGATGGGAGGTACAAGATGCAATAGCTTGTCCTTTACTTTGGAGGGGATGTCCAGGGATGCCCCAGGCCACTACGCCCCTAACACAGTGGTTCTCAACTGGGAGTGATTTTGTCTTCCAGGGATACTTGTCAATGTCTTCAGATATTTTTGGTTGTCACAACCTAATCCTCTTTTCCTAGAAGGTCCTCCTTCCTATTCCCACCCCCATCTCCTGTACTCTCTTTCACCTGGCTTACTCCTCATCCCATAAAACTGACCCAGTGTCGCCCCACCCAGGAAATCTCACCGGAGGAGTGAGATATAGATAGCATGCTTTGATACTGCCCTCGTCCTTAAATACCACAAACATCTCTAACTACTCTAGCCATTTTGTATTATAATTGTTTCTATGTGTCTTTCTCCCTGAACTGGCTTGTAACACCTAAAGCAAGGTAAAGTGAGCAATTACTGGCATCTAGAGCATAGGATACTGCTCAATATCATAAGTTCCACAGGAAAGCTCCCCACAACAGAAGTTTCTGGCCCAGAATGTCAATAGTGCCACCCTGGGAAATCCTGCCCTAAAAATATCACTAACGAAGCAGACCTTAATTTTCATTGGGTTTATCTCCTACCCTCTGGAATATGTATGTCTTTCCAAGGCCTCCAATGTACCTACCATTTCCTGGTCATTTAGTCTGATTAACATGATTAACACAATGCCATCCATATGATGGACTGATATGACGTTCTGCTGTCCAGGTCCTTTAAGACTATATTATGATAGGGACTTCCCTGGTGGTCCAGTGGTTAAGACTCTGTGCTCCCAATGCAGGGGGCCTGGTTTCGATCCCTGGTCAGGGAACTAGATCCAGCATGCCACAGCTAAAAGATCCCACATGCCGCAACTAAAGATCCCACATGCAGCGACTAAATATCCCGCATGCTGCAACTAAAATCCCACATGCTGCAACTAAAGATCCCGCAATCAACAACTAAATATCTCGCATGTGGCAATGAAGATCCCACGTGCTGCAACTAAGACCCAGCACAGCCAAATAAATAAATTAATATTTTTTAAAAAAGAAAAACTTTAAAAAAGGACTATATTATAATAGAGTTATTATGATAGACCATATTATGGGAGAGTTAAACCAGGAGTAAAACCTAAAATGTATACTCCTGTGCAGTTCAAGAAAATGAATACTGTTATAAATCCTTATTGTTAGGGATGGAAAACAACTCTTTCATCAAATCAGTACCTGCTTACCATGTACTTGAAGTCACATTAATCTGCTCTAGCTACCACCTCTAGCACAGCAACTGCAACTGGGGCTACTACTTGGCTGAAATTGTGATAGTTTACTGTCATCCTCCAGGGTCTGTGCAGCCTTTGTAAGGGTCAGACTTCAGTTTAGACATGATGAGGACCACAGCCCTTGCATTCTTCAGGTCTTTAAGGCACTAATCTCTGCCATACTTCCTAGAGTATGATAATGTTTTCTATCTACCATCATGGCAGAGTGTGAGGGAAGCTGTTCATTAGCCTTCCCTACTATGTTCTTATTCCAGGAACCAATACGACAGTTTAGCCAACTTCTAACTATATTCATTCCAATTAAACATTTGGGAACTTGGGAAATGACACTTGGCACTATGAACCAGACCTGGGCCCAGACTCCATTTATAACCCTAGATTCCCACTCTAACAGGGACTATTACGACTCTTTGGGTATCAATGTCAACTTGTACAGGGTCCACAGCACTCAAAACATTTGGTGATTCCACTTTTCCCAATGAACAGTTACCAGAGCAAATGATAGGTGCCTTTGGAGAAGTACGAGGGGATTCATTAACACATCCTTACCATAGTGTTACATGGTCCTGCTTCCTGGGGACCTAGCTTCTCTTTCAATCAAATGGTCTCAAATCAGAGTTCTACATCTGAAAACTAGCTCAGGCATGGAAACTATTAAAGGATCAGTTTTTGAAAAATTTTTACTGGAATAGCTGCCTTCAGGCTCCTGAACATCCAACCTTGATTTCTCTTGGTTGTATAGATTGAGCAACATCGTTGTAGGCTGCCCATCAATCTTGCCTCTAAGGACACCCTGTTGCATTAACAATCTCTGTATCTTTCCCCAGGTCAGGACCCCCGACGCAGCCATTTCGACCTTGTGCTAATTATAATTGTACCCACCTTGCTTCTGAGGGTGAAGCATCACCACTTGGCCTCTATTTTGGGATCCCATCATCCCCACTCCTTTCATGGAGCCAAGCTATGTAACTTTTTCTGTTACTATCACCTGGGGCCTGTAAAGGACAGTTACCATGAGTAACAGTGCTGTGCTGAGCCATGTTGCAGTCTGAGGCAGAAGGAAAAATCAGTAATATTGATCCTGTCTTTAAAATTTTGACATTTGTTCATCATGCACTTTTCTGCATTAGTATTATTGTTTAAATACCATATTAAAATATTATTTATCTTGGTTACTGAGATTTTTGGCACCCCCTTAAATTCTGAACCTGAGGCCTCAATCCTGTTCAGTGATGCTGGTGCCTGCCCCTTTCACATTTCTTATTGCTTTAGGGAAAAGAGTATCCTCTGAGCCTTCCCGTGGAGCACAGTCACCTTCTAAGTTTTCCAGCCTTAGTGTAGAATACCTACTCTAGCATACCCACCTCTCTGAGCCTTTTGATCCCTTCTTCCACAATCTTCCACAGTAGTTCTGCCACTTCTACACCACTTAATGTGAGTCATCCCAGTAGAGTGTTAGCACTGCCTCCCCTGGTCCTTGTCAGCGTATTCCATATAATGGGATAGTACTCCCATATTGATAAATCCTCCCTATTCATTACCTTCTGCTACCCAGCCCTACCCCTTGATCTGAGACCCTCAAAAGTTAGTTCCTTATGTCATCCTCCAGCTCCTGCTGGTACATATTAGCTAGGTCCTTTGACTCCTTTGAGGTGTCCCTCTCCTCCCTTAGCAGGCCCAGCATTTCCTTGGCTAGGTGATGTGTGACTTAACCGCAGTTATTGGTCTGTTGTCCAGGAAGGAAAATTCTTGAGTGGAGCACCTGTCTTCTAATAAGTCAAAGGTTTCTGTATCTTCTTCAAGCAAAGAGGGAGCACTAGCTTTTTCACAGAGAGGATTAGGCCACATCTGTAGGCCCAGAGGATTCAGGGGAACCTAGGATTTCAAGTTGCCTGGGTGCACTGACCCAGATGCCCTGATCCTATTTCTCCTGATTGAAATCCTTCCCAATCAGTGCCCTCACTTTGTATAAAAGGAATGCTGAGGCTGAAAATTTTGTCCACATTTGGAGCTCTGCTTTTTTTAAAATTATTATTAGTTTGCAGAAATGGCTGAGTTTTTCTCTTTTTCTTTTAATATTTATTTGGTTGCGCTGGGTCTTACTTGCTGCATGCAGCCTCCTTAGTTGTGGCATGTGAACTCTTAGTTGCAGCATACATGTGGGATCTAGTTCCCTGACCAGGGATTAAACCCGGGCCCCCTGCACTGGGAGCGTGGAGTCTTATCCACAACGCCACCAAGGAAGTTCCTGGAGTTCTGCAACTTTTTTTTTTTTAAAATAAATTTATTTATTTTTAAAATTTATTTATTACTTTTGGCTGTGTTGGGTCTTCATTGCTGCATGCAGGCTTTCTCTAGTTGTGGCGAGCGGGAGCTACTCTTCATTGTGGTGCTCGGGCTTCTCATTGCAGTGGCTTCTCTTGTTGAGGAGCACAGGCTCTAGGCACGTGGGCTTCAGTAGTTCCGACACGTGGGCTGCAGTAGTTGTGTCTTGCGGGCTCTAGAGTGCAGGCTCAGTAGTTGTGGCACATGGGCTCAGTTGCTCTGCAGCATGTGGGAATCTTCCCAGACCATGGCTCGAACCCATGTCCCCTGCATTGGTAGGTGGATTCTTAACCACTGCGTCACCAGGGAAGCCCTGCCACTCTTAAGTCCTGGACCTGACCATCAGCCTTTTTTGCTCTCTGGCTGGAGACAGAGACAATGAGACTCTCCTTATATACTACCAATGATGCCCTCCAGCTTTAACACTTAACAATTTCTTAGTGATTAATCAGTCTCAGCCTTTCAGTGTCTGTCTCCCAATATCTCAATAGGAGCTATTAGCGCTCCACCTACCACCAGTAAGAGGGTCCTCATTGTCAGCCAGACTGCAGGTGATCCAGATCTAAAAAATCCCATTTTAGAGTCTTCTTTCTTGGATCACAGGTTGGGATCCCTATGAAGCAGACTCTGAGATGGAGATTTGCATCCAGAGGGAATCAGAATCGGGCAGAAGCAGCAGCTGAACTGCCACTCAGTTGCAACAAAGACCTCAATTCTATGGGGAACTCTGTAGATGTTTTGGCCCTTTAGAGTTGTCCCAAATTGGGGCAAGGGAGTTGAGGCTTTATACTCCCATATCAACATGATTTTGGATGTGAGCTTCCCCGGGCAGAGGGCATGACCTTGGGAGAGGCAGCTTTCTTTTAACTACGAGCAATACCCAGAGAGGGATGCATCAGAGGGCTGTCACCCAAAGAACTTCCAACAGCTCTAGTTATGAGAGGAGAGAGAAAGGAATCTGGGCAGCCTATAGCATCCACTACAAGTAAACAAACGTGTCTTCCATGAGATGACAATGATGCAGCCAGATAGAGGATGACACTATCCCCTAAGGATGTGAACCTCAAAGAAGACTGGGCTTTCACAAAAAGTGGATAAATAATGGTCTGAAAGCAGTAGTGAGGAGTGATGGACACAAGGGTCCTGCTCTCTTGACCTTGAGGTACACAGGTAGTACACAGGTGGTAGATGGGTTGGCAAATGCCCCTTCCCAAAGTTCTCAAAAACCATCTTCTTTCTTGGAATGGTGATTAATTGAAAATAATTTTTAAAATCATTTTTCTTTCTTCATGGCAATTTATCAAGTTATGCCTCTCCAGGAGTCTCTACATGTGGAAATTGGAGGGGTGAGAACATGCACATGCTCTCAGTTCTGAAACCTTCTTTCTCTCCCACTAATGCAGTGATTCTCAAACTCTAAGAGCACTCAAGTCCCTGAGGAGTTTCTTTTTTTAAAAAATATTTATTTATTTATTTATTTTGGCTGCACTGGGTCTTAGTTGCAGCACACACCATCTCTGTTGGGGCATGCGAGATCTTTAGTTGCAGCACATGGACTTCTTAGTTGCGGCATGTGGACTCTTAGTTAAGGCATGCGGACTTCTTAGTTGGGGCGTGCATGCAGGATCTAGTTCCCTAGTCAAGGATGAAACGCGGCCGCCTTGCATTGGGAGCTTGGAGTCTTACCCACTGGACCACCAGGGAAGTCCCCCTGAGGAGCTTCTTAAAAGTGTAGGTTATAAACCAAAATTCCAGAGAGTGATTCAGTGAATTTGAGGTGAAGCCCAAGAGTTGATCATCTTTACAGGTGGCCTACTACCATGCATTGAGAAACACTGCATATCAAAGCCTCTTTTCTCATCTATATCTGAATTCTGGGTGAAGGCAGACAGATCTCCCATGTTCCATGGTCAGAAAGAGAAATAAATGTACCCAGTGTTCAGCAGCCACCCACCCCCACCCACTTTTAGATAAAATGTGCCTTTGGGTGAGAAAGAATAAGCAGCATCGATATGAGAGAAAAAGCACAGAAGAGCTTTACAGGGAGCCAAACTTCAGCCAAGGCAATTGTTCTCAACGCCACAGGATGCAACACCTCCTTTATTCTCCTGAAATAAAAATCATAGAGAATATAACCTGATCATTCTGAAATATCAATACCCTAACTGAAATATAAATAAAAGAAAAATGCTTATGATAAAAAGATATATTGAGGAGTAGGAGATTTTATGAATCACAGGTTAAAGTTTCCAGAGGCATAAAGGAAAGGTTTAAGAGTGAAAATCAGGAAAGAGGAAGCACTCAACTGTATAATAATGAGGCTAAAGGAGAGAATGACTATTAGAGGGACTCTTAACTTAGACATTGAGCAAGGATAACAAGCAGAGGTATCTTGCTATTAGGTTGTCAACATAAATGGTCCTGGGAATCCTCAGGTGGGTGGAGCTAAAGCAGGGTTAAACGGACTCTCATGCCACAGTCTTCTATGGCAAGGGACAGCAAACTCTGGCCCATCAGCCATATTTGGCTGCCATCTTTATTTTTATATTTGGTGGTAAAATATGTATAACATAAAAATACCATTTTAATCATTTTTAAGTATACCATTCAGTGCATTAAGTACATTCGATGCATTTCTACATTAAGTACAAACTATTGTGCAACTATCACAACTATATATATCCAAACTTTTTTATCACCCCAAGCAGAAACTCTGTAACTATTAAGCAACAATTTCCTATTCCCCCTTCCCCTGAGTCCCTGGCAATGTCTAATCTGTCTATACAAACTTGCCTTTTCAAGATATTTCATGTAAAGTGGAACCATACAATATTTGTCCTTTTGTGTCTGGCTTATTTCACTTAGCATATTTTCAAGGTTCATCCATGTTGCAGCATGTCAGAACTTTTTTTTTAATAGATGGTTATTGGAGTATAATTGCTTCACAATACTGTGTTAGTTTCTGTTGCACAACAAAGTGAATCATCCATACGCATACACCTGTCCCCATACCCTCTCTCTCTTAAGCCTCCCTCCCATCCTCCCTATCCCAGCCCTCTAGGTCATCGCAAAGCACCAAGACGATCTCCCTGTGCTATGTTGCTGCTTCCCACCATCCAACTATTTTACATTTGGTAGTGTGTATATGTTGATGCTACTATCACTTCGCCCCAGCTTCCCCCTCCCACCTCATGTCCTCAAGTCCATTCTCTATGTCTACCTCTTTATTCCTGCCCTGCAACTAGGTTCATCAGTACCTTTTTTTTTTTTTTTTAGATTCCATATATATGCGTTAGCATACGGTATTCGTTTTCCTCCTTCTGACTTACTTCACTCTGTATGAGAGACTCTGCCTCACTACAAATAACCCAATTTTGTTTCTTTTTATGGCTGAGTAATATTCCATTGTATATATGTGCCACATCTTCTTTATCCATTCATCTATGGATGGAAATTTAAGTTGGTTCCATGTCTGGCTATTGTAAATAGTGCTGCAATGAACATTGTGGTACATGACTCTTTTTGAATTATGGTTTTCTCAGGGTATATGCCCAGTAGTGGGATTGCTGGGTCATATGGTAGTTCTATTTTTTAGTTTTTTAAGGAACCTCCATACTGTTTTCCATAGTGGTTGTATCAATTTACATTCCCACCAACAGTGCAGGAGGGTTCCCTTTCACCACACCCTTTCCAGTGTTTATCATTTCTAGATTTTTTGATAATGGCCATTCTAACCAGTGTGAGGTGATACCTCACTGTAGTTTTGATTTGCATTTCTCTAATAATTAGTGATGTTGAGCATCTTTTCATGTGCCTCTTGGCCATCTGTATGTCTTCCTTGGTGAAATGTCTGTTTAGGTCTTCCATCCATTCTTTAACTGGATTGTTTGTTTTTTTGATATTGAGCTGTTTGTATATTTTGGAGATTAATCCTTTGTCTGTTGTTTCATTTAAAAATATTTTCTCTCTCTGAGGGTTGTCTTTTTGTCTTGTTTATGGTTTCCTTTGCTGTGCAAAAGCTTTTAATTTTAATTAAGTCCCATTTGTTTATTTTTGTTTTTATTTACATTACTCTAGGAGGTGGGTGAAAAAAGATTTTGCTGTGGTTTATGTCAAAGAGTGTTTTTCCTGTGTTTTCCTCTAAGAGTTTTATAGTGTCTGGTCTTACATTTAAGTCTTTAATCCATTTGGAGTTTATTTTTGTGTATGGTGTTAGGTAGTGTTCCAATTTCATTCTTTTACACATAGGTGTCCAGTTTTCCCAGTACCACTTATTGAAGAGGCTGTCTTTTCTCCATTGTATGTTCTTGCCTCCTTTGTCATAAATTAGGTGCCCATATGTGCGTGGGTTTATCTCTTGGCATTCTATCCTGTACCATTGATCTATATTTCTGTTTTCGTGCCAGTACCATACTGTCTTGATTACTGTAGCTTTGTGGTATAGTGTGAAGTTGGGGAGCCTGATTCCTCCAACTCCATTTTTCTTTCTCAAGATTGCTTTGGCTATTCGGGATCTTTTGTGTTTCCATATGAATTGTAAAATTTTTTGTTCTAATTCTGTGAAGAATGCCATTTGTAGTTTGATAGGGATTGCATTGAACCTGTAGATTGCTTTGGGTAGTATAGTCATTTTCACAACATTGATTCTTCCAATCCAAGAACATGGAGAACTTCATTCTTTTTAAGGCTGAGAAATGTTTCATTTTATATATATATAAATGTCACATTTTGTTTATCCATTCTTCTCATTCTTCTATTGATCGACATGGGTTATTTCCACCTTTCGGCTATCATAAATAATGCTGCAGTGAACACTGTTGTACAAATACCTGCTGAGTCTTTGTTTTCAATTCTTTTGGGTGTATATATACCTGGGAATTGAATTGCTGAGTCATAATTCTATGTTTAGTTTTTTGAGTAACTACCAAACTGTTTTCCAAAGCAGCTACACCATTTTACATTCCCACTAGCAATGCATGAAGAATCCAATTTCTCCACATCCTCACCAACACTTTCTTTTCATAGCTATTCTAATAGGTGTGAAGTGGTATTTCATTGCAGTTTTTATTTTTTTTATTTTTTATTTTTTTGCGGTACGTGGGCCTCTCACTGTTGTGGCCTCTCCCGTTGCGGAGCACAGGCTCCGGACGCGCAGGCTCAGCGGCCATGGTTCACTGGCCCAGCCGCTCCGCAGCATGTGGGATCTTCCCGGACCGGGGCACGAACCCGTGTCCCCTGCATTGGCAGGTGGACTCGCAACCACTACGCCACCAGGGAAGCCCCTCATTGTAGTTTTAATTTGCATTTGCCTATTGGCTAAGGATGTTTAGCATCTTTTCATATGTTTATTGGCCATTTGTGTATCTCCTTTGGAGAAATGTCTATTCAAGTCTTTCGCCCATTTATTAATTGAGTTGGGTTTGGGTTTTTTTTGTGTGTGTGGTTATTGTTAACCACAGATACATACATACATATATATATATATATATATATATATATATATATATATAAATCTGCCTCCAGTTCCTAGCACAGAGCTTCTAAAACCCCTGAGCCCTTGTAAAACCCTGAGTGATAAAAGCACTAGGAGCATCTCCTGTTCAAATATTTGGTCTTTGAGTGTCCTTGAAACAGAACTACTAAAACCTTTAGTGAATTCCTAAGGGAGAAGAGCGCTAGGAGCATCTTTTATTCTATTGAGGCAACTCTGAGAGGGCTCCTGGATGGCTACTAGATTGGGGGTTGTCACCAGAAAGACCAAGTCATAATTAGAAGCTTGGAATTTCCAGTCATCCACTCCTCACTTCTCCAAAGAGGGGGGGCTGGAAATGGAGTAAATAATTGATCATGTCTATGTGATGAAGCCTCCATAAAATTCCAATAGTATGGGGTTCAGAGAGCTTCCAGGTTGGCAAACACATGCATGCCGGGAAGGTGACACACACCAACTCCATGAGGACAGAATCTCCTGCACTCGGGACCCTCCAGGACCTCACCCTATGTATCTCTTCATCTGGCTGTTCATCTGTATCCTTTATCACACCTTTAATAAACTAGTTAACATAAGTGTTTTCCTGAGTTCTGTGAGCCTCTCAAAAAAATTAATCAAAGTTGGACTTCCCTGGTGGTCCAGTGGTTAAGACTCCATGCTTCCAATGCAGGGGGCAACGGTTTGCTCCCTGGTCGGGGAAGTTCCACATGCCATGGGATGTGGCCGAAAATAAATAAAATAATTTTTAAAAATTAATTGAACCTGAGTAGAGGGTTATGGGAACCTCTGATTTGTAGCCAAACCAGACAGAAGTTGTGGGTAACCTGGGAACCTACTACTTGTGATTGGCATATGAAGTAGGGCGGGTGCAGTCTTGTGGGACTAAGCCCTTAGCCTGTGAGATCTGACACTATCTCCGGGTAGACAGTGTTAGAATTGAGTTAAACTGTAAGACACCCAGCTGGTGTCAAAGAGAATTACTTGGTGTGGGACAAACCTCCACACATTTGGTGACAAAAAGTGAATTGTTTTGTATGAGTAGCAAAGGAGACACACAGGAGAAATACATAGGTGGGAAACTGAGGTTTTCTAATTCACTATGTGTTGACTTTCACCCTGTTGACAGTGTCTTTTGATTCTCCACGTTTTAATTTTGATGAAGTCCAACTTATCTTTTTTTTTTCTTCTGTTGCTTGAGCATTTGGTGTCATATCCAAGAAATCATTGCCAAATCCAATGTCATGAATATTTTAGTTATGATTCCAAAAAACAATGTATATTATAAATTATTCAAATAGTACCCCCAAAAAATATATAAAATGAAAAGTAAAAGCCTTACTTCACATGTCTCATTCCCCAATGGTTAAGTGTATTTTATGTATTCATTAATTAATGTTATACATATACAAACACATTCAGTATATATATTATTTAATTTTTACACCAGATTCTTAAAAGGAAGACTGTTTAAGAAGGGGGATGTTGGCAGAAATTACATACTATAAAATCACAAATTATTCCAAAAAGGAAAGAGTTCAAACACAAAGATGCTAGTATGAATAAATAAGAAGCATCTTGATAAAATCAGACTTTAAAAAAGGTCAAAAGATGATAGGAGGCCTACATAAGAAAAATAAATCAGTAGCTTCTGGGTCAGTGAATACATGGAGATTGGGGAGAGTGGCACACTCAGAGATGGAAGCTTAGGGCTTCCCTGGTGGCACAGTGGTTAGGAATCCGCCTGCCAATGCAGGGGACATGGGTTCAAGCCCTGGTCCAGGAAGATCCCACATGCCGTGGAGCAACTAAGCCCGTGCGCCACAACTACTGTGCCTGGGCTCTAGAGGCCGCGAGCTACAACTACTGAGCCCATGTACCACAGTTACTGAAGCCTGTGCGCCTAGAGCCCGTGCTCTGCAACAAGAGAAGCCACCACAATGAGAAGCCTGCGCACCGCCAATGAAGAGTAGCCCCTGCTTGCCGCAACTAGATAA
This sequence comes from Orcinus orca, assembly GCF_937001465.1. Lineage (NCBI taxonomy): Eukaryota > Metazoa > Chordata > Mammalia > Artiodactyla > Delphinidae > Orcinus > Orcinus orca. The sequence continues at coordinate 82,934,706 of NC_064565.1, forward strand.
AGCCCGTGCGCAGCAACAAAGACCCAATGCAAGCATAAATAAATATATATATATATAAAAAAAAAAACGAGATGGACGCTTCAAGTCCCTTCCCACATAACCTTGCCCTAAGCATTTCTTCCATCTGACTCCATATTCCTGAGTAATATTCTTCTATAATCAACTGGTAATCTAAGGATATACTGAGTAAAGATGCAGGGGAATGTGGAATATGCCTTGAAGACCTGTAGCAGAGAGATACTATAGCACGACTGCCTTGTCTATGCATATATCATAAAGGCTGCATCAGTGAATGGTTTGAAGTACAGTTGATCCTTGAACAACATGAGTTTGAACTGCAAGGGTCTGCTTACAGGGGTTTTTTTCTTTCTTTTTTTTAAAATAAACATTTATTTATTTATGGCTGCTTTGGGTCTTCGCTGCTGCGTGCGGGCTTTCTCTAGTTGCGGTGAGCAGGGGCTACTCTTCATTGGCGGTGCGCAGGCTTCTCATTGTGGTGGCTTCTCTTGTTGCAGAACACGGGCTCTAGGCGCGCGGGCTTCAGTAACTGTGGTACATGGGCTCAGTAGTTGTGGCTCGCAGGCTCTAGAGCGCAGGCTCAGTAGTCATGGCACATGGGCTTAGTTGCTCCGCGGCATGTGGGATCTTCCCGGACCAGGGCTCGAACCTGTGTCCCCTGCATTGGCAGGCAGATTCTTAACCACTGCGCCACCAGGGAAGCCCTGGGTTTTTTTCAATAGTAAATACTACAGTGCTACACAATCCACATCCACAGTTGCTCGAACCTGAGGATGCAGAAGCATGGATATAGAGGAGCCAAGTGTAGGGAGGGCCGACTGTAAGTTATACTCGGAGTTTAGACTATGAGGGTCAGCACTCCTAACCCCCGAGGTGTTCAAGGGTCAAGAGTCAATAGATCTTGGCCTGAGCACCCTTCAGATTAAGCATCAGATTCCTGTCTTATAGGTTTTCTTGTCTTTTGAAGGTGCTTGAAAAACAGAGAGGATGTGAAGATCTGTCTCTGGTAAAACAAAAACAAAAATGAAGACATACTCAGCCAGAAATCTGAGTCCTCTGAGACTCAAGAACATGGAGACAAACAATCATACAGGAAAAAATATATTGCTGAAAAGAGTACAATTACCACAGAACTCAGTGTAACAAACTTGCATATAAAGGACACACAGGGATTTTGAAAATGCTGCATATCTCTAAATAGTCATCTATATAGGTAATACTGATAAACATTTTGCATTCAGATGCCAGAGTTAACTGATTTAAAAGTTGATTTACTATTAAATTCTCAGAGCTGTGCAACTAGTTGTGTTTTTTTAGTTTGGGATCTCTATTTTTCCCAACATGATGTTTCTGCATTCATCTATTCTTAAATTGAAGACTACATAATTTACTTCTTATAAATAAGTCTTAAATGTGAACCAAGAAATGTAATCAAGCAGTAAAACATTCTCTGAATGTATACCATGATCTCAATTCTTCTTTTTTCCCCCCAAGAGTGGAAAATAAACTTCTACATAAGAAAGCTAAAAGATATTAATAGTTTTAAAGTTTTAACAATATCAGGATGCAGTCCAAAGAGTAAATCAAGTGCATAATTACATTTTAATTAATCAAATCTAGGATTGTCTACTGAATTGCAATTTATTAAATCTATTGTGTCCTCTTAAATAAAACTTCTAAACAGTTAATCAACAATGAATCATCGTGTAGCTATGTAACTTTTCTTTTAAGCTATGCACTTTAAAAAAAATACCAATTACCAATTTTAAGTGCTGCTACCTACAGCAACTTTAACAGGTATTTTCATTTGTACTTTTCAAGTAATTATTTTACTGTGCTTTGCATCTCCAGGCAGTTTTCCCATACTTGGGTAAAATGTTTAGCAGGTTATAAACTTAGTAACTTATAAAGATGATAAAATAAAATTTTCTTGAGTGGAAAAAAAAGAAACTTAAAAGTGTCAGAAACCTATAACAGGGCTTCCCTCGTGGCGCAGTGGTTGAGAGTCTGCCTGCCGATGCAGGGGACACCGGTTCGTGCCCGGGTCCGGGAAGATCCCACATGCCGCGGAGTGGCTAGGCCCCTGAGCCATGGCCGCTGAGCCTACGCGTCCGGAGCTTGTGCTCCACAACGGGAGAGGCCACAACAGTGAGAGGCCCGTGTACCACAAAAAAAACAAAAAGAAAAACACCTATAACAATAGTGTAAGAAAGGCTAAAACTCTCAGTGAGCTGAGGCTTATGATGAAATACTAAGATAAATAAAAAAGCTCTTGTTTGGAGCAAGAATAATAAAACCAATTCTGAGGTGGATGGTTCAATCTAACAGAAGACAAAGTGAACTCCCCAATTCATTTGTTTCTTTGTTTTCTATTAAGAAAAATAATCCCAAAACTAAAAGGAAAAAAATATGAGTAAAACAGAAATGGGCTTCATTTAAATGAGGCAAGGTAACAGTAAGAGAGTACCTGACAGCTTTAAGTGAGGGCAGGTGTCCTGGCCTCAACCAACCACATCCCACATCCCAAAAGAACTTCCTGACGTACCAAAAGCACTTTTAAGAGCAATCTCAACAAAATGTATTATTTGTGATGGAGGACACAAGATATGAAAGATCTGAAACCCACATTAAGCAAACTGACTAAAGAAATAATGTTTCACACCAAAAAGAGGAGACAGGAGAATAGACATTATGTCTCAGATTTTTAAAATGGTAATCCTAATATAAAATATTTATTCTATTGGCTTCACGTGTTATAGAAACGCCATAGAAACCCCAGTATTTCAGTTGCTTTGTAGTCCAGTGCACATAGACACAATTATAATTCTAACTGTAATTAATTACAATTCTAATTGTATTAGAAACAATTCTAATACAAAATGGTTAGAGTAGTTAGATACGTTTGTGGTATTTTAGGAGGATAGTACGGAAGTATCAAACCATGCTATCTATAGATGTATCTAATCCCTAAGGTGAGGCTTCCTAGGTGGGCTGACACTGGGTCAGTCTCACAGGATGAAAAGGAGTAAGCCAGATGAAAGGGAATAGAGGAGATGGGGTGGGAATAGGAAGGAGGACCTTTAGGAAAAGAGGGCAGTGTAGGCAAAAAAACACCACCGTGTCTGTAGAGGATCTAGAAGCAGTTCTATGTGGCTAGATGCTACAGTATGTGGCAGGGAGCAGCAAAAGGGGAATTCTAGGGTCAGATCAGAAGGTTGGTCATATAACCAGGAAGAAACTGCTTTCTTGATAAACTCTGAATGCCCTGAACTAAAACTTTCTGGATCTGGAAAGCTGAGAAGAGCCCCTAAACTAGGCTGTCACCCTTTGTGGCCCCCCCGGTTGTCAATTATCCTCTTTTCTCTTGCTCAAATTTCTAGTTTTGACTCAGTCTAATTCACCTGTTTTAAAAAACAGTTCTATGGGAATTCCTTGGCGGTCCAGTGGTTAGGACTCCACACTTCCACTGCAGGAGGCATAGGTTTGATCCCTGGTCATGGAACTAAGATCCTGCAACCTGCATGGAGCGACCAAAACAAACAGATCTAAAATTTTAGTATTACAAGGTTGTTGCTACATCTTTCACGACGTCATGCAGGATAAAACAGCTCTCTGACTCAAGTCAAAGACAGGGTTTACTTGCTGGCTATGCTGCTTTCTAGTGTGTGCAAGTTACTTAACATCCCTAAACCTGTTTCCTAAGGTCTTAGTCAATGTGCTGAAGGACTGAATCAAAAAGGCCTCATTGCACCAACACAGATACACCAATATCAACTAGTGCTTCCTCCTCAGAGATCTGAGTCCTAGTTCGTGGGGTTTGGGAGTAGCGGGTGTGTCTCCTTTATGCTTCTTAGGCACTGGCACCAGCCAAGCAGTGCCCTCCCCCTTAGAGATTGGGGTTCCTTCATTTTGGTACCCCTCCACCAAGTTTCTAAGTTCTAATAACACCAACTTCTTCCTTGTTCCCCCAGCCCTAGAGCAGCAAAGAGTCAGGCCTGCCTGCTATCCTTTGAAAGACCTGCCTACAAGGCTGGCCCTTCGCTGGCATTTGGGAACTTGGATTTCAGGTGAGTTTCCAACATTCCCAGAAACGATAAGGCTGTCTCACTGTGCCTAAACTGTGCAAGCAATATGGCTTATGCCAAACAACAGCTTTCCTTGGAGAGTCTGAAATTTAGCACCCAGGTAGAGGGTGCCTGTGTGATCAGCCCCCAGTAAAAACCCTGGTACTGCACTGAGTCTTTTTTTTTTAATCTAAGATGGTCTTTTTTTTTTTTTTTTTTTTGGCTGCACTCGGTCTTCGTTGCTTGTGTGCAGGCTTTCTCTAGATGCAGTGAACAGGGGCTACTCTTCGTGGCGGTGTGCTGGCTTATTGTGGTGGCTTCTCTTGCTGCACAGCATGGGCTCTAGGCGCACAGGCTTCAGTAGTTGTGGCACACTGGCTCTAGAGCATAGGCACAGTAGTCGTGGCGCACGGACTTAGCTGCTCCATGGCATGTGGGATCTTCTGGACCAGGGATCGAACCCGTGTCCCCTGCATTAGCAGGCAGATTCTTAACCACTGTGCCACCAGGGACGTCCCTGCACAGAATCTCTTGATTCTCAGCTTCTCTGGCTGGCAACATTTCACACATGTTGTCAGAACTTGTGTCAGAAGACTTAAGCATGTCACCTTAGTTCTCCAATCACTATTTAACAATGTATTTATATTAAATTTTGTTTAAAATAACTGGTATAATTTCCCTGATTGGTCCCTAACTGACACAGCCAATCAGTAAGGACAAACTGTCTAGTTAATCCCCTTTGATAGCTGATTTTTATTAGAAACTAACATCTGTAATTACAATAATCTCTCGTAATTCAGTTCCTGATTCAGTCAAGGAAGGTGTTCTTTCAACCAAACACTTCACAAAGGTAATCCCTGTAAGAGATCATTGAGCATGCTGGGAAGATTATTCTATTGATCAAAAAGGTGCCAATAATGAGATTATGTTAACTTTGAAAGCTTGCTTTATTTCAGGAGAGAAATATAAGTGATGTTTAAAGGTCTTATTCTGTGGTTAAAATTCATCCTATATTTGTTTCGACCAGAGGCTTGATTAAAAACCGTATTAACACAAAGTCATAGCCATCTCTATTTACCTGAAGACTTTCTGGTTCTGTTCAGTCTGTATTCAGGGTTCTGAAGTGAGCAAAAGGTCAAAGTATATTTCTACGTGGAAGTCAATCAGGAAAATTTCATTTGTAATGATCACATGAAAGGCAGAAATTAAATATACACATTAAATATATGTGTATATATACACATAAGATAGAAGAAATATATATATAGATTTCAAACATCCACAAAAATTAGATACAATACTATTATAAACTCCCAATTATCCATATCCAGTTCAGTAATTATCAACAAATGATCAATTTTGTTTCATACACTCTATTCCTCTACCCCCACTGGATCATTTTAAAGTAAATCACAAACATATTTCACCTGTAATCTTCAGTACAAATCTTTACTGAAGTAAAGATTTCAGTTGAATTTCCCAGTCTTGTATATGTCTTTTAATATTTGGTTTGTTCAAAACAAAATCTAAACAATGCCTCCTAAATCTTATAAATCTACAACAATCCCCCCCACCCCCAATCCTCCTTCTCTACTTGACATTTATTTGTTGAAGAAATTGGCTCATTTGTCCTACAGAATTTCCCATATTCTGTATTTGGCAGATTATATCCCCTCGGTGTCATTTAACATGCTCTTCTATCTCCTGTTTAAACTGGCATACCTAAAAGCTTGACTAGATTCAGATTCAATTATTTTGGCAAGAATGTTTAATAGGTGGCATTGTATCAAATATATTTTTGGAGCATAACTGGTCTGGACTCTAAGGTACTGCTTCCCACAGGTCTCTGCTGAATTTTAATTTACTACCAATCTTTTCCTATTGTATAAACAGATTTTTAGCCCACAATTTATGGAAGCACTGTCATCTACTAAAACTGAACCAGAATTTCTTATCACTTTTAAGCTTCTGACATATTACTCTTTGCTGAGAAGTCCAGTAAGTACCATACATTGTCATCTACTGCAAAGATGCCTTTATCTGCCTTAAAAAAATTTCTTTTAGTGGGGGGGAACTGTTCAATTGGGTGACCCAATTCAGTAGATATTTTCTTATGTCTTGGAAGAGTTCAATAAGAAAATGTTTGGTAAATTTAATAAAAGAAGGCCTTCTATTAAGTTCACAAGTACATCATGTATTGTATTGAAAAATATGTTTAACAGGCTTTCTAGTTAACAATACCAATAGTTTGAAATAGAACTTCGTAGGATGTGGAAGTGTAATGCCTATATTTTGTAGGCAACTTGTAACCACTGTGATGTTGAGTGGGGGAGTAATATAGTAAAGATGTGTTTTAAAGGAAGATATTACTGGTAATATTCAAGCTTTAAGGCAAGAAAAGCAGGGATTGTGTATTTGAAGGTAATCTGATATAGAATTGTCTGGATGCAGCTACAGAATGACCTCAATCAACAAGTACATCCTGTGTTGTATTGAAAAGTGCTTTACAGGGTTTCCCTGGTGGTGTAGTCGTTAAGAATCCACCTGCCAATGCAGGGGACACGGGTTCGAGCCCTGGTCCGGGAGGATCCCACATGCCATGAAGCAACTTAGCCCGTGCGCCACAACTACTGAAGCCCGCCCGCCTAGAGCCCGTGCTCCGCAACAAGCCCATGCACCACAACGGAGAGTAGCCCCTGCTCTCTGCAACTAGAGAAAGCCCGCGCGCAGCAACGAAGACCCAAGGCAGCCAAAAATAAATAAATAAATACATAAATGTATTTAAAAAAAAAGTGCTTGACGTTCTTTGTAGTTGGTGATTTCAACTCACTCCACAAAGCATCTCGTAAGGGATGACTGCAATGAACAAAGCAAGAGTATAAAATAATAATCATACATACACACAGAAGCTGGAATATTTATGTAAATGTAAATCAGATCAAGTCACCTCAATGACTTCCCTTCACACATAGAGTAAAATCCGAAGTTGGTACCACGGCCTCCCAAGTACTATGAAAAAGCCCTCACTACCTCTGATCTCATTTCCTACCACTCTCTTCACTCACTGTGATCCAAAGCCCTTGCTCCTCATAAAACAAGGCAAGAATGTTTCTGTCTGGGGCCTTTGCACTTGCTGTTCCCTCCACCTGAAGATACTTTCCCCTCAAACAGTCATATCGTTCACCTCTTCACTTCATTTAGGCCTCTGTTCATTATCACTTCCTCAGAGGCCCATCTGACCACCTTATATAAAACAGCACCCCACCTTACTCCTCTCCATCTCCTTTCCCTGCTTAACTTTTTTCTACAGCATACGATTATCTGACATTGTATTATATTAATTGATTTAATATATTGATTTCCCCTACTCTAGAATATAAGCTCTATGATAGTAAAGACTTTTGGTCACTTATCCAGCACCTAAAACAGCGAACAGTGAGTGCTCCATAAATATCTGTTGACTACATTTAAGCAGCAGAATGCAGAAAGTAGTATTGCTATTCTCACTTTACGGTTTACAGAAAACTATGACATATAAAGATTAAATAAGTACCTGGGAACAAACAAAGGGGAAAAAAATATCAAGACTTGATGAATGATTCCTGAAATGGGTAAATCGAAGCAAAGTCTGGTTTGTATGGAGGAAGGGAAACCCAAACCATACACGGACACCAATTAAAATGTTGGCCACACAGGAAGAAGGCAAATAGAACCGAGTCTCTTCCCTAAGGCCGTGACCATATGGTGCCCTCACAACAACCTCACAGGGTAAGCACGTCAGGTACAGTCACTAACAGCAACACTGACGGCCAGACTTCGCAGCCGGCAAGGATGGCGGGTCCCGCCCAGCACTCACCGGTTTGGACAGTTACATAATCAACAGCCAGAACCTCGGGCTTCCTCCCGCCCCTGGGCTGGCATCACGTGGCAGGCCTCGCGACCGGAAGCAGCACCCAAGAGAACCGCGGCAGTTGGCGAATCCGGGGAAGAGTTCCAGCGCGGGAGGTGAGGTGAGAGGTCACGGTGGTTCTTACGTAAGGGGCCAGAGCGCGCGGCGGGAAGTGGAGACCCGCAGGCGGAGAGGGGTGCGTTTAGGCGGCCCTGCGCTCCCTTTGATTGGCCGGCAGGATGACGAACGCATTTACAGTCGGCCCTGCGGTAGTGGGAGCGTGCGTCAGCTTTGCACAATCGGGGAAGGAGAAGGGGCGTGTCTGACCGCTCAGGGGGCCCGCCGATTGGCTGGATGGCGGCGGCGCCGGGTGGCCCGGGCCGCCGGAGGAGGGCGGTGCCGTGGGCCTGGTCCCGGCTTACTGGCGACCGGTTTTAGTCAGATGATGATGGCAGCTCGGACCGGTCAGAGGGCCTTGAAAAAGGTGGTCTCGCGATGCCGTCCGAAGTCGGCGGCAGCGGCCGGAGCCCCGGTTCCTGTGCAGGGGCCTGCGCGGAACGTCAGGTAATGAACAACTGGGGCTCAGCGGCGAGGGTAGTTTTCAGCCCAGGCCTGCTGAGCAAGGGGACTGGGGGTATTTAGGGTGGGGCAGACGGACCGGATGCGTTTCCTCGTCTCTGGAGAGAAAGGGTCTCCTGCCTTCTCAGGGCCGCGCGTTTCCCCCCACCCCCTTGGCCGGAGGCTCGCCGGCCTGTCACGGGAGTGATTCGCTGCCCTCGCGAGAGGCGGTGAATCATCCGCTAAGCGACTTTGAAGCAGCTGATAAAGCAACTCGGCCGGGTTGCCTTTGGGCTCTTCCGGCCTCCTCCCCGTGGCCTACGGCTGCTGCTCTCGGAAAGTGATAACTTTGCGGCGCAGGAGTTGCGGGTTGATGGGCGTGTGGGAGTTTGTGGCCTGGCAGTAAGGCCCCCTTTGTTCCCCCAGCGTATCCGATGGCCAGACGTGCTTTCCCAGTTTCTGGTAGCGGTCTTTGCCCCCGCCCTTTGGTGCTTGCTAAACTAAACCGAAGCCGGGGACTTGGATTTTTTTCCATGCCATTGTAACTTAGAAGTCCTGTAACCTTGAACCAGAGTCTGCCTTCGATTTTCCTGGTTGGTTCTTTTTCGGTAGGTGATGGAGGTGGAGACACGAAAGATTCCATACTTCTACCACTTAGTCTCCTTTTATTAATGCCATTTTAATAAACTATGCTCGAAAATTAAAGTTAACGTTTAAAATTAATTTAGTTGTAAACTACGGGGTAGAGGGAGAAAGCACAAATCTGGTTGAGCTCCAGGACATTTAGATTCAGTGAAGAATTTTTTAAAATACCAACAACCCAACCAACTCCAAATCCTTTTAGACATTTATTGGTTGAAAAAGTTTTAAGCAGAACATACTGTATCATGCTTTAGATCTGCTTTGTATTATTCTTATAAAATGCTGGCTTGCAAATAAACAAAACTAAAAATTGCTGTAGTGATCAAATTAAGGCTTAAATTCCAGGATAAAATATTTACTGTTTATGATAATGAAGAGGGAGAGAGTTTACGAGTTCATTGCAAGGCTGAAGCATTAACATAGATTCTGGCCTTTATTATAGTAGAGTATTTGGGATGTAGTATTGGAAGATTAGTGACCAAAAAACTGTCCTTCATCTGGTCCAGTTTTCATTTCATGGTTTAACCATATATACGATTGTATGGTTCTCGTATTGCAGTTGAAGACATATTGTTCTTGATAATATGTGAAAATAGATGGGCAGTCCAGGGCATTGTAACCATAGTATGCAGACCGATCAGAAGACGCCTGTTAACTTGCTTTAAACACAGGCATTTCCCTTATGATTATAATCAGATTGTGTGTTTCTTTTTCGGGGGATAGGGGGACCGTATTACATGAACCTGGTACAAAATTCAAAACCATATACAGTGAAAAGTAAGTTTCCAAAACACCCAGTTCACCTCTTCAGAAGCAAGGGTCTTATTATTTTTTTTTAATAAAGGTTTATCTCAGATGCTGCTTTTTCTGGTCTGATTTATCAGAAAATTGTTCATAATTATGCATAGTATCTGCCACGTAATTGGCTTCCAATAATAGATAAGAAGGTATCTATATGAAAAGTGAGCGAAATAGATAAAACTGTTAAAACAGTTAAAGACATCTAAAGAATGTCTTAGAAGGGAAATGGGTGATTAGGCATTTTGAACACCAAGCTTGGTTTTTATAATCTGTGTGGCTACCAGAGATTCTAAATTATATTTTGTGTCCTTTTTTTTTAAGGGGGAAGCTAAATTAACTGCCTAATTATTATTATTAATTTTTAAATTTTATTTATTTTTGGCTGTGTTGGGTCTTCATTGCTGCGCACGGGCTTTCTCTAGTTGTGGCGAGCGGGGGCTACTCATCGTTGTGGTGTGTGGGCTTCTCCTTGTGGTGGCTTCTCTTGTTGTGGAGCACGGGCTCTAGGCGTGCGGACTTCAGTAGTTGTGGCACGTGGGCTCAGTAGTTGTGGCAGTCGGGCTGTAGAGCGCAGGCTCAGTAGTTGTGGCGCACAGGCTTAGTTGCTGCACCGCATGTGGGATCTTCCTGGACCAGGGCTCGAACCAGTGTCCTTTGCACTGGCAGGGGGATTCTTTTTTTTTTTTTTTTTTTTTTGCGGTACGCGGGCCTCTCACTGTTGTGGCCTCTCCCGTTGCGGAGCACAGGCTCAGTGGCCATGGCTTATGGGCCTCGCCGTTCCGCAGCATGTGGGATCTTCCCGAACCAGGGCACGAACCCGTGTCCCCTGCATCGGCAGGCGGACTCTCAAGACACTGCGCCACCAGGGAAGCCCGGCAGGGGGATTCTTAACTACTGCGCCACCAGGGAAGTCCCTGCCTAACTATTTAATTTCCACTGTTCTGCTTCATTCAGCAGAATAACTGTCAGGCACTTTTATTGGCATAATTCCACTTTAAAGCAAACGCTATAGCTTTACTCAAAAAAATTACAGTAGGCTTTTAAAAATATTATCACTGCCTTTAAAATTCACATAACATCATATTTTTAAAGATCTTTAGGAACACATGACACCCTTATTCTCTCTAGGAGATGAATCTGTCTTAAAAGAGACTTAAGTTCATTCATACAGTTCATATGCTTGATTCTTTTCCATAGTCATGAAGCATTTAGCTTAACTATTTTCATTGACCTTTCTTTCATTACCTTTGGAATGAGTCTACCCAATTTTTATAAACAGCTTTAATAGTTCAAAAGTTTTTTCTTGTATTTTTGGAGCCATAGTCTCAAGTATCACCTCTTATCTTCTGGCTGAATATCGCCAATTTCTTCAATCATTCTTTAACTTGATTTTCTCTTCCCGCCAAACTGTAGGGTCTCAGTGTCCTTAAAGAAATTTTATTTATATGTAAATCATATCTTATATAAATCAAATTTCATATATGATAACATGAGATTTCACCAGGCCACTCCATTACACTTTTAAAAAATAACTTGAAGATGCAATTTAATGAAATATTGCTCTCTTACTTGGAACACTTCAAGAACATCTCATTGAGAATAAATTCCAAATTGCTTTATCCTCACCAATAATCCCCAGTATGATCCAGCTCCAACCTGTCTCTCTAACATTATTTCATGGTGCTCTCCCCCTGGCTTGCTATACTGCTGTTACACTGTTAGTCTGTTTTAGTGTCTGGATGCTGCCACACTCTTCCCCTAGTACCTGAAATGCTCTGTATCTACCTCTCCTCCCACGTACATACACACATGTATGTGTGAGAGAGATTTTATATATATGTGCACACGCATTTATTATGTACATACATATCTATTAGCATGGCTAATGACTCCTTATCCATTATTTCTCAGCTGAAATACAACCTGAGAGGACTTCCTGGACCACCCTGTCTAAAGAAGGTCTTAATTACATCTCCCCACACCCATTTCTATTTTAGTGATTCTTTTTGAATCCCCAACTAGAATGTAATCTTCATGTTTGTTTTATTCACCATTATATCCCTAGTGCCTAGCTCAGAATAGGCGCTCAATAAGTATGTGAACTAATAATGCACGAATAGTAGTGTAAAACAGTTATGCAATAATCTTATTAGAATAAAGGCTGAAAACATTTAGGTGAACAGGAGCATATCAGGCATCTGTATTACAAAGCACCCAAACAGTTAACATTCTAGTTACCTTGACATATGTTTTCACATATATACATGGAAATGGAGATTGGAAGGTAAAAGATAACTGAGCAGCAGGTCTGACAGGGCCGCCAGATATCCAGTGGGAGAGCAAGACCTAATTTCAAATCTCATAGAGTAGATCAGTGGATCCCAGTGGATCCAGCTGGGAAAACAAGCTGAGTAGATGAGTTGAAAATTGGATGATGAATATCCTAGAAAGCCTAGGGTAAGAATACGTTGTAAAACATGACTGCAGACTAAAAGCCAACTTCTGGGAGAGATACCTTTTCTGTTAGAAGCTTCTAACCATAACTGTAAGCTGGTATTTTTAGTTTCTTTTTTTAAAATAAAATTTATTTATTTTATTTATTTTTGACTGCGTTGGGTCTTAGTTGCAGCGCGTGGGCTTCCTCTAGTTGCAGCAAGAGGGGGCTACTCTTCGTTGAGGTGTGCAGACTTCTCATGGCGGTGGCTTCTCTTGTTGCGGAGCACAGGCTCTAGGCGCATGGGCTTCAGTAGTTGTGGCATGTGGGCTCAGTAGTTGTAGCTCATGGGCTCTAGAGTGCAGGCTCAGTAGTTGTGGTGCACGGACTTAGTTGCTCCACAGCATGTGGGATCTTCCCGGACCAGGGCTTAAACCCATGTCCCCTGCATTGGCAGGCAGATTCTTTTTTTATTAACATCTTTATTGGAGTATAATTGCTTTACAATGGTGTGTTAGTTTCTGCTGTATAACAGTGAATCAGCTATATGTATACATATGTCCCCATATCCCCTCCCTCTTGCATCTCCCTCCCTCCCACACTCCCTATCCCACCCTTCTAGCTGGTCACAAAGCACTGAGCTGATCTCCCTGTGCTATGCGGCTGCTTCTCACTAGCTATCTATTTTACATTTGGTACTGTATATATATGTCCGTGCCACTCTCTCACTTCGACCCAGCTTACCCTCCCCCTTCCTCCTGTCCTCAAGTCCATTCTCTACTGCATCTTTATTCCTGTCCTGCCCCTAGGTTCTTTAGAACCTTTTTTTTTTTTAGATTCCATATATATGGCAGGCAGATTCTTAACCACTGCGCCACCAGGGAAGTCCCTTTTTAGTTTCTTTATGGTGCTTTAGAAGCTTGTGTGTGTGTGTGTGTGTGTGTATTTTTTCAGGACTATTCTAAGGTTGCACAGTCTTCTAAAGTAAAAGTTATTTTACAATCTCTATAGTTTGTGTTTTCTCTTAATTGTCAATGTTAATCAGGTAATTTTTGTCTTTTTAGATATTTAGCTTCCTGTGGTATACTGATGAGCAGAACTCTTCCACTACATACCTCAGTTTTGCCTAAGGAGATATATGCAAGAACTTTCTTCAGAATTGCTGCACCATTAATAAACAAAAGAAAAGAATATTCAGAGAGGAGAATTATAGGGTTTGTATAAAATAATAGTTGTACTAAAAGAGCGTGTTCACAATTTTCTATAGAACATCATGCCTCTTTTTTTCTGGATTCTCTTCTTACAGACTAAGCTCTAATTTTCTAGCCCTTGCCGTTTTATAAATATTTGTTGAATGTAGTCATGTGGTAACTCTATAGGATAGATTTAAATCTTGACATTTAAAGGAAATAATTAAACTGTTTATGACCTGCATTTTTTGTACACTGTTCTTTTTTATAGTGGCAACATTACTGATATGTTGAGCCAGATATGTCTGTATAGCTCCCTCACATACACACATACCTAGGTAAGTACATATAAACATGCTAAGAGGCCCCTACCATCTAGAGCAGAGGTTGGCAAGCTTTTCTGTAAAGGGCCAGTTAGTAAATAGGTTTGTGGACCATACTGTCTCTGTTGCAACTACTCAACTCTGTCACTGTACCCCAAAAATAGCGATAGACAATATGTAATAAATGGGCCTGGCTGTGTTCTAATAAAATTTTATTTACAGAGCCACGCAGCAGGCCAGGTTTGGCCCCTCATCTAGGGGTATATACAGCAGAGTATAGAGAGTCTGCAGATCTGCTAAACCAGAAATCAAGCAGTCCTTCATATGGGAATTTCTACAAGGGGGTCTTAATTCCCAACAAGCCACTAAATATTACATGAATTCTTCTAAAAGTACTTTTCATTCATTTTATTTAGTTGCTTTTTCCCTTCTAATTTTTCTGCAGTAAAGAACTTTGGGCATACTCATAACTTTTGTCACATAATCGACCGTTATTACTGGATAGTCACTGTATTAGTTAAGGTAATGCTAGCAACCATACAGGTAAAACCCAAAAGTTTATTTCTTTCTCATGTAAAGTTGAAGTGGGTATTCCCAATCCATGGGCAGCAATCCTCGAGTAGTGATTCAGGAAGCCAGGCTCCATCCAACTTGTGACTTTTGTAATTCCTTAGTCTTCAGAGTCTCTTAAAAAGATACACGTGGTTCTTAATCATATTGGTCTGGAAGTGACACCCAGTGCTTACTCTCAAATATTATTCTCAAGAACTAGTCATGTTACAGCTATGTAATTGTAGCCTCCAGGTGGCCAGCAATTATGCCACGTAAAGCAAGTGTAAATACTTGGATAGGTAGACATCTTTGCATCAGCTGGTATCTGTTGAAAAGAGACATGGCAACAAAAGGATGAGAAATCAAATAGTGAACTGGTCTGCTTTCCTTTTGAATCAGAAATATAACATCTTCCTTTTACTGTGTACTTGCCATTTGACAGGCACTACTGGGGGCTCTATATTTATTGTTTCATTTAATTCTCACAATAGCCATGTGAACTAGGTATTATTCCCATTTTAGAGATGAGGAAACTGAAGCTCAGAGAGATTATGTTGTGTCATGACTCCTAAGCTTATTTTTCCCACCATATTTACTTATTCTTTCTTTCTTCCTTATTCTTTCTGATGTTAAAATTCTTTTTATTACAAATTGGTCTTATCTAATGATCTTCATCTTCCCCCATATTTGACATAAACACATAATAGCTACCATTTATTAAGTGCCTAGTAAGCATTGTGCATTATGCTAAAACTATTTCACTTAACCCTTAAAAGAACCCTGTAGGGACTTCCCTGGTGGTCCAGTGGTAAATAATCCACCTTCCAATGTAGGGGACGTGGGTTCGATCCCTGGTCAGGGAACTAAGATCCCACATGTGGCAGGGCAATTAAGCCCGCCACCACAACTACTGAGCTCGCGCACCTCAACCACAAACTACAGAGCCCACACACTCTGGAGCCCGTGCCACAACTAGAGAAGAGAAAACCCATATGCCACAAGTAGAGAGAAACCCGCACGCCACAAGGGAGCACCGCAGTGAAAGATCCTGCATGCTGCAATGAAGATTGGACAGCGAAATAAATAAATATTTAAAAAAAAAACCACCTGTACAGGTATTTTTCAATTATGGATGAAGAAAATGAAGTTGAGAGGTTAAGCAGCCTAGCCAGGGTCACATGACTCACTATGTTTTAGAGTTGATATTTGAACACAGTACTTTCTGACTACAAAGTCCATCCCCTTGACTGCTATGCTATACTGCTTTCTTAGTCAGTGCAGACTACTTTTATGACAATTAGCTTCCAGACTACCAGGTTTCATACTTCATGGGACTTATTTTGGCATTTATTTCCAAATGTCTGAGAACATGGGGAGGGTAGGTTTATTTCCCCCCCTCTGCTGTGGGCCTCATTTCATGATCATAAAGATTAAATATGTATAAACACTCATTCTGTCATATTCCAAAAATACCCTTTTAAACTTTAGAATGTGGTTGTTTACTATATCATTTTGAGGTGAATTATGTTTTAACAGTGTGAGTCTTTATAACCAAGAATTATATGTGTCTGGTTCTCATTCAGTTGTCTTTTACTTGTATCCACAATGTTTTTGTTGTTTGGTTTTTCATTTAAACCCTGATGGTTTTTTGTTGTATTTCTATGTATTTTGCATTTCTATGCTACTGTTTTCTACTTGTTAGTATAGGAACGATATTATTTTTTATATATTTCTCAACAGGCTACATAACTAAATTCTGAATTGATTAGCTTCTGATTTGATAGTCATATCACCTGCCAATTTATAATTTTGCCTAATTCTTTTCCACACATGTGCCTCATATTTCATGCTCTGATTTAATTATTTTGACATACTTTCAGAAAAATGTCAGATAACAATGATGATATACAGCACCTTTGTCTTATTTCTAACTCTAATAGGAATGCTTCTGGTATTTATCTATGGAGGGAATCATATAATGTTTTTGTTTTGACTAATTAATATGGTTATAATAATATAATTCTTAGTATTAAACCATCCAAACATCCTTAAATGAGTTGCATTTGATTGTTGTATTTTTTAAAAAATATATTGCTCTATTATATCTGCTGATATGTAGAAGTTTTGCCACAGGTGATGTGGGTTTATAGATTTTGTTTTTTATGTGCTTTGTGAGGCTTGGGTTCGCAGATGTTATGCTGGCTCATAAAAAGAATGAGAGGTTTCCTTTTTTTGTGGTATAGAATAGATGTTTTTCTTAATTACAAAATCATCACATACTTGTATAAAAACTTAACAATTTAGAAATATGTATACTAAAAGACTTAGTCTATTTTTACTCCTACTTCTTTTTCCTGAATTAACAACTGGTAATTGTTTAATCTGTATCCTTCTAGGACTTTTTCAATGTGTTTTCATTACAGACAGTCTATTAACATAATTATTTTCACGAAAAAAATCCCGAATGTTTAAAATTGAGGAAATATAGTATACACTTAAAATATTTCTCAAATAGATAATAGAATCATATATATCCCATCTGCTTTAGTGTGCCTTTTTTCACATAGCAATATATTGTAAACCTCTTTGCTCTAAAGTATACGGTTGACCCTTGAAAAGTGGGGTGTTTAGGGGGTGCAGACCCCCACACAGTAAAAAAAATCTGCATACTGCTATTTCTGTCTCCAAACGAGGAATTGTTAAATGACTCACCCAAAGGCAGGAAGCTGATGAAACAGTTTGGATAAAATCAAGACTCAAAAAATAAAATAAAATAAAATAAAATCAAGACTCAAACCCTAGTTGTTTTGATTCCACATATTGTGATCTCTAATTGAACACAAACTTTCCCTCACATTTAATTTAAAGATCGGTAAAATGAAAATACAGGTACTAATATTACTGAAAAAACTTCGTGTATAAGTGGACCCACACAGTTCAAACCTGTGTTGCTCAAGGGTCAACTGTACATCTGATCTTAATCCCTTTAGATAACTGATAGAGTTCCACAGTATGAGTGTACCATAATTCATCAACCATTTATTATTAAGCAATTATTAATGTTTATCAACCAAATATTTAGGTTGCTTCTAGTTTTTTTCTCTCAAAGTCTCAGTTTTTAAATGCTGGTTACTAATTAAAATTTTAAAAACCATATCTGCAAACCAGATTCAACCTGTGGTCTGCCACATTGTAAGCTCTGCTATAGACATATGTTTAGCTCCCTTTTATCCTTTTATTTTCTGTGTTTTAAAGACATTCATCCCAGAGTGTGGTTCTATATGTGTGCCAAATGATTTATTGCCTCATACATAGTAAACCTTATTCATATTCAATTTAAAGTGTACATATACCATATAAATAGATGCAGTTAACACCTCTCCTTTTTTTTTTTAAGATATTCTATGCAGGAAATGTATGATGTAGTATCAGGAATGGAGGATTACAAGCATTTTGTTCCTTGGTGCAAAAAATCAGATGTAATATCAAGGAGATCTGGATACTGCAAAACACGATTAGAAATTGGGTTTCCACCTGTATTGGAGCGCTATACATCAGTGGTAACCTTGGTGAAACCACATTTGGTAAAGGTAATGGTTTTGTTTTTTGTTGTTTTTAAATATTCCTCAAATATTATGTTAAATGGGTTAAAGTATAATAGCATTAAGAAGACTTCCCTAAACTAATAGGAGGAGGGAAAAAACAAACTATTTATTATATCTCTTAAATCATGTTATTTTACACAATATTAGCATTATTCTTTCCAAATAGAAATTTAACTAGAACATGGAAATTAGAAGCTTTTTCTTTTGTCCTTCTGTTGAGGACTATTGACCCACAGGAAGGATTTGGCCGCACAAGTGAGAAATGTTTTAATACTTGCACTACTTTTTCTTAAGTTAAGGAAGGGAAAGTGGTGAGAGGATGCAGAAAGGTAGAAAAGATATAAATGTGGAGAACATAAACATTATTGAAGTCATCCTGCCATGTACCAGGTACTGAAATGCCAAGTGTTGTTGCATGCATATATTAAGCATCTTACTCTTCTCAGAGGAGGGTACACATTTAGAAAAGGTACCCAGACTTCCAACACACAAAAAGGCAGAATTCCATAGAGTAATGCCCATTTCTTTTGAATTTCTAGATGTGATGACCAAAGACTTTCAAAGCTGAATTGTGTTTTGTGCTCACAGGATTTAGTGGTGGTATCATTTCTTGGTAATTGGCCAGAGCTAAATTCCTTCGTCACCTCTTTGTCAGGCATTGAGGAGGAGCAACTCTCATACCAGAAAGAGTATACTGTCCAGTGAAGCTAAGACCTTGGAGTCCACCCTAGTCACAATCTCAAAACTTCAACTCCACTTAAAAGACTGTGCACCACTGTGGGACTCTGTCGTTATTACGACTGTTTTCACCTGTTTGCCTCATAGTTTTGGAGTTTTCACCTATACTACACTTAAAATAGCTAACATATTGAGCTCTTTATAGTGCTTTACTTGAATTACTCTTCACAACAGCCCTTTGAGATGCAAATTTTATTCTCCATCTTATAGTTGAGTACACTAAGGCCTAGAAGAGTTAGATAAGGTTACACAGCCAAGACTCTAGTCTGTCTGACAGCAGCAAATATCTCTGTAATCTTAAAATTGAGTCCCCTGACCTCAGTCTCTTACCATTCAGACTCTCATAACTTAGATCTTAACATATCCTGCATCTAACTAAAAGAACTCTAAAGTCTCATTTTCTCCTCCTGGCTTTCTTCCCTTCCCTGGCTTCCATGAATGAACCATATAGTGCTTATTCCACAGCCCTGTGCCTTTGCATATTGTTCCCTCTTTTACCTATAATGAAAATTCCTTGCCTGTTAATCTTTCAAATTCCAACCTGCTTTCTCCCTTTCCTTTCATATAGATGACTAGTTCTACCTCGGTGATTCCTCTGGGCTTTGCACGTGCTTTATTTATTTCTCTTATCACTCTGTAGTGTAATTTCTTTCTTCATTTGTATTTCTGCTTGACAAAATCGAGGTACTTGAGAGAATGGAAGATCCTCTTTTTCATCTCTGTATCCTCAGCACCAGTACTACAATGACAGGAGTCATGAGGCCTCTTTGTTTATGAAGTTCTCACTACTGTGTTCTTGGGTTATTGTAGATCCACAGATGTTCATAATAATTTCAGTAACTTTTAACACTGCCAAGGAGGGAGGAAACTATTTTTTTAAATTATAATAATATGTATTAGATAGTCATTGCTATCTCAATTTTATGAGGCTTAGGGAAATTAAGAGCCCTACACAAATTCATACTGTGTGTGTCTGATTCCAAAACTATTTTTCCATTAAAATAAGCTGTCTCACTTAGTGTGCTAGTTTATTGTTTAAAGACATATTTGAGAATAACACACAACTCTCTATGTTCAATTTTCCCTGGGTTCAGGTTCTGGATTTTAATACCTGATACACATATGTGACATATAATAAAAATTATTATAACTGAGGAAGCAGCAGAAGCCATGTGACATTTTCTGTGAATTGTTAGCTGCCCCAAATGTGCCTGTGACTTAACATGTCAGTGATTCTAGTCTACCTGAATCTGTAATGGCCAGAAACCTTCCTACTGTGTTCAGTATCTCTGTTAGGAATGAGATCTTTGGCAGTATTGTCCCTATCAAAACGTACCAATAGTCTGGGAGGATCCCACATGCCGCGGAGCAACTAGGCCCGTGAGCCACAACTGCTGAGCCTGCGCATCTGGAGCCTGTGCTCCGCAACAAGAGAGGCCGCGACAGTGAGAGGCCCGTGCACCGCGATGAAGAGTGGCCCCCGCTTGTCACAACTAGAGAAAGCCCTCACACAGAAACGAAGACCCAACACAGCAAAAATAAATAAATTAATTAATAAACTCCTACCCCCAACATCAAAAAAAACCAGTAAAAATCCATGGGTCCTTGAGCTGGATTATTGATATGAGTATAGCACTGCCACATTTTGTGAAAAAGTGGTCAGAGGAAGGTGCTATATTATAGTGATTATTCCCAACAGCTGTTTCTCCTTCACTATTAAATTTCCTATAAGCTTCTTATGTGGTTGTAAAGAAAGGTGGAATGCATTATCTTAAAGTTGGGTAATTAAAAGTTTAAAAAAATTAAAAATAAAAGTAAACAGGGGCTTCCCTGGTGGTCCAGTGGTTAAGACTCCAGACTTCCACCGCAGGGGGCATGGGTTTGATCCCTGGTTGGGGAACAAGATCTCACAAGCTGTGAGGCATGGCCAAAAACAAAAAAAGTAAATAAACAAAGTTGGATAACTGAAACAATACGGTTTTATTGTAGACTTTTGATGGTTTTAAAAATTGGATGGCCATTATTGAACTATATATAAAGCCAAACTCTTTGAAGAAAATTTTTACTTCTCCCCAGTGACTTAGCATATCAGCTATTAAAGTAGTTAGTATTTTAATGACTTATTTTATCGTGTCTAAATAAGTTTTAAAACATTCACTGGTTTCCATATTAAAAATTAAAATAATATGTTCTTTTTATAAATGTGTAACTAGAGCATATCTTTTTAAATGCATTTTAGTATGGATGCAGTTTATAATGATTCTACCGTGTTACCATCTGATAATTAATTCAAAAGGGTTTAGATGAAGAGGAAGTGAGGAATAAACTGCAAATGGATTTTTAGCTCTTTAGCCCCCAGTTTGAACCATCTTTAGAGAGATCCAGATATAGTCAGAGAAATAATCCTATATTCTGTGTTTAGGTAGGCTATAGCTATGGGAGAAAAAATGACTGTTTACTTTGGGGGAAACAGTTTACCTACGCAGGTCCTTATTTTGCAATATATTTTGTAGTGTGTAGCCTCAGGAGAGGGACAGTCTAAATTCTTGAGGGGGATAACTTATACAAAAGAAAGGGGGTAGAGGGGCTTGATCATTTATCGGCCCCAGGATTTGCCAGAATTGCTGAAAACTTAAGGCTTAATTGAGGAGGGGAGTGTAGACTGAAACAAGAATTTAAAAAAATAGCCTGCTTCTGAGGGAAGGTGATAGATATTCTTGAGGTCAATTGTCTACTAGTATAATAAGGCCCAGATGGCATCTTAGGATAGTAAATAAAGAAACTGAACTTCTTTAAAGTTTTTTTGTTTGTTTGCGGTATGCGGGCCTCTTGCTGTTGTGGCCTCTCCCGTTGCGGAGCACAGGCTCTGGACGCGCAGGCTCAGCGGCCATGGCTCACGGGCCCAACTGCTCCGCGGCGTGTGGGATCTTCCCAGACCGGGGCACGAACCCGTGTCCCCTGCATCGGCAAGCGGACTCTCAACCACTGCACCACCTGGGAAGCCCTGAAACTGAACTTCATTCAAGGTCATAACATGTCCTAACAATGGACTAGTAACTATGGTTCTGGCCACCATTTTTCACACTGCAGGAGGCAACTCTTTAATGGGTCTCAACCAACATTTTTTAATGATATAGAATGGGAAATGTCAGGATGCACTGCACATAGTATTACTGTGTATTATGTTTCAATGTGTACACACACATGTAAAATAAACATGAGCACAGAAGAGAGGTCAGAAAGCAGTGGGTCAGGGACAAGGGTCAGGGCCACACTTTCAGGAAAACTGGAACCATAGAGGCCTCTAGAAATAAAGAATAATGAGTTAGGGAAAGACTGAATGTGATTGATAGAAAATCTTTGAGTTGCAAAGAAGAATTATAGAATTGTTCTAGGGATCTGTGCCAAATGCCTTACAAATGTTAAATTTAGCCATCCCGTACTGATGGTATAAGACAGGCATTATACTCATTTTACAGATTAAGGAAATACAGTACAGGGAATTAACTTGTTCAGGATCACTTATAAGTGGCAGAGCTGGAAATAAACTTCCAGGTAGTCACTCCCTGTTTTGTTGTGGGAGGAGAACTCTAAGTAGCCCAGTGGGTGACAGCAGTGGAAGAGAACAGGTGGCAATCTTGGGGATCCCAGGAGAAAGGAAAATGGCTTATATTGGCCAGAGATCACTTCCTAGTACCAAGCTAACAATGAGATGTTTTTGTCACCTGTGGTCTGACCTATAAAAATATTTACTTCTCAAAGAAATCATCTTCAGTTGTAGATTCTGGACACAATCCAAATGGTATTTAACTGTGGTTTTATTTTTTTCATTTTGTTCTAGGCATCCTGTACTGATGGGAAGCTCTTCAATCATTTGGAGACTGTATGGCGTTTTAGCCCAGGTCTTCCTGGCTACCCAAGAACTTGTACTTTGGATTTTTCAGTAAGTCTCTCATAAAGCCCTCTATTTGTTCCAAACATCAGGTGAGGTTGGTAAAGAAGGAGTAATCCATTTTTATTAGAACCCAGATGTCATAATTAATAACCTACGTGCATAGCAATTACTGAAAGACATTTTTTTAAAAATCTCAAATTTCTGAGTATTGAATACCTTTTTCTGCACTTTTTTTTTTTTTGCACTAATTTTATAAGAAAAAATGCTAGGGGAATTCCCTAGCAGTCCAGTAGTTAGGACTCTGTGCTTCCACTGCAGGGAACATAGGCTCAATCCCTGGTTGGGGAACTGAGATCCTTCATGCTGTGCGACGCAGCCAAAAAAAAGAAAAGAATGCTAATGACCCTTCCTCTTTTTCTATTTTATTCCTTGAAACCTTGAATAGTCATCCCTTCTCTATTTTCTAATTTTTACAAGTCCATAGATTATAAGACACACGCAGCTAAGGGTTCACGTGCCACAACTAACGAGCCTGCAAGCCTCAGCTAACACCCAGTGCAACCAACCAACCAAATAAATAAATATTTTAAGAAGAAATGGTTATAATTTTGAGTAAATTACTGTATGCTATTCTCAGCTCTTAAGTTGCTTTCATTGCAAAATTAGTGGGCATATATGCGACAGTTGGGGAAATTTGAATGAAACCTCTCTAGATTAGATAATAGCATTATTATCTAGTAATATTAACTCTCTCTGTTAATTTCTTGGTTTTAATTGTACTGTGATTATATAAGACATTGAAATAGGGGAATCTGGGTGATGGGTGTATGAGAAATCTTAGTACTGTTTTTGCAACTTTTTTATAAATCAAATTATTTTAAAATTAAAACATTCAGAAGTTAATGGATATTTAAGGTCCTTAAGATATTATTTCTTAAACTGGGTTGCCTTGAATTCTGTCTTGAGGGGATATAAAGTTAGTTCTAAATCATTGTCTACTTTAAGATTGAACCACCTTCACCATCTATTTTGTGGGTTAATCTCATCTTTCTGCTACTACTTCTCATGGGAATACCATATCAGAAGGATCATTTCCCTTATTTACTTTTGGGAGGTAAGGTAGCTCGAAAAGGGGCGTATTAATAAGAAGGCAAAGTGATAAACATGGTATTTAGCAAAGCTTTTTTCCAGGTTTCTTTAACTTAGTAAAAGCAGACTCTTTGCCCCAAAATGAGATTCATTGGCCTTGTTTACTTAAGCTTATTGTTTAGCCGCTGTTGTGCTTACTGCAGTAAACAAATCTCCCTCTTCTGAGGGATGTTAAAATCTCATCTAGATGGACCCATAGAGCTCTGCCTTAGGTACTGGGCCAAGTAACACATTTCACAGTGTGAACACCATTACCCTAAGTGGAGATTGAGTAAAAGAAAGATCTTTCTAAAATAATTATTAACATTTTCCTACAGATTTCTTTTGAATTTCGCTCACTTCTACACTCTCAGCTTGCCACATTGTTTTTCGATGAAGTTGTAAAGCAGATGGTAGCTGCCTTTGAAAGAAGAGCATGTAAGCTGTATGGTCCAGAAACAAATATACCTCGGGAATTAATGCTTCATGAAGTTCATCACACGTAAAGAGAAAAAGGAAATGGTCACCTACTTGTAACTAGTTTATTCACTTTTAGGAAGTACTTTCATCATTTGCTTTCAGAAGTCAGAAAGCAGTTGTCAAACCAGCTTTGATTATAAACCCGTACCATTGAAAATTTGCACTTGGAATATGGAACCACGTGTACATAGAATTCAGTCAAGTGTAATTCAGAGTAATATGTATATTAGCATATTTACAATAATGGGATGTCATCACTATTGCTAGAATACTGACATCACTCTTCTGAACAGAAATTGAAACTGTAAATTTAAACCTTTTAGTTATCACCTCACCTGAAAGAGGTTGGTTGAGATACTCATGCAGTGTGTATTATATTAACCATATCACTTTTAAGTTATTAAATTCAGACTATTTATTACTTATTGTCTTAGGGTCTGCCTCATGGCTTAGAATATTTGAGTAATCATCAGATGTTTAAAGTAAAAACTTTGACTTAAAAATACTGTTAATGAAGGTTCCGTGGCACTTTTCTTATTTTTAAATTGTTCTTGTGGGTAGTAGTAGATAATTCGCTGTTATACTGAGGTTAGCTTCCAGATAGTGATTTTTCTTTTTTTTTTTTTGGTGAGTGGTCCAGAGTTTTAAGCTACTTTTCTCATAGTTTGCAGCCCTCTCCCCGGTACTTCGACTGCTCTTTCAAAAATGCTGTTTGCGTGTCAAATTTTGTCTACAGCAGTGGGCAGTACATGAGGATGATAAGTTGGTGTCCAATTTTGTCTACAACAGTGGGCAGTAGATGAAGATAAGTTGGTTGAGATGTCTCCAGCACCATGCATCCTTATTTTCTATTTATTGTGTGTACTCACTTTCAGTAATGCATTTCAAACTGATATTTTTGTAAACAAATCAATGTAAGGATTGAAGTGGTAACTTAATAAAGTTAATTTGTTTATTTTTTGTACAGTTATTTTGGTTATTGAAATGTCTTAAAATACTTTCACAGAAAAAAAATCTGGGCAAAATTCAGTCTTCCTTTAATCAATATTGATTCCCTTCCCTTCCTTCATTCCATACCCAACAACACTCTGGCATTAATTACCCTTCCCTTGTTTCCTCAGATCAGCAAGGGAACTTACTAGTTCGTTCCCTACACGAATGCGTGTTTGCATCAATTTGTTCAGTAAATCTGTTGTGAGTAGCTGCTCTCTGCCACATGGTGGGTATACAGTGGTGAAGGATTCTTACAGTCTACTCACATGGAGCTTGATTATGCCTTCACACAGGTAAAGTATTTCTCCACGTATAAATGAGGTATCTTCCCAGATCATAAGTAGTTTGTATATAATTATGTACCTTTGGGGACTTCCCTGGCGGTCCAGTGGTTGAGACTCCGCGCTTCCACTGCAAGGGGGCGTGGGTTTGGTCCCCGGTCAGGGAATTAAGATCCCGCGTGCCGAGCGGCACAGCCAAAAAAAGAAAAAAAAAATTATGCACCTTTTAAAAAACAAAGTTTTTTTTTAAGTGGCAAAGATAAGACCCCAGATATTTTCTCTTTTTCCCTGTACAGTATTACTACACTTTTAATGGAAATAAGAACTTGTACTTTACCACTATTCTTAAAGTGCCATAAAGTAGACTTAGGTTTAGAATCTAACTTAGTGGTTGGGTGTAACTGGACTGGTATTATCATAGTATGTACATGGTATTTTGGTTAGGGAACCCAGGAATGCCCAAATATTGCCTTGACCTAGCCATCCCTTTGACCCATGAGGTTCCCCAAGTATTGTCAGAACACAAGTCTTGGTAAGTGGTAGAGACAAACCCATGCATTCTGGCTCAAATATGTATGCTCTTGTGTTTGCTCTGAAGTCTGTGACCTGTGGACTTAAAATTTGGCATCTGTGCTTTCCATATCTTAAGAGGGAAAACACCACCACCTTTATAAACCTCTTGAATTGGCATCTGGTCAGTGAAATCTGAGGGGAAGACTGATGGGATAGGACTTGATAGATAAGATTTTTATCTCTGTGGAAAGAAACTTGGAAGAGAAACTTCTCTTCCTTGGTTTTTGCCTGGTTGCGTGAGGATGTGAAGTTTGCAGCTACATCTGCCATCTTTTCACAAAAAGGGAAAAGGCGATGATTCCAGAAAAGCCAATTCAGAACCCTAACATCAAGGGTTGAATGAACCAACCTTGTAGTGGGCACTTCTGGTTACATGAGATAACAGACCTTGAGTGTCTAAGTCACTTAGAGTTAGGTATTCAGTTACTTGCAGCCACCCTTTCATCCTGCTCCAATCTGAACTGGTTGCTCTCCACGCTGTTGCTGTTGTGCAAGTGTAATTCCCTAATCATCCTAGGATTTCCCTTCACCTCTCTCTTCTTGGGGTTCCTATTTCCTGGATCTTTGGCTTCCTTTTTATTTTTTAACTCTCAAAATGCTGAGGAAATCCTCTAGTGGCTTCCTAAGAAAGGGCGAATGGGAGCTAAATTTTTAGAATCCCTGAGTATCTGAAGATGTCATTGTTTTATATTCACACTTGATTGAGTATAGAACGCCACATTAAAAATAATCCCTCCCATCCCCCATAATTTGAAAATCTGACTTCATTGTATTCTGGCACCTGGTGCTGCTCTTGAGAAGTCTGATGCCATTCTTATAACCAGTACTTCGTTTTAGCATCCTTTTTTTGGTCTCTAGAAGCTTTTAAAATCTACTCTTTAACTTGGGTAGTCTGGAAATGCATGCTGATCGGTCGTGTTGCCCTGTCTTTTATTAATTGTGCAGGGCAACTTACAGATCCTTTCAGTCACAGGCTCATTTCTTTGAGTCCTGGGGAATTTCCTTCAATTATTTGTTTGATAATTTCCTCCTATCCATATTCTCTGGTTCTTTCATTCAGGAATTCCTGAGTATTTAGACATTTTATTTCTTGTGTTAAATCTGTATCTTCTTTCCTCCTATTTTCCATCTGTTTTTCTTCTGCCTTTTAGATTTCTTCAATTCTGTCTTTCAGACCTTTCAGTTAATTTTATATTTGCCATAGTTTTAATTTCCAAGATTTTTTTGGTTTGTTTTCTAATTGTTCCTTTATTTCATAGCTTTCTTCTTTTAAGGAAACAAGATCTCATCTTTCTTAAGATACTAAGTTTCCCTTAGGCCCCTTCTGGGTTTTGCTATTCTCACATTGAAGGCTTCCTCGACTGTCTAATGGTTCTTGTTTGTCCGTTAATATTTGAAGGCAAGTTACTATACGGTTTACTGGAATTAAGAGGGGGCATATTGACTGGTGAGTTTCACTGTGAGGTGACCGGGTGAGCCAGCCTTTTCACTGGCAGACTCCCCAAATGGCAGAATCTAGAGGTCTTTTTTCACGGTTTTCCTACATAAGGATTCTATCTCTTGCCCTAGAGAAATATGGGGCTGGGAATAGGAAGAGGGACAGATGGAGTAGAAATAATGCCTGGCTGTTGGCATTCTGAAAGTTTAGTAAGGGACTGAGGGTCTCACAGTTTGGAATGTAGGCTTTCCCTTAATCTTTTAGGTCCCTCTCTTACCCCAGCTCTCTGCTCTTTCTGGTGTCCCAGGCTGAGGTTCATTCCTATTCAATTTCCACAGAGAATTAACTGTAGGCAATAGTTACCTGGTGGTGTGGGAAACGGGAGGAGACCTAGGAGTCCAATATCTCAGTAATCCTTCAGCTAATTTCACCCTCATTTCCACTCCCACACTTGGCCTTACCTGATTCCCTAGACTCCCAGTATCCAATGAGTCCAAATGCTAAATCTCTGGGGAAGTTCTGTGGTACTAAGTACCTTGTTTCTTGTATTACTTCTTCAGGTTCTTAGGTTATAATTATATCAACTCTAAGTCACATCACTTATCCATCAACTTTCTAACTTCCTATAGATCCACTGATATCCCTCATCTACTCCTTCCCCTCAGTTGCCCTGGAATTCCTTACATGTTGGTAAGGACCATTCTTTGAGTTTGTTGTTCTTTTAAATGTCAGAGGGGCTTTGCAGCAAGGGGTAAAATACTTTTATTTGTACCTTGTTTAATGTCTAATTTATTAACCTATGAATTTATTAATGAAATTTCTTTTAAAATTAAATAGCATTTCTCTAGATATTCACATACTGCTTATATAACTGATCAATCTGAGTGTATGAAATTAAAATAAATTTCCCTGAACATTTAAATATTATAGATTCAAAGACTTCTAATTAATTAAAATTGCATTTAATTAAAATTGCAAATTCAATATATCAGATTCTCTTGAATGTCTTAAACGTGTTGAGACAGAAAACCCCCCAGTTATAATGATATAGTAATAATATTTACACATAAATGATATGAGTGTTACTATTTCAGCTTCTTATATTTATTATTTCTATTTCTCCTGAGGTTGCCTGTTTGAGAGTTTTTTATATCCTTCTGGACATTCAGTATATTAGTTAGACTCAAGAAGACACCATCTTAGACCAGCTGAGGTTGCAGGATGTTGGTAACCGACTGTTAGATTCTTGGTGGGGATGTGTAACCTGGCAGCACAGGCCAATGTGATTCTGAGCCTTGAATCTTAGGGTGAGTCCCTTCTTTTTTTGTTTTTTGGCTGTGCCACATGGCTTGTGGGATCTTAGTTCCCCAACCAGGGATGGAACCCTGGCCCTCGGCAGTGAAAGCGAGGTGTCCTAACCACTGGACCACCAGGGAATTCTGTTTGTTTTTTTTTAATTGAAGTATAGTTGATTTACAATGCTGTGTTAATTACTGCTGTACAGCAAAGTGGTTCAGTTATATATATATATATATATATATATACACACACACACATACACATTCTTTTTTTAATGTTCTTTTACATTATGGTTTAATCATAAGATATTGAATATAGTTCTGTGTGCTATACAATAGGACCTTGTTGTTTATCCTTTTTGTATCAAAACTTGTTACATCATGAGGTTCTTACATCCTTTGTGTTTCAGAGATTTTAATGCTTAGAAACTTGGTATCTTTCCTGGAAATGAAGTACTCTTCAAGTTTTGTGTGGTTGTCAGTACCTAACTTGTGTTGTGATATTTTGACCCGATTTGTCAGTATAAATAGAAAATGTCTCACGAATGTATCAACATTCATGAGGTTCTTGAGTTCAGCTCCAATGTTTCATTCTTTGGGAGGTTAACTTCCAATTTTAAATTCTGGGGAATTTGGAAAATTTATTATCTTAAAACCCATTTTTGGATGTTCTTTCATTTGATTATTCATGACCAGTGCTAGTTGGTTACTGGACTCCCCTTCTACTGATTATGATATGAGACTACCAATACTGCTCGTTCTTCCTACCCTTGGTTCAGTTCCTACTTTCTTTCTTTGGTTCTCTATTATTTTACTCCTTCCTGTCTTTACTTGTATAGAAACACAAATATAATCTATACTTTATAACCAGGTACATACTTATATATTCTGGCTTCGTAACATCAGTAGGGCATTAAACATACAATATTCACTAGTTTATATTGGAAGTATCTTTTTCTAGTCTTCACATTCACTTCTTTCTTTTGAATATCATCATGAACTCTTGGCTTTGTTCTAATTCACTATCATTATCTGTTATTACTGACACTCAAAATGTCCTAACTTGGCCAGTGGAAACCCTTTGGGTTAGTTTAAAAACAAACAAAAAAACTGCCCTGGATATTTTTGAAAGTATTCTTGCTGTCAGGCAGCGACAGGGTGTTCCAGATTCATCCTGATTTTTTTTTCTGTCCCAAGGCATGGACTCCACTGCTATTCAAAGAATCCTATTCCCGTTTGGTGGAAACCAGTATTAGAGACAAAAATCAGGTGCTACGGATGTGCCCAGGAATTGGTGATGGGCACCAATGCTGTCAATGATATCGTTAGGCCATTTTTTGGTGACAAAGATAGAGACCTTTTTTCTTTGGCTGCGTGTTGTGGCTTGCAGGATCTTAGTTCCCCGACCAGGAATTGAACCAGGCCCCTGCAGTGAAAGCGCTGAGTCCTAACCACTGGACCACCAGGGAATTCTTCAAAGATAGAGATCTTTGAAGGCTACTAAATTCACAATGATTATCTTCAATTTGGTAGTTAACTATACTCCATTTTTCTTAAAATTTTTGGTTTCATCAACCACTTACTCCAATATAGACAGTCCCTTATATTTAACCCAGTTCGAGAATCATCAGTTCAGAGATGCTCTTGTTTGCAAGGACCAGGGAGATACCTCTAGTCATGCGCCCCAAGACGTGTTTTAGGTTTGAGATTCTCTAACACTTAAGCCTACCTGGAACTGCCCAGGTTGCAGTAGAAAAAATCTATTTTCTCAACTCTTTTCCTGAAATAGCAGGATCTGACTTCATAGTGGCATTCCTTTTTCCTTGATTACTCCTTTATCCATTTTTAAAGCAGATCCGGCTGTCTTTATAAAAGTTCACCTCCATGGTCAGGGCTAAATATTGGGTGTGTTTGTGTCCCCTCCATGCCCCTTTTCTCTCTCAGGCTCATAGATTTGTAACACACTCCTGCAAAATTTTTGCCTTGAAAAGCCTGTGCTGTTCAAATAAATCCTGCTCGCTTTCACAGCAAGGCAATTGGGGCCTGGACATTATATTGTTATTTTGTGTGGTTTCCCAAGGGATTTCCATGAGTGCAGGTATCCTGAGATCTACCATTCCTGCTTCCTCACCTAGTCACTAGCATCTTTAGTCTTGACCAAATGGTATTTGAAGGAACCATCTTGATCCTTGATACTCTTGGTATAAATACCTTATACCAAGGTATTTCTAGGTACAGGATTTTAGTCTTGACCAAATGGTACCTGAAGGAACCATCTTGATCCTTGATACTCTTGCTCCTCTCTGTCATCTCTCCAAAACTGCCATCACCTTGTGCAGTTATTCTAGTCAAAGGGAAAAGGGAATTGCCCCATTTATCTGTATTGATTTCTCTGGCTGCAGCTTTCGGGTTTTTTTAAATTGCCTAGATCCTGGCTTAGGGGTTCATTCCAGGCTTGTTCTTTGGTTTAAGCTCTTCAATTAAACCCTGGTTCAAATCTGGGGTCTACCACTTAATACCTCTGAGACTTTGTGTAAATTACTTAACCATTCAGAGCCTCAGTTTACTAACTGTAGCATAGGCTTGATAAGTAATTCCTAATCCAAGTTTGTTCTAAGGGTTAAAATAATCCAAGGACTGGGCTTCCCTGGTGGCGCAGTGGTTGAGAGTACGCCTGCCGATGCAGGGGACACGGGTTCGTGCCCCGGTCCGGGAAGATCCCACATGCCGCGGAGCGGCTGGGCCCGTGAGCCATGGCCGCTGAGCCTGCGCGTCCGGAGCCTGTGCTCCACAACAGGAGAGGCCACAACAGTGAGAGGCCCGCGTACCGCAAAAAAAAAAAAAAAAATCCAAGGACTTAGCCCAGGGCCTAGCACATAACACCTAGTAAATTTTCCTCTCCTGTTGATCTCTTTAGGCTCTAGTCATTCTCTCTGATCAAACAGCAACCAGGAAAAAAAAAAAGCACCTAGAAATCTTTCAAGTCCCAGTGTTTCTCATTTCTTACACCTATTCTTCTACTCATTTCGTTTGGCCTTTAAAATACAAACTATATAAAACCATTCCCCATGGTTTCTCTTTTCCTCCAACCCTTGATACTACTAGCTAGGTTGCCTTTTGCCACTTGAATAACCGTAAGTACAGTCTAGACAAGTTTTGTTTAAAATGTCTTTTATTCGTTCAGTCAGTCCCCTCTAATCTCTTGTCATTTTTTCTAACCCAACCAAGTTAACAAAGCGAAGGTATTTCTAGGTACAGGATTTCAAGTGATTTTGACTTTTGATCTGTGATGGACTTTATTTTTCCTTCTATTCCTGTCCAAACTATTCATACTAGATAAGGAAAGTAGAAACATTTGCCTCAGTGCCTACCTTATACCAGACCTCTTAGCAGCAACCCCAGGGCCAAACTGAGCAACAGACTGGAGTTCCTTACCACCGAGCAGATCGATTCTATAGCTCCAAGATAAGACTACATTCTTGACACAGGTTAAAGTAAAAAAACTTTATGTTCTTGTTGCATAAGATCTTGTGCTTTAAATTAGAAAGCAACATTCTTTCTATCTTGCCAATCAGTATCTGTCCCCAACACACACACACACACACACACACACACACACACGGATGCACACACAGCTGTTTTAAAAGCCATACTTCTATACTGTTTTATCTAATAAAGACCAAGTGCATTGAGACTGAAACCCATTTCAAGTTCTTATAAAGGTGATCACACTGGGCTGTGCATTATCAAGTTGTGGATGCCCTTCCCTGCTATTCATTATGCTTGAATGGCACACCTCTCCTTTCCACTGAAGTACACTCATACTGTAAACCCTGCCCTCCTCACTTGTGGGTACCTAGCAGGGAACCCACTGCTTATCTGTGATGCTGAGACTCCGGAACAGTAACCATAACCCTTAAAAGAAACAAGCTCCCCTTTTCTTTATGGCCAAACCTCAACACATACAACATTCAGAGTTGTCACCTTTCAAAATTTCCCCCATTACCAATGTAATAATATAATCCAGTCTGCAGCAAAGATAAACAGAGAAACATAAGGAAACTATAGGGAGAATAACATTTTAACACTTGGGTCAAACCTTACCTTACCCCTCCCTCTTCAATTGGCTTTCTTTCATTCCTCATATCCTCTAGATCACAGAAAGGCTAACACAATTAACTTTAAACAATTTTTATTACACAAAGGTTGTCACATGATTGGATATTGCTCTACTCTGTACACAATTATTCTTACTCTCCACAGAAAGGCTGCTTCTTAACTTCTCATCTGTTGATGGCAATCACTAAAATCCTGATTTTAACAGAATAGTAGCAAAAATGCCTCAGTGATTTAAGTTGAAAGCAGTACATTGGTGCATGGCTCTTATACTCATTTACCAGGAATGTACAAATGTCTTTATTCAAAAATACAAAATAAATTATCTGTAGGCATGGACAATGACAGCAGTAAACCATTCTATGTTGTCAACTGAAACCAGTAACTGATGGTTATAGTGATTTTCTTAAACATCAGCCAGCCTTTTCTTCAGTCATCTCCTGTAACTGACCTCTCAAAGTTATTGGTGAGGAACGCTGCCTCGAGCTTCCTCTCACAGCTCATTAATGATGGTAAAGCCCTATTCTAGGAATTAGAACATGCCACCTCCCATCCCACCTCCCATCCCACCCATTCCGCCCATTCCAGGATCCTTCTCTTCTTTAGGAATTTCTGTGACTACAACTTCTGCTGTAGTTAACAGAGAGGCCACTCCAGCAGCATCCAGTAATGCAGTTCTTACAACCTAGGAAAAAAGTTTTGATAAAATATTACTTTTCCTTAGTAAAAAATTAACAAGACTTGGGACTTCCCTGGTGGTCCAGTGGTTAAGACTCTGCCTTGCAAAAAAAAAAAAAGAATCTGCCTTGCAATGCAGGGGACGCAGGTTCGATCCCTGGTCAGGGAACTAAGATCCCACATGCCACAGGGCAACTAAGCCCATGCGCCGCAACTACTGAGCCTGCATGCTCTGGAGCCCATGTGCCACAAGAGAGAAGCCTGTGCTCAACAAAGAGCCTGCGCACTGCACCGCAAGATCCCGTGTGCCAAAACTAAGACCCGACGCAACCAAATAAATTAATTAAAAAGAAATAAATTAACAAGACTTAATGAAGAGTTCTTGAAAGTATTTTTAGACACTGGTGAACTATTTACCTTAGTTGGATCAATGATTCCTTTTTCCACCATATTCACAAAATCTCCAAGCATAGCATCATAACCAATTTCTGAAGAACTTTGCAAAATTTTCTCAACTATCAACGATCCTTCGACACCTGCATTCTTAGCAATGGTCATTGCAGGAATTTTGAGTGCTTTTTTAATAATTTCTATACCTATAAAGAAAATAAATTTTTAGCAAATTTAGTTCTTTCCTTTGTAATTATTATAGCACAATTCTACTTGTGAGAGTACAGATTCCCGCTGAAAGATCTCTGACATCAGTGCTATTCTACTTTTGTTATTCTGGAAATTGCTTTATGACTTCTTATTCCATCTAGTGGCAGCAACAATATAATTCTAACAACAGAAAGACTAAAATCAGGCTACAAGTAAACTCATTACTAAGGTAACTTTTTACCAATTTTTTGATCTTCATTAGCTGGAGTTATTGAATCCAAGGCTGGAAGGCACCGAAGCAGGGCACAGCCCCCTCCCAAAACAATGCCTTCTTCAACAGCAGCTCGTGTAGCATTAAGGGCATCTGTAACTCTGTCTTTCTTTTCATTCACTTCAACATCACTTGTCCCACCAACCTAAAGATTAAAAAAGAATTCCAGTTAGCATGTCTTCTCCCATTCAAGAAGCTGACCGCCAAAAGAGTCATTAAAAAGCACCTAGTTTACTTAAAAAGCAATTTTAAAAAGGTTGCCTATTTGTTACAAGTAACTACGTGATTAAACAGCTAATAGTGTCTCACAAGTCAGACTCTAGACTAATTATTAACAAAACATCTGTTCCCACACAACTCACCCACTACAAGTTCAATTCTGGCTTTAAGGAAGGAATGTTTCAGTAAAGAAATTTTATATAATAAATATCTCCACAAGGAAGTTGATTCCCTAAGTATTTTGGTTACATACCACAGAAACAGTCATCTTGGGCTTAGAACCCAAGAAGCTTATTTATAACAATGCATCTTACCTTTAGCACAGCAACACCATCTGAGAGTTTTGCCAGACGTTCATTCAATTTTTCCTTTTCATATTCACTAGTTGTAATATCTAACTGCTCGATGATTTCTTGAATACGCTTTTCAATTTGAGCCTTGTCACCTTTTCCTTTCAAGAGCATGGCATCGTCTTTGGTCACAATGACCTCTCCAACTTTTCCTAAGTCATGAGGCTGAACATCTTCAAGATTTAGAGTTAGTCCTTCTTCTCCAAATACCTACAAAAACATTTTAAAGAATGAACAAATTACAGATTACAGGTTTTTTCATTACACCAAGTTCATTGGTAATATATCCTACAGGTATTTTGATAAAAGAAACATCTTGCAATACTGTGTTTCTTTGAAATGTGAGATTTCGAGACCAAAGCTAGACTAAACAGTCTGAATATAGTCTTTCATGACATTTCCAACTTCTCACTTAATTCTCAATTATTAACTTTGAGAAAACTGTGAACTCAGAAAACTCACCTAAGGCCATACTTTTGGTGCAACCAAAACTAGACCCTAGGCCTAACTCTTAGATCCCATCCATGTCTTTTCTACTACATTCTTGAAAACAGTTTAGTCAGTAAGCCCATTCTTGGGCCAGACTCTTGGCGAGTTAAAAAGGGACCTTATCACTATTTAACCCAATCTCTACCTCCCAAACATCTAATAAAAACACAGATTAAGTAAACATTTCAGATGGTAGTATCTGACTATGAAAATGTGAATTCTGCCTATAAATTTCAGACCAGGATGTATAAATAACATTCAGTAAACCAACATCACATTTATTTTACTTACTGCACCACCAGTAGCAATAGCCATGTCTTTAAGCTGGTTCTTTCTATTGTCACCAAAACCTGGAGCTTTGACTGCTACAACCTGAAGACCAACTTTCAGCCTGTTAAGAAGTTATTAATAAGATTTAAATTTTATAAAAATGTCTGTCTACTTCAAGTTCTGACAACTAAGGTTACTTAGGAAACTACACTTTAAAAAGATTTTTATTTTTTGCTCCCTAGCAACTTTTGGTCAAGTTGAGACAGGAAAGGGCAATTTTCCATTTATCCATATTTGCCAGTATCTGCTTACCTTCTTAATAAACTGTTAACCTTACATGCTGACCTTTCCAGTTGAAAACATGTAAATAGTGATAACTATTTTATAGTTTGTGAAAATCAGAATTACTATATATTAAATTTGGAGATCATCTAATCAGCATTTACCCTTAACCCATGGGTTCCATTTAGTATTAGATTAAGTTGCTATTAAAGTCAAGATTGAGCAGTTTCTTCTTTTTTATTGTAGTTGATTTACAATACTATATATTTCACACAGTGACTCAGAATTTTTAAAGTTACATACTCCATTTATAGTTATATAATACTGGCTATATTCCGAGCAAGCAGTATTTTTAATTCAGTTCGTTTATAAATGTAAATATTGCTGAGAGTATCATTAAGCTTACCTACATTTTAATCAGGTAATGAATACTCAGAATATACATTTTAAAAATGCCCATTTGAGACCAGACTGAAATGGAAGGAATGTACAAACTAAGAACTGGTCAATTTTATTAAGGAGCCAAATAAAAATCAGAGGGTTACTTAACCTCTGATGATATGCGAAGTAAACTGGAGATACAACTTTACAGCTACCAGTAAAATGGCTCAATGAAAACTCTTCAGGCCTACTGTTTTTCTATTTCAGCTTCAAATCCCACAATCTCTAGGGCTTTTTCATAATCCCAAAAGCATATCCAGTCTACAAACATTCCAGAATAAGTAAACTCACTTAGGTCAAAGTACTCAATTCTCTAATATATACCTATTTCATTTGTGCATTTCCATTACAATGAAAATTGGAGACTCATTTCTAATGTACCTCAGTTCTAAGATTAGGAATAATATGTATTTTCACAATGCCCTAAAATTCTGTTTATAGCGTTAACACTATCTATCTTAAAGTAAAAAGTAATACATTAAACTATAGATTAAAAAAATTAAAAGAATAGACCTCAACTTACTTTAGGTTGAGTACCAATTTCTCTATTTCAGACTACTCATTAACAAAATTTTCCTTTTAACAGATTATTCAGAATGGTAGTTGTTTACCTCTTCCCATGAAAAATTGTAATTGTGAAAATATTTTTTTCCAGAAGTCTTTTTGTAAAAAAAAAGAATAAAACTCAAGTCATTTATCTTCAAAACAACTGTAAACACTTAGGCTATCTTATGAGAAAGTTGCACAAAACATTAAGGACTCTGGGACCCCATTCAAAAAAGACAGAATCATAACTGGACTAAGGGTTCATGATTCACACTAATATTATACAAACACAAGTAGTTCAATGTGAAGGTACATAATGGAGATTTCAAACATCAATACAAGTAACTGCCTTCCACACAGAAACGTAAACCAAATACCACTGCCTATTACCTATTCAAAACAAGTGTACTTAGAGCCTCTCCATCCACGTCTTCAGCAATTATGACCAAGGGCTTACGGTGAGCATTGGCAATTTCAAGAGCAGGAACAATGGACTGGACACTAGAAATTTTCTTTTCACTTAACAGAACATAGGCATCTTGGAATTCACATTTCTGACCTGCAAAAGCAAAGAACATTTCTAACCAACTTTAGAACATTATCCTGAAAATGACTGCAATTTAGAAAAACCTCTAAACCAAAGCTCCAGTACACTTTAAAAGTGATTGATGAGTTCATGTTTTTCCTTTCATTTCTCATATACATGAACTTTCTTTTATTTATTTATTCACTGTTATTCATCACTGATTGGGTGCCAGTGCCAGGCACTGTTCTAGACTCTTGAGGTAGATCTGTGGGAAAAAAAGTGAAAATAAAACTCTGCCCTTTAGAAGTTTTCATTCAAGTAGGAGAAGAGAGTAATAAATAAATATATAACTATTATAAATAATACATAAGTGAATTTGCCATTACTGCCCCAGTCCCCTGGTGAGCTCTCAGTCTGCTTCTAAAGGTGTTGGATCACAACCTTTTCCATTGTGTCTGATGATGCTTTCTTCCAATTTGCATTTTTCTCCTCATCCCTGTTCAGATGCAATGGATGTGTGGCGGTCTAGTTTAGGGGCACCAGCTCCTTTCTGCTTAATGGTAAGTTGTTCCAAGTAGATAACTTATTCCAGAATCATCTTGTCATAATTATTCTACATCAAACTTCTATTTCTCTGCTCACCCTCAAAACCTGTCTAACTTCTTGCTCACGCCAGTCCACACTGGTGCAGCCGTGTAGCATTTTCCAGTGTGTTCCATATTACTCTAAGTCCAAGAGAAAGACCATGAGAAAAGTGTTCTGTAATCAAGTAAGTTTAAGAAAATCCACATTCTACATCACCTATTTGGAAACTCACATTATATACGATCATTTTTAAGCCTCTAGAAGTCTCACAGTAAGAAATTGTTTAACTCTGTTCACTCAGCATGTCCAACACTTACTTTACCATAGAATAGAAACTTGCTCACATTCTACAGAACTAGTGTTTCAGAGCTCGACTTTGGGAAAATGCTGAGTGGTCGACAGCATCATAAGCAAGAAATCCATAGAAATGTGAGGAACATATGAATTTACTTTTGAGGTCTGACACTAATGCCCTCAGGTTGTCACATAGCAAACTATGTTAAAAAAAAAAAACTTAGTTACTGATTTGCTCTTACCTTTTGATGTATTAATAAAGTATGGAGAGATATACCCTCTATCAAACTTCATGCCTTCAATAATTTCTAATTCATCATTCAGTGTTTTTCCATCCTATGAAAAGTCAGAGAATTCGTTATGTGAATTTCATTAAAGAAACAAAAACTGTATAGACCAATTAACAGTCCCCACTTCTCATAAGGAATCCAGATAGGAATATGCAAATGTCCCAGGGCATCCAACTCCACTTCTGCAAGAATACATGTATGCATTTGAACTAATTTTTACAGCTAGAAGGCAGTATCATCTAAGTTAGGACTGATTTACTCCCGAAGGCAAAGGTTAATATTTCACACAGAATACAGAAGGCACTCTATTCTATACAGGTGCCAATATTACACATGAAAGAATTATACGGAATATACTTTTGGAAACACATATAGATCAAATTTTTATATTTATAAAACTCAGATTATCAGACACCTCATTCCTATGTGTCACTAAAAACACACTTGCCTTTACTGTGATAACGCCCTTTCTTCCAACCTTTTTCATCGCTTCAGAAATGATGCTGCCGATTTCTTTGTCTCCATTTGCAGAAATCGTAGCAACCTGAAACAATCAAATTGAAAGGTAAGGCTACTGTCCGCAATCAACTCCCCTCCCTTTTCTCAGTAACTTCCAAATTGATAGATCCTTGGTGGGAAGCTAGAGGGAGGGTGATGGTGGCAGTGAGAAAGAGGGAGGGGATTTTATGGCATAATAATTGTAATGAAGTATTGATCCTGTTTTCAATTTTTTAAAAAATCCAGTATTTGGCCACATTATTTTTGAAAGATATGAAATAAACACACAATTATTCTTTTAAACAAAAACAGAAAAGAGGAAATTCCTGGTGGTCCTGTGGTTAGGACTTGGAGCTTTCACTGCAGGGACCCGGGTTCAATCCTTGGTCCGGGAACTAAGGTCCCACAAGCCACGTGGTGTGGCCAAAAAAACAAAAAAAGAAAGAAAAAGAGAAAAGAAGGAAGCTGACCCTGTTACTTTCTTCCCCTTGGCAAATGTGGCAATATTAGAACATGACAAAATTATGCACCTTTGATAAATGGCCAAAGAACATTTTCTACACGTACAAATGAGTTTTTACTCAGTCATGTAGAACTAAAACGAGAACTCATTAAGAGCCAAATTATGGGGACTTCCCTGGTGGTCCACTGGTTAAGGCTCTGCACTTCCACTAAATGGGACATGGCTTCCATCCCTGGTCGGGGAAATTTCCAAATGCATTAGCAGTAAGAAAAATGCTTCCAATGTTGGTGACTGGGTAATGTTGCTATTCTGATACTGTCGTGTAATTATGGGATAAAATCACGTTACTAGAAAAAAATTCTAACTTTATCATAAAATGTTATAAAAAATCCATACCTGGGCGATCTCTTCCGGGGTTGTCACAGGTTTAGACTGCTTCTTAAGTTCAGCAATTACAGCATCAACAGCTAACATCACACCTGGTTCAAGAATAAATATTATTCTTGAATTATATGCTTATTCTCTCGTGGCTCCACATCAAGTAAAAATTCTGATTCATGTTAAGTGTTTCAATGCCTTAACACTTATGCACTGCTTCTGTACCAGTACTTTTCCTAATCACATGGGAGTTGGATGGCATGCACTGAAACAGAAACTTTAAAAACTGTTTTAAAAAACCCCATCTGACATCCTGGGTGACTTGGTTCCTCGTTTAGCCCTACTTTCCAAATAACTAAAGTAAAACATCAAAACTGTATCATCTCTCTCTGCTCTAATCCCCATTAAACTTATTACTTTCAAGGTGAATGGTACATGCTGTAACTTCCAATAACCTTGGTTTGTGGGAGAAGCGGACCAGGGGACAAAGACACAGGGATGGATGACTGTGGACAACAGGCAACGTCTTAGTCAGATTTTCCTCTTTGCCACCCAGCACAGTGCCCACCACATAGGAATTCGATCACTACTCAGTGATTTTGTTTTTTTAAGATTTTAAAAGATTTTTTTTTAGGAGAGAAGAGAAACAAGAAAGAGTCAACTTTCTAATACAATTTAACAGACAGTTCAAAACACTGTGGTGACAATGAAGAGATATTCCTACCTCTCCTGATTTCCACGGGATTAGCACCTTTGCTAATCTTCTCGAAGCCTTCCTTAGCAATGGAGCGTGCCAGTACAGTCGCAGTAGTGGTGCCATCCCCAGCCTCTTCGTTTGTGTTATTGGCAACATCTTGAACAAGTTTCGCGCCAATATTTTTATATTTATCTTTTAAGTCAATGGACTTTGCAACAGTCACACCATCTTTTGTCACTTTGGGACTTCCCCAACTCTGTTCAATAATCACCGTCCTTCCCTATTGCAGAGAAAACAGAGTCACACACTGTAAGTACTATTTAGCCTACAATACAGCAGTTTTCACAATAGGCAATTACTTCAAAGCCTTAATGCAACATCTGACAATTTTTATCAGATCTACAGCATGAATCTAAAGGGCAAGTTCATCAATGTTCTTAGTTCAGACAAAATGACTTTTGTTGCTAAGTGCATAACCTTGGATGATAACAATTTTAGAGACTTAAAAGATGTCTTCTTATACAATGATACAAGATGAACCAATACCACTTTGGTAGATTATAATGAAATTCCAGAGTAGACTTCACAAAATTCATACTTAAGTTTTGTCCAGTACCTGCTGTAATAATACTATGAAAACTTACTTTTAAACTTGTTTTAAAATTTAGTTTCTAAAATACTAACAAGTACAATACACACTTTCAGAGTTGTTCAACATTAAATCTTAAACATGGTGCAAATAGTATTGGCAGCTTTTGAATTTGAACCAAAGCTTCTTGTGAGGCATTCATATGCTATATTTTATATAGTTTGTATCACTCTGATATTTGTACTGGCTTCAACCTGAAATGAAGCATCACTTCACCGTGCACAACCCTCAAAAAGGTCTCCTCAAATTACTTATTACCCCTCACTCATCAATCTCTTGCTAAGTGAGACTTAAAATTTTAAATGTGCTTTGGAACCAAGGGACAGTAGAAAAACATTAGGTTAAACTAGCACCTACCAGCACATACTTAAGGTATTGTGGACGTTGTATTTTTCCCTCTATGCCTGGTACTAACTACTGGGAAAGGATCCAAAATTTAACTCAAACAGGCAAACGAGATTAATTCCACCTCGAGTTTACCAATCCGTCTTGAGCTAGGAGTTACCACTGGATTACACCACACATTGTACAAAATAAAATTCCTTCTGCTTTGGCAGAAGCAGTTTATGAATACCAAAGCACTGTTCAAAAGCTTGCCGTGACTCTCGCCATCAACAAAATGTTACTCCTTTAACAATACTCTAAATTACAACAAAGTAAGAATACTGATACCTTTGGCCCCATAGTAACGGCTACAGCATCAGCTAAAAGGTCTACACCTTGAAGCATTAAGGCTCGGGCATCTGCACCAAATTTTACATCTTTGGCATAAGCCCGAGTGAGATGAGGAGCCAGTACCCTGGACACTGGCCTAATCTGGCGAAGGACTGCGGGCAATCGAAGCATTTCTGAGGGAGAAACAAGCAGATCATCAGTACAATACTAGCGCTACCCCTGGTGTGTTACAACACAAACATAACACCCGTGCATCAGAACAAGAAATGTTAGAAGCGAGCTGGGCTGACCTCTGCCAGCCACTACAGCTGGGCCTCGAAACTCGCCACCGTCCCAAAACACCAGCTGCTAGCGCAAGCCTTAAGTGGCCGCCCCACGCCTGACCTATAGCACTAGCAAAAAGCACACCCTTCTTCCCCACGGCCACCTACCCATGACGCTAAAAACGAGTTAATCTTTCAGCGCTAAAATGGCCTTGGGGGCAAATCAGCTCCAAATGTCCCCTGAAAAACCAAGCCTACAGGAAAGGGACAATTTACAAACCCAAGTGACCAGGAGAATGAAAATATTCCTAACGGTGCTAAAATCCGCTTACTAAAATGTCTTCATGTATCCACTCGGGGCTACTGCATCAGTGCAGCAGGCAAGGCCGCGAAGCTGGGGGCGGCGGCTCTGCCCACTCCGGGCGGCCCCACGCGACTTTCCATCAGGATGCCCCAGCAAGGTCAAGGGTAGATGCGCCGTACCCGATCTGTTCGCGGGGCCAAAAGCCGTTTCCACGCGCTGCGACCACCCCGCCCCCACCCCGCGGCACCCTACACCCGGCCAAAGTGGCTTCCATCGGAGGGACCATGTGAATACACTTCCCCGACTCCACACCCCACCCCGGGCAAGCCCTCCCAGCTGCGCCCTGCCCGGGCGAGCGATCCACGCCGCACGTGATGGGCCCCTGCATGCACCCACGGGGCCTGGCTCAGCGAGCCCAGGCCTGCGGCGCCTTGGGGAAGCTCTGGCTCTCGCCGGCCAGCCCGCTCAGAGCAGCGGGGGAAGGCCGGCTCCGGGGTCCGAGGCGCATGGATGAGACGGCGCGTGCGGCCGCGTACCTGGGGCAGCGGCACGGCTAGTGGGCGACGAGACAGGCCGTCGGTGGCGAGTGAGGGACAGAGCGCAGGTCGCACACAGCAATGAGCCCGTGTCCCCTCCCTCCGCCGCTCCCCCCGCCCCTCCGCAGCGCGCGCGCGCGCAGGCGGCTCCCACCCCCGTCCAGTCCGCCCGGGCCCTGCAATCTGCACGCGCCGCGCGCCAGGCCCGCCCCTCCCCACCGCGCCGGGCCAGGCCAGCTGGCTTAGCCCTCTCCGGCCGGTTTAGGCTAGTTCCCGGGCGGCGCGCCGTTCCAGAACTTTCCGGGAAGCGCCGGGCTCTGTGTGAGTCAAGGGTCAAATCACGTCATTTCCGGGAGGGGAGGTGAAGGGTAAGTACTCTCACCTCGGCTCGCGGCCTAGAAAAGCCTAGAAAAGCCTAGAAAGAGCTCCTCTTTCCTTCCGCCTACCGGTCCGCGCGTCAGTGGCCTGCGCAGAGGCCGGGAAACGAATCGTGGCGCGCACAGGTGCGGCCGCCCCTTTTCTGGGGGAGGGGCCGGGGGCGAGGACGAGCGCGCCTGCGCGCTAGGAGGTCTTTTTTTCGAGTTCACGTGGCAGGGGGGTCGGACTGCGGATTTCTCCTTTCGGCGGCGGCCAGAGAGCGAGAGTACGAAGTGTTGCAACCCGAGTCATGGTGAGTCCCGCGTGGGCTGGAGGCCGGCGGGCCCGGGTTGGCCTGGGGCGCACGG
This sequence comes from Orcinus orca, assembly GCF_937001465.1. Classification (NCBI taxonomy): domain Eukaryota; kingdom Metazoa; phylum Chordata; class Mammalia; order Artiodactyla; family Delphinidae; genus Orcinus; species Orcinus orca. Next base: position 82,978,751 of record NC_064565.1, read on the forward strand.
GGAGTCCTTTGGGCCTGGAGGGAGGGGTAGGGGCCACTCAGAGACCCGCGCCCGCCCGAACCCTGGAGAGGCGAGGGCCCCCCCCCCCGACCCTTTCCACCTCGGAGGGCTCTTTGCACGCGCGTGTGAGGCAGCGTGTGTGTCAGGGGATGGGAATCCGGACGCACGCGCAGTGGCCGACCCACGTCTCTTGCGGGACATTAGTGGGTGTGTAATCGCTTTGAAAAAAGCACGGCTCCAGGCCGAGGGACTTCAATGTTTGCTGACGATTTACAGAAAAATCCGACGAAGGAGAATACTTGACCTTGGGAGATACTAAGGTTGTCCTGGAAGCTCGTCTGGCTGCTGACCAAAGGAGCAACAGTGATCCCTAACACACATAGGGAATGGGAAATTAAACTCGGAATTTAGAGCTGAACGTTCAGAGGTGTTGCCTTTGAATGAAAAAATCTGAGTTTTGTCGTTAACTTTGAAAGCCATTTGTGGCCTGTTCAGAATACATTGTTTCAAATCTAACATTTTTCTCTCTATAGGCAGGACAGGCATTTAGAAAGTTTCTTCCCCTCTTTGACCGAGTATTAGTTGAAAGAAGTGCAGCCGAAACTGTAACCAAGGGAGGCATTATGCTTCCAGAAAAATCACAAGGAAAAGTATTGCAAGCAACGGTAGTAGCTGTTGGATCAGGCTCTAAAGGAAAGGTAAATGGGGACTGAAATGGAACTAATTTTTTATGTGAAGGAGAGGGGGGGGGAAAACACTGGTTATTGTTAAAAGTAGCCTTTTAGGTAGCTTGTTATTTTAAAGATCAGTCCCTAGTGGGTTCGCACCTCATCTTTCAGCAAAAATGATTTTGAAAAAAAAATCGCTTCTTTTATATGATGGGGAGTTCCACAGTATTAAAATCAGACGGCACAAATTTGAACTCTTGGTCTAACCTCTAACACTGAAATTGCCATAATCCTTTTAATCACTTTCGGCCTTGGTTAGCATATAAAAGGAGCTGGCTGGGCTATTGTAGTCATTCTCCAATTAAGGGTTAGACCTCAGACCTCTGAAAGTGTCAACTAGAATACGCAATAAATGCCCTTGGGGGTCAAATATGTTAATTGCATTGTTCCAGTTGCCTCTAAGAAAGGTCTAGCAAGGAGCTATCCTGGAGTTAGGAATAGGAAGGCTTTGGGCACTCTGCCTCAATCCCTCTCCCCAAATCTGCTTTGGAGGAACAGAAGTTGAATCTCAAAAGAAGTGTATGTTCCAAAGTCAGAAAGAAGACTCAAGTTTTTGTGTGTTGAAAGAAGTTAAACATGACCATTGTACATGTAGTTTTAAAAACTGGTTTACTTCGTATACTTGAGAGGTTATGTTAATATTTAACGATCAAAAAGCTTACAGTTAGTTTTTCCAGTATAACTCTTTGAACCTTTACACTGAAATCAGGTTTTAGTTTAAGCTACTGCATGTGCATTATTTCAAAGTGTAACTCTACAGTGATATGTTTGAGTGAAGAACTATGGTTGTATAAATTATATCATTTGGCCACAAAGTCCTTTTTTAACATTTGATTTGAATGAGCACAGTTGATTAATAAAAGTGTAAATATTTGGTCAACTAGATGTCTTTACTAATAAACATCTTTATTTTCTTAAGGGTGGAGAGATTCAACCAGTTAGTGTGAAAGTTGGAGATAAAGTTCTTCTCCCAGAATATGGAGGCACCAAAGTAGTTCTAGATGACAAGGTGTGTAAACTTCATATTATTAAGGAGAGGCTAAGTATTTGCTGTTAGTTTTCCTAACTAACCGTTTCTCTGTTTGCAGGATTATTTCTTATTTAGAGATGGTGACATTCTTGGAAAATACGTCGACTAAAATAAGTCACTATTGAAATGGCATCACGTGAAGCTGCCACTGAAGTTCTGAAATCTTTCATCATGTAAATAATTCCCGTGTTTCTTTTATAATAAAGTAATGATATCCAAACTAATGATATTCAGTGTCTCTGAAATTTAGTTTCTCTGTATTGATTTAAACATTCCCAAATAAAAGTATATAAATGAATGGTTTATCTTTATTTAGTGATTTAAAGATGGTTTTTAGTTTATGGGGCTTTTTTTTTTTTTTTTTAGAAATAACCTGCAGAGAATTCAGGGAAACAGGTTTTCAGTTTGCAAGCTGGCTTTTTACATATATAGTTGATGCTGATAGAAAGCCATAGATTTACACTTACTTAACATTTTAAGAAGGTAAAGACAAATAGCAACATTCTGACCTCATTTATATCAAACATTTCAGTGTAGTTTGTTTATGAAATCTAGTCTCATATGTCTTATTTCTTAAGTTATATTTTGAAAAACTTAACACTTCCAGTTTTTAAAACAACACTACTACATAATTTACTTAGCAAAAATTCGAAGGTAGGGTATAATAGCTCACACTGGCTGGGTGCCTTCTATATGCCAGGCATAGCTAACTTTTTTTTTTTTCCTTCGGCACGCGGGCCTCTCATCGCTGCGGCCTCTACCGTCACGGAGCACAGGCTACGGACGCGCAGGCTCCGCGGCCATGGCCTCCTTTTTTTGTTTGTTTTAATTATTTTGTCTTTGGCTGCATTGGTTCTTCATTGCTCCGTGCGGGCTTTTCTCTAGTTGAGGTGAGCGGGCTACTCCTTGTGGTGGCTTCTCTTGTGGAGCACGGGCTCTAGGCACACGGGCTTACTTGCTCTGCCGCATGTGGGATCTTCCCGGACCAGGGCTCAAACTCATGTCCCCTGCACTGGCAGGCAGATTCTTAACCACTGCACCACAGGGGAAGTCCCCATAGCTAACTCTTAAGCATTTTCCAGGTACTGGCCTCCATTGTAGGTACTTTCATATAGCGGATGGTTTAATCTTTTAACAGCATATGAGCCAGGTACTGTTCGTGTCTTGCAGATAAGTAAGGTGGGGCACAGAGGGGTTAAGTAATAACCAGGGACACTGTAGGAAGTGGCAAAGCCAGTATTTGGACATAGGTAGTCCACATTCAGATGCTGTCTAAAACTTCATCCTTTATGGCCTCTGCTACTTTGTCAGCCAATCCTAAGTACTTAATACACATTTCAGTCCTGGTGATAATGACTATGGAAAAGGGGAGGGGTTATCTAAAAGTGTCTGGCAATTGCTAAGTATCTAGTATACAATTTATTGAGTTTAACAAATGGGAAACTGACAGAACTGGATAAATAGCTTGATTTAGCTATAGCAGCCAGGGAGAATTAAGATTTGAACCCAAACAATCCTACAACAAAGTTGATTACCAACCCCTAAACATGTCTACCTCTCAGCTACCAGCTCTTTCTGCCTTGCAGTGAAATTTGTTGCCTAGTTTTGGTTGCTTATAAACTAGTCTATGATCATGTCTTTTAAAAGTTGTGTTGCATGTTTTTCTTGTGTAATCAAAGTCTAGATGAAGTTTTAAGTAACATGGAATAATGGTCTCAACTTTTGATCACGTCCCCATCAGTAAAATATTACGTATGTGTATTTACATTAATGTATGCGTTAGTGCCATTTGGTATATAAGGCTTTTGTCATATTTGGGTAAAAAGATTAGAAACTCTTGGTCTTTCCTGGTGGCACAGTGGTTAAGAATCCGCCTACTTTCCTTAAAAACTAAAAATACAGTTACCATATGACCCAGCAATCCCACTACTGGGCATATACCCAGAGAAAACCATAATTCAAAAAAGACACATGCACCCCAATGTTCATTGCAGCACTATTTACAATAGCCAGGTCATGGAAGCAACCTAAATGCCCATCGACAGACAAATGGATAAAGAAGATGTGGTATGTATATACAATAGAATATTAGCCATAAAAAGGAACAAAATTGGGTCATTTGTTGAGACGTGGATGGACCTAGAGACTGTCATACAGAGTGAAATAATTCAAAACCAAATACCGTGTATTAACGCATATATGTGGAATCTAGAAAAATGGTACAGATGAACCGGTCTGCAAGGCAGAAATAGAGACGCAGATGTAGAGAACAAACGTATGGACACCAAGGGGGGAAAGTGGGGGTGGGCAATGGGATGAATTGGGAGATTGGGATTGACATATGTACACTAATATGTATAAAATAGATAACTAATAAGAACCTGTGTAAAAAATAAATTTTAAAAAAGTTAAAAAAAAAAATCCACCTGCCAGTGTAGGGGACACAGGTTTGAGCCCTGGTCTAGGAAGATCCCACATGCCACGGAGCAACTAAGCCAGTGCACCACAACTACTGAGGCTGCGTGCCATAATTACCGAAGCCCGCGCGCCTAGAGTCCATGCTCCACAATGAGAAGCCACTGCAATGAGAAGCCCACGCACCACAACGAAGAGTAGCCCCCGCTCACCACAACCAGAGAAGAGCCCATGTGAAGCAATGAAGACTCAACGCAGCCATAAATAAACAAATAAAAAGAATCTATTTTTACAGAACCCAAGTGGCTCATCAATTTCCTGCTGTGCCCCAGGCACAGCTAATAGGCTTTGGAGGTCATAACCTTGTAAGCACATATTTCCCTCTGATTTACCAATGAGAAAACTGACGGAGGGGAAGAGGAAACTTGTTCAAGGCCATGTAGCTGGTAAATTGCAATTAGGAATCCAGTCAAAGGCTATGGCTTCCCCATTATTACTGATTTTTTTCCCCAAGACCCAAGCAAATAAGTTTTGAGATCTAAGATGAGTTTCCAAACCTTGGTTCATCCTTCGAGTTACCTGCTATACTTAAATTTTCAGGGCTCCTTCCATAACCTACTAAACCAGAAGGACGGGAAAATTCTTTTTGTACCACGGAAATTGTCCTCGTCTAGCAGAACTGCTAAAGAAATAACTTTAGATTGTGAGATTATATTGGGAATTAATAGGGAAAAGGATTTTGGCATGAGAAATTTGGGCCAAAAATATGGGTATTGGGGATGTGGACCCATGTGTTTTAGAAAAGCATGTTGGGACTTCCCTGGTGGCTCAGTGGTTAAGAATCCACCTGCCAATGCAGGGAACACGGGTTAGATCCCTGGTCCGGGAAGATCCCACATGCCGTGGAGCAACTAAGCCCGTGCGCCACAACTACTGAGCCTGCGCTCTAGAGGCTGCGTGCCACAACTACTGAGCCCATGTGCCACAACTACCAAAGCCCGCATGCCTAGAGCCCATGCTCCGCAACAAGAGAAGCCACCGCAATGAGAATCCCACACACTGCAACGAAGAGCAACCCCCGCTCGCCACAACCAGAGAAAGCCTGGGCGCAGCAATGAAGACCCAACGCAGCCAAAAACAAATTAAAAAAAAAAAAAAGCATGCTGTCATTTACCTTTTGTTCAACAGGAAAATATCAATTGTAAGGAGAACGGTAAAGTAGGTAAAATTCTGACTAGAGTTTTCATAACATTACCATTTTTTACCTCTTGCCAGGCACTGTTCTAGGCACTTAACATATAATCTTGCTTACCTGTGTAATCATAGCAACTCTGTGAGGCAGGTGTTCTTTGCCTCATAGGTGAAGGATGCAGAGAGAGGTAGAGTAACTTGCTCAAGGTGAAATATATTTTAAGTCATAGGCTGGAATTGAACTCAGGTTTGTCTGACTTCAAAGTCTGCCTTCCACAATTCTATACAAAAACAAATGAAAAATTGAGAATAAAATTAAAGTTACCAGGGAGCTATTCTGTTGTGAAAGTATTACCATTATCAAGATTATGATTTTTTTCCTCTATTGCTCCAGAAACTGTATGCTTTACAAAAAGTTCTTATTTTTAAAAATCGGGATTACAAAGTTTGTTTTCATTTTTATTGTGGTAAGAACACTTAGCATGAGATATACCTTCTTAACAGACTTTTAAGTGTACATCATAATATTGTTAACTATAGGCACAATGTTGTACAGTCGATCTCTAGAACTTTTGCATCTTACTTAACTGAAACTTTATGCCTGTTGATTAGCAACTCCCCATTTTCCCCGCCCCCTAGTCCCTGGCAACCACCATTCTACTCTCTGCTTATATGAGTTTGACTATTTTAGATACTTCATGTAAGTGGAATGCAGTATTTTGTCCTTCTATGATTGGCTTATTTGACTTAGCTTAATGTCCTCAAGGTTCATTCCATGTTGTCAAATGTTGCAGAATTGCCTTCTTCTTTAAGGCTGAATAGTATTCCAATATATGTATATACTACATTTTCTCTCTTCATTCATCCAGCAGATGAACATTTAGGCTTCCACATCTTGGCTGTTGTAAATAGTGCTACAGTTAACATGGAAGTGCTAATATCTCTTTGAGATTCTGATTTCAGTTCTTTTAGATAAATACTCAGAAGTGGGATTCCTGAATAGAAGTAGGGTAGTTCTATTTTTAACTTTTTGAGGATCCTCTACACCGTCTCCCGTAGTGGCCACACCATTCTGCTTTCCCACCAACATGGATCATAAGGTTTTATATAATAGAGGTGTGAACTTGTCACATTTGTTTCCTAATTTGATGTGCAGTTTTGTTTCTAGCTAGTCAAATCTCATTCTTCTAGTACATTTTTCTTTTGGAAATGTAAGTAATTAATTGATCCATAATTTTAGTGTATAGTATATGTGTCTGACTTTTTTTTTAACCAATGATTATCTTGTCTCAACTTTATTGCATTATCCATTCTTCCCCACCACCACTCCCCTGCCCCCAAATTTGAAATGTGACCTTTATCATACATTAAAGTTTTAAATAAACATATTCCTGGATTTGATAGTCTGTTTCATTGATCTCTCTTTTCCATCACAGTGTTTTCAATATAAATATAAACTGTTATATTTAAGTTTGATATCTGATACAGCAATTTACTCTCAACAATACTTACCTAGCTGTGAGCATTTTTAAGCTTCTCAGCAAGGACTGCCAGATTGTTCTCCAGCATGATACTAAGACATGCCTCATCCAGAAACCTAATTGCTGTTTTCTCTGCACCCACACAGAAATGGAGTTTTGAGCTTTTTATTTATTTATGTGAAGACTATTTAAATGTTTTCTTTACCCTTAAGCAATCTGTATGAGAGAGCTCATTAAAACCTAGGCTCTGGATCCCGTGTTACTTACATACTAGTTAAGTGACATTTGACAAATCATCTAACCCCTCTTAGTTTAAGAATTAACTGTAAAAGGAGGGCACAAGACGTCCCTTAACATTTTGAGTCAAGCCTGTTATTTTTTGTTTTGTTTTGTTTTTGTTTTTGTTTTTTGCGGTACGCGGGCCTGTCACTGTTGTGGCCTCTCCCGTTGCGGAGCACAGGCTCCGGACGCGCAGGCTCAGCGGCCATGGCCCACGGGCCCAGCCACTCCGCGGCACGTGGGATCTTCCCGGACCGGGGCACGAACCCGTGTCCCCTGCATCGGCAGGCGGACTCTCAACCACTGCGCCACCAGGGAAGCCCAAGCCTGTTATTTTTTTTTCCTTAATTTTTTTTAAACTAGATAATATGCATGTAAGAGTCCTTCCCATCCCTGTGCCCTAGCCACAAAGTTCCATTCCTGGAAGCACTAGTGTTACAGTTTATATTCTTCCTGTCAGGGGTGTTTTATGCATACATATGTATATGTGTGTGTATAAACATATGTATCTTGTGCATATGAAATATATATACATATATATTCATTTTCCTTTTGAAAAATAAAATATTCCATACACACCATTTGGCACCTTGTTTTTTTCTGTATTAACAATTTGTCTTTGGAATTAATCTATAAAGTACATAAAAGTTTCATTCTCTTTATAGCTATATGATATTTCATTATTTGGATGGACCAAAATTTATTTAAGCATTTCCTATTGATGGACATTTAAATTCTAAACTTATGCTATTAGAAACAGTTCTGCAAAAAATAAAATTTCTGCATAAATTTCATATCTGTAAGATAAATTGCTAGGCATGTAATTGCTATGTCAAAGGGTATGTGGACTTTAATCATATATGTGTACACACACACACACACACACACACACACACACACACACACACCCCTTCAAGTTGCCCTTCACAGAAGTTCTATCAATTAATAGTCCTACCAGCAATGTATGAGACTGCTGATTTCTCCCCACTCTCAATAATACAGGATGTTATAAAGTTTATGTTTTGCCAAACTGATAATTTTAATTTATCATTATGAATGATGGTGAGGATCTCATGTGTTTAAGAGCCATCTCTATTTCCTTTACTGTTAACTGACAGTCCCTATTGACGGTTAATATCTTCTGCTCATTTTTCTACTGGGTGACTGGCCTTTTATGATTTGATATCTTTATCTATCAGGGGAATTGTTTCTTTGTGACAAATTTTTTTTCCTCCAGTTTATCAATTTGGCTCTGATTTTGTTTATGCTTTGAATTTGCAGGAAGTCATTTTGGTATAGTTGAATAAATGTTTTCCATTATAGCTTCTGGTTATTATTTCAAACTCTGAAAAGTCTTCTCCGATATAAGTTTCTTGCATTGGTTTCTTTAGGTATTTTTATAGTTTTTGGTTTTATAGTTTATGGGTGTTTTTTTTTTCCAATCTTGGCTTCTATGGAGATTTTCCTGTTATAAGAGATAAGGAATGGATCCAAACCCTCTTTCTTCTTACAGATTAAGCCTAGTTCTTTAAGACATGTTAAAATTTAGCCAAACTCTTACAAAATGCTCTTTCAGTCTCATTTAGCCTGCAGACTTGACTTGGAAAAAACATGAATGGGTACTCACTTATCTGGCTTGTCATTTCAAAAGGTCAGTTTATTATAGTATTTTTAAGTAATTCATTATTTTTTGAACATGTGTCAGGCACTGTCTTAGGCACTGGAGATACAGGGATGAATAAAATGGGGGAGGCAGAAGTAAACAACTAAAGTAATAGCATAATTTTAGATAGAGATTGCTGTCATCTAGAAAATAAAGGTAGGGACTTCCCTGGTGGTCCAGTGGCTAAGACTCCGTGCCACCAATGCAGGGCTCCAGGTTCAATCCCTGGTAAGGGAACTAGATCCCACATGCCACAACTAAGAGTTCTCATGCTGCAACTAAAGATCCTGCACACAGCAACTAAGACCCAGCGCAGCCAAATAAATGCGTAAGTATTAAGAAAAAAAAAAGAAAATAAAGGTAGAAAATGCCGTTAACTTCATGAAAGACATGAGGTCCCCTGTTAAAAAGAGGAAATGATAACAGTCTGTTGTGACTTGTCTCTTCTGATCACATCTTCCTGAAAATTCAGGAACTACTGTATTAGATATCTATTGCTGCATAACAAATCACCCCAAACTTAGTGGCTTAAAACAACAATGAACATCTCACACAGTATCTGTATGTCAGAAATTTGGAAGCAGCTTATTTGGGTGGTCCTAGTTTGGGGTCTTTCATGAGGCTGCCATCATCCAAAGGTTTGACTGGAGCTGGAAGTTATACTTCCAAGATGGTCACTTATGCTGGCAAGTCGATGCTTGCTTTTGGTGGGAGCTTCAGTTCCACACCATGCAGATCCCTCATAGGCTACTTGAGGGTCCTCACACATGACAGCTTTCTCACCCAGGGCAAGTGAGCTAAGAGAGCAAGGCACAATGTCTTTTATCACCTAACATCAGGAGTCACACAACATCATTTTCACAGAATCTATTGGTTAAACAGGTCAGCCCTATTCGGCGTGAGAGAGAACCACACAAAGGTGTAAATACCAAGAGATAATAATCACTGGGGGCCATCTTGGCATCTGGCTACCACAATCACTAATTGGTCAAATATTCTAGAGAGAAAAATGAAGTGCAGTGGGAGTTCAGTCTCTCACTCATTTGTAGTCAATGTTGTCTAAGTTTGAACTTTATAAATTAAAAAAATTTTGTCTATAATGATTTTTATAAAGAGAAATTAATTTTCAAATAATACATTGAAAATGTATAAAGCTACATATACAACTAATTTGTTCAGCTATGAACATACATCTCCATACTTCACTGCTGCTTCACCTTTACTTGGCCCACAATGAAATCTCCTGCAACTCCACAGATAAATGTTACTTTATAGCACATTTCAACTACTTCATGCATCATTCACTGCATCAGCTTTGCTCTTAGGCTGGCTTCCTTCAAGCCAAGACGGTTGATGCAGCCTCAGACTTAACAAGGTTCACTGGCAGAAAAAAGGGACCATCTCTTTTATTATCTCGTCAAGATTAAGAAAACCCTTCCCTAAAATGCTCCATCAGATATCTTTTCATATCTCTTCAGGCTAAAAGGGAGTCACATGCTCACCCTTTAACTAAACATTGGCTTAGTCCAATGAGGATTTATCCCGCAGCTAGAGATGGGTTTACCTTTCTCTGCTCAAATTCGGAGAGATGGATACTGAGCAAGATCAAAGTCTGTTTGCAAAGAACATGAGTGAACGGGTATGGATAGCAAGTAGGCAACCATCAGGGGCTGCTTAACACTTAAGACATATTGCTTTGTAGTATAGTAATTTACATATCCTCCTTTCCCATTCATTTTTAAGCTTTTTGAGGATAGATTATACATCTTATTCATGTTTCTTAGCACTTGCTCAGTGCCTTACACACAATGGGCACTCACTATTTTACTTGGATTTTAGAACTCCCCAAAGAGAATTTCGTATTGGATAGATGGTTTTGAAATTACTTATGATTCTTTGGATTTACAAAATATTTTCTTCTAAAACTTTAAGAGACTTCCAGGAGTATTTACTTTTATACTTTCATACTCTATGAGGCAGAAGGAAAGAACTGCTGTGCACTAGTTTCATTACCAAAAAAAAAAAAAAAAAAAAGAAAAAACCCAACCCTTTTATTTGATATTTTTCAAAGTCTTACAGTCAACAAGCAAGAGAATTTAGATTTCTTGAATCTCAGTCTAAAGTTATTTTCATTTGTCCATATTGCCTTTAAAAAGACTACTCCTTCTTTAACCAAAATATTCAAGTAACCCATTATTACATGTAACTGTTATGGTACTGATCATGCTTTTTTTTCTTCTTCTTCTTCCCCCATCCCCTAAATTAATCATGGTTATAAAACTTTTTGCTTGGAGGTCATAATCTGCAGACTGATAGAGGAATTAAAATGTGAAGGTTATGAGCTAGAAACATTTCAGCCTTAAAGAAAAAGGTTCTTCCTGTGAACAAGGCCAGAATTGACATCACAATGTAACTTGATTAGACTTTTCAAAGAGATGAATACGTATTTTGTTCCTTAATTTAACATCTACTTATTCACTTTTTCTTTTGTTCTTTTCAGATGAGCTGTAACAGTATTACTTAAGTATTATTAAATCTGGACTTAAGAGAACATTAAGATGAGCCCCTTCAACTATAGGTAACTGATATTTACAGCTCGGGGACTACCACACAATCTGGGAAATGTTAACTGAATCCTTGGAGTAAATGAGGCGAGGTTGTCCAGACCTAAGACTCTGCTCTCTACAGACCCACCCTTATCTCTCTTAGGGAGGCAGTATTTAGGTGCCGCTTGCCTTAGATCCTCACTATATTTAGTAAGAGAATTGGTGATTTGCACGGCTGTCTCCATTGCTAGACTCTAGGCAACTTATGGTTAAGGATGCCGCCTTTTCATACTTTTACCTCAGTGCCAAACACGTACTGGGGCTTAATAAATACTCGTTGAATGAATAAATTTTTTGCTGTCTATGAGGTAGTGATGGAATTGTCCTTGCTCTTGAAAAGTTACCAGTCTTGGGGCTTCCCTGGTGGCGCAGTGGTTAAGAATCCTCCTGAGCTTCCCTGGTGGCGCAGTGGTTGAGAGTCCGCCTGCCGATGCAGGGGGGCACTGGTTCGTGCCCCGGTCCGCGAGGATCTCACGTGCCGCGGTGCGGCTGGGCCCGTGAGCCATGGCCACTGAGCCTGCGCGTCCGGAGCCTGTGCTCCGCAGTGGGAGAGGCCGCAGCAGGGAGAGGCCCGCGTACCGCAAAACAAACAAACAAAAAAGAATCCTCCTGCCAATGCTGGGGACACGGATTCAAGCCCTGGTCCGGGAAGATCCCACATGCCGCGGAGCAACTAAGCCCGTGCACCACAACTACTGAGCCTGCGCTCTAGAGCCTGCGAGCCACAAATACTGAGCCCGGGTGCCACAACTACTGAAGCCCGCGCACCCAGAGCCTGTGCTCCGCAACAAGAAAAGCCACTGCAATGAGAAGCCAGCGCACCACAACAAAGAGTAGCCTCTGCTCGCTGCAACTAGAGAAAGCCCGCGCACAGCAATGAAGACCAAACGCAGGCCAAAAAAAAAAAAAAAAAAGTTACCAGTCTCTACATCTTCCCGATAGAAAGAATCTTACTCAAAGGCAAACAGACTTCCCGTTGTTAAATGCTTTTGAACAAAATTCCAAGTCATGAGTTATTCAGCTTTGCACTCACTCATTTTAACCAACCTGTCCTCCACTCCTCCCTTCCATCTTTGGAGCCTCTGCTACATCTCTCAGCATTCTCAATACACCTTTATGTGTACTTGATGGGATACCTGATGTTTTCCTCTCTTGGAAATCACCCTACTGTATATACACTGTTTACTCTTTTAACTATCTTCGCATCTGGTAACATATAGCCTCCCTCATCCCAAATCAAAGATTTAAGGTTTCCAAGCAGGAACAAAAAAAAAGTTTGCCAATGCTACTGTGATTTCATGACTTAAGAGAACACTTAAAACTTGCAACAAAGAAAATCTGAAATCCTGTAAGATGCACAACTCCCACTGTCTATCAAGGGGCATTCATTTTCTCCTCCTGATTCTGACTTGCAAAATTTACAAGCTAATTTTGTTTGCTTGACACACAATACCAGATGTCCACTCTATCTCAGATAATTGGCATCTGGGTCTCTTGTCTACACAAACTTGATACTGAAAAGCCCTTGGTTTTGAAGTTAGTGGATAGCGGAAATATCATTTCACACTCTTAAGCCCGAGTCTGATTTGAAATTGGGTCGATTTCATGCAGGGTCTGTGGAATTCTCCCAGACTGCTGGCCTGTTTCCCACTTTGCACGCCTAGGCAGATTTCGGGACAGAATTACGCTTCTCTAGGTATTTGCTTGCACAAGAGTTTACTGAAACGGTCGCCATCGTGCAAACTCTGTCTTTCCGACGGTAACCAACGTTACAGTTAAGCCCAAGAAGATGCACCAACGCGTTACGCCGAACTTGCGCATTCCCGCAGCGGCTCTCTGCGTTGGCCTGCGAACTCCCTCGCAGCCACTCCCGGCCTCCGCGGCGTGGTCTTTCCCTCCCGCCACATTGCCGCCATTGAGTCGTCGGATATTCCTTCTCCAGTGCCCCTCCCTCCGCCCGCCGGTCCTTTCCCGGCCTCCTCGGGTTCCTCCCAACCTGCCCCGCGCAGGCTGCGGCTGTGCCGTCAGCCGTCGCCCCTCCCCCTCTCCCGGACCTAGAGCGCCGCTCCGCCCCGCCCCCCGCGCAGGCAGCCGTCCCCTACATCCGGGTACCGACTCCAGCCGCCCAGACTCTGGCACTATGGTCATGGCGGAGGGGACGGCAGTGCTGAGGCGGAACAGGCCGGGCACCAAGGCCCAGGTACCATCTCTGCACCTCTGGTGGAGGGGAGAGGGAACTCTTGGTGCCGAGCTGCGCCGCACCTGGAAGGTGGATGCTTCTGCGAGGAGGTTGGGCCGCGGCGACAGGCGGGCGGGCAGGGGCACTGGTGCCCGGCCTGCTCTTCCGGAGCCTCAGCCCCTCGGTTTGGCTGAGGCGGCGGCGGCCCGCGAGGCCTGCGGAGCTCCAATTGGACGGTGGGCGTGAGGGGCGCGTGGGGGCCGCCGAGGCCCGGGACTGGGAGCCTGTCAGCAGTGACTGCTTGTCCTCGCTTCTCCCCTGATCCCCAGTGACCAGCTTCGGGGAGGGGCGCGGCCGGCCGGGTGGAGACCCCCGGGGTTCCGTGAGGGTCGGGGCTGCCAGGGTGGGAGGGGTAAACAACAGCCTACCTCGTCCTGGTTTCCATTTCCTACCTGGCCTGTGACGTGCCCGACTTCTGCCATCCAGCTTGTCTAGCCGGATCCGGGAGTCGATAATTTACTTTATCCTCCTCCTCCTGCTGTTTGCCATTGACCACTTCTTTCCGTAGCTGTTCTCTGGTCCAGCAAGTTTTCATCATCAGGCTGGGACTTGTTAGATGCCATTCCTTGTGAATTTCCTTGTTACTATATGTGAAGCATAGGGAATGAACTTATTATAATTTTATCACCTTTTAGTAGGGTAGTACTTGGGGTGAATTGGTGCTTATTTCAGTATTGATTCTTGGGATTTGCCAAAGACGGGATGCTTCACATTCTTACAAAAATCAAGTAGACCTCATCTGATTAATCTGCCAGGTAAAATGCCTTGCGATTGAGTACAGACTCCAAAATCGGAAGAGATGTGTTAAAAATGTAATTTTAAAGAAAAAGAGACGGAGGGGGAGGAAACCAGAAACAACCGTAGAGCTATGACAGTATGCTAGAGAATACATTTTAATATCTTGCACAGAATTTTGGAAAGGGAGTTCTTTCAAAGGGAACTTTTAGATCCAGACAGCTTCCTAGATGCATGTTACGGAAAAGGAAACTGAAGCCCAGAGATTAGACTGCATTTGCTCAAGGTTGCCCAGTCTCCAGATTCGATTCTTAGTTCATTAGTGACCTTTTCTTTTTAACAAGTTGCTTCTAGTACTGAATTTTAGAGTTTAGTTGGGAAGCCTTTTTTTATAAAGTCACATGTGTCAGTTCTATTGGCAATTTTGTGGTCATACTACATGGAATTTATATATTATTTATGCTTTTACTGTTTCTAAACTTTCTTTCTTTATAAATGATCTTTTCTCAGATACCTTTAATTCTTTTTCTGTGGCAGCATTATTTCTGATTCTTTTAAGTGATCAACTTTTATGTTTTTAAATTCAGAAATGGACTTTTGTACTCACATTCTGAGAATCATCCATTTTTACTTATTCAAAAGTTCTTAATTTTGAAAGGTTAGAGAATCATAGATTTTAACTCAATATTGTAACACACCTGTTTGCTGTGTTGTTATGAGTAAGTCACCTATAAGAAAACTCTTTGCTTTTTTCCAGATGGTCATAGATCAAGGTTGTTAAATAAAATGTATTAGAAAAGGTTAAGATTTTTTAGAAAAAGGACTATTTAAGCAGCATTCTGTCATATCCCTTGTCTATCACACTGATTTCCTTCAGTGAAAGGGGTCTATTCTAAAATGATTTATTTAGAACTATAATAGAGTAGGTAGAGTATCTTCCTCCTTTTTTTTTTTTTAATTGGTTAGATTGGGTTATAAGCACAAAGTTGGTTTTCAGTAAACGTTTAACTGAATTAGATGAGAATGTTCATTAGGCTGGATTTTTGTCTCCTGTTTTTTGGGTTTTTTTTAGAATATTTATTTATTTATTTGGTTGTGCCAGGTGTTAGTTGTGGCAGGCAAGCTCCTTAGTTGCGGCTCGCTGGCTCCTTAGTTGTGGCATGTGAATTCTTAGTTACGGCATGCATGTGGGATCTAGTTCCCTGACCAGGGATTGAACCCAGGCCCCCTGCACTGGGAGCGTGGAGTCTTAACCAGTGTGCCACCAGGGAAGTCCCTTGGCTCCTCTTTTAAGTGTTTAAAGTATATCACAGTTATGATGAGGCAAAGCATTTAATTTCCAATTAACTTTTTTACATCTTTTCTGTGTACCACTATATGTGTTTTCTAATATTTTAAAAACAAAATATTCTACAAACTATCTTTTCTTTTTTTTTAAACGAAAGAATAGGCAAAACGTATTGATAGAAACAGTTTTCACTACAAATCAGAAAGGAAGAATTTAAAAACTACTTTCTGGTGATATGTAGATGATGTCTAGGAAAAGACATCCTAGAACAATTTCCAGAAAGTTGTTTTTATTTCTTGACATTTTAAAATAAAGTTCATTTTCATTCAGATAAGGCAACTATTTAAAAAAAGATATGAAATGCTTAAGACACTTAAAAAGGTGTACCATACCCATCACCTACTCTAAGAACTAGGACATTACTAATATAGTTAAATCCCTCTGTATTGTGATATTCTGTGTTCTGCCCACTCCCAGCCAGTAATGGTGATTATCATTCCTTTTTTTTCCTTTATACTTTTATTATATATGCATTATATTCATAAGTATGTTTTGCACTTTCTTAAACTTTTATTCATGTGGTATCATGCACTGTATTCTGCAGCTTGCTCCAATTTTTGCTCATGGCCTTTGGAGACTTAATCCATGTTGATCGATACAGGGTTATGGATTGTTGGTTTACTACTACCTTTTCTCAGACATTTATTGAGTACCTACAATGCGTTGGACAATGCGCACATACAAGGGATATATTTCAGCAGTCAAATGGAAAGGTTCTTAACCACTTAGGGGAACGTCTATGAACTGAACTATCTATAGAGAAATTCAGAACCAGTGCAAAGTGATCCACAGAAATATTCCCTTTAAGAGAAGGTTATTCTGTTTAGATGACTGCTTTTTGATGGAGCTCATATTTTGATTTAGAAATTTAAAACACCATTTGGAATTGGAATTATAATTTATAATGTCTGTCTTAAATAATATTTATGGAGTAGTAACTATTACTAACTCTAGCTATTCTCTTTGGGTAAAAACTGATTCAGTTTTTTACTGCCTGGAGATTGTTTTTTTTCAGTATAACATTTAGAAAAATATTTAACTATCAAACAAAAAAATGATAGGCTTATCAATTAAGTAATACATGAGAGGTTTATGGGAGCCATATTTGAGGGATTTGTGACTGAAAAAAGTATAGCTTATAGTTCAATTAAATAAAATCTTGGTGTTCATTTAAAACATTGAATAAAATTCCTTTAACTTATTCACTAATAATCACATTGTTTACCGTATGAGGGCTTTTCTTCTCTGGTATAACTTCGGATCTTTATTAAGAATTGAAATTAATCATAATAGTATTGCATCTTCTTTGTAACTTTGTACGTGCTTTAATCATGAAATTTTTTTTATAGGATTTCTATAATTGGCCTGATGAATCCTTTGATGAAATGGACAGTACACTAGCTGTTCAGCAGGTAATAACAATAGCTACTTTTGCAACTCTAATAACCTAAGCATTTTATTTCTTTTGGCATAGTTAAATATTCCTGTAACTTTTAGCACAAACCAGAATCCATGGAATTAATGGGATACCTGTTTGAAACTTTTATCAAACCTCATTTTAAGATGGCATATTAGGGCTTCCCTGGTGGCACAGTGGTTAAGAATCTGCCTGCCAATGCAGGGGACAAGGGTTCAAGTCCTGGTCTGGGAAGATCCCACATGCCGCAGAGCAACTAAGCCTGTGCGCCACAACTACTGAGCCTGCACTGTACAGCCCGCAAGCCACAACTACTGAAGTCCACATGCCTAGAGCCAGTGCCCCACAACACAAGAAGCCACTGCAGTGAGAAGCCTGTGCACTGCATCAAAGAGTAGCCCCCACTCACTGCAACTAGAGGAAGCCCGTGCACAGCAATGAAGACCCAACACAGCCATAAATAAATAAATAAATTTATTTTAAAAAAGAATGTATTGTTCAATCAGCAAATATTTAATGGGCTAGCAAAGAGATAGGCCTTGTGGAGGATACAGAAATATAAACCTGGAGCTCTATGCCTGGAAATTGGCAAAAATTAAGAGGAAAAATGTGCACATATTTTTCCCTTTAAAAGTAGAGTTTTGCCCTGATACTTCGTTGAATTTGTTTATTAGTCCTAACAATTTTTTTGTGTAATCTTTTGGGTTTTCTACATATGAGATTTTTTCATGTGCAAACAACTAAATTTACTTCTTTTCCAGTCTGGATGCCTTTTATTTCTTTTTCTTGCCTAATTGCTCTGGCTGGAATTTGCAGTAGTATTTTGAATAGACATGGCAACAGCAGGCATCCTTATCTTGTGCCTGATCTTAGCAGAAAGCTTTCAGTCTTCCATGTTGAGTATGATGTTTGCTGTAGGTTTTTCATATTTGGCCTTTATTATGTTGAGTTAATTTCTTCTTATTTCTGGTTTGTCGAGTGTTTTTATCATAAAAAGGTGTTGAATTTTGTCAAATGCTTTTTCTGTACCAATTGAGATAATTGTGTATTTTTTTTCCCTTCATTCTGTTAACATGGTATATTATATTGATCAATTTTTGTATGTTGAACCATCCTTGCATTCTAGGAATAAATCCCATTTGGTCATGGTGTATAATTTTAATTTGCTGCCGAATTTGGTTTGCTAGGATTTTTGCATCAGTGTTCATAAGGGATATTGGTTTCTAGTTTTCTTAGAGTATCTTTGTCTGGCTTTCGTATTAGGAATGCTGCTGTAGTGGAGTTAGGAAGTATTCCCTTCTCTTCAATTTTTTGGAAGAGTTTGAGAAGGATTGATGTTAGTTCTTTAAATATTTAGTAAAATTCACCAGTGAAGCCGTCAGGTCCAGGGCTTTTCTTTGGTTGCACAACATTGTGAATGCAAGTAAGCCACAGAACCGTACACTTAAAAATGGTTAAAATGACTAACCTTTCCACATTGAATGGTTTTGGTACCCTTGTCAAAAATCATTGGACTGTATATGTGAGGGTTTATTTCTAGTTCCTCTATTCAGTTCCATTGGTTTATATGTGTATCCTTATGTCAGTACCACACTGTTTTGTTGTTGTTTTTTGGCCACACAGCGTGGGGGAATCTTAGTTCCCCAAACCAGGAATTGAACCCGTGCCCCCTGCAGTGGAAGCTCAGAGTCCTAACCACTGGACAACCAACGAATTCCCAGTACCACACTATTTTGACTACTATAGCTTTGTAGTAAGTCTTGAAATTGGTAGGTCTGTATCCTCCAACTTATGTTTTCTTCTTTTTTCTTTTAAATTTATTTATTTTTGGCTGCGTTGGGTCTTTGTTGTTGCGCTTGGGCTTTCTCTAGATGCGGTGAGCGGGGGCTACTCTTCCTTGCAGTGCACAGTCTTCTCATTGCAGTGGCTTCTCTTCTTGCAGAGCACGGGCTCTAGGTGCGCAGGCTTCGGTAGTTGTGGCTCCTGGTTCTAGAGTGCAGGCTCAGTAGATGTGGCGCATGCGCTTAGTTGCTCCACGGCATTTGGGATCTTCCCGGACCAGGGATTGAACCCTTGTCCCCTGCATTGGCAGGCCGATTCTCAACCACTGCGCCGCCAGGGAAGCCCCCAACTTGTGTTTTCTTTTCAAGATTATTTTGGCTATTTGGTGCCCGTTGCAATTACATATAAATGTGAGAATCAGCTTTTCCATTTCTACAAAAAAGACTGTTGGAATTTTGATAGAGATTGCACAGAATCTGTAGATTGCTTTAGGTTATGCAAGTTTTGAAGTTTTCAGTATGCAAGTATTTAATCTCCTGAGTTAAACTTATTCCTAGGTATTTTATTCTTTCAGATACTATTGTAGATGGAGTTGCTTTCTTTTTTTTTCTAATTTTTATTATCATTTTTTATTGAAGTAGAGTTGATTTGCAATGTTTCAGGTGTACAGCAAGGTGATTTAGTTATATTTAGATGTAGATATATCAATATATAGGAGTTCCTTTCTTTTTTTTTTTTTGATTAATTTTTTAAAATTCTTTTTTTTTTTTTAAACCCCACATTTATTTATTTATTTTTCTGGCTGTGTTGGGTCTTCGTTTCTGTGCGAGGGCTTTCTCTAGTTGTGGCAAGCGGGGGCCACTCTTCATCGCGGTGCGCGGGCCTCTCACTATTGTGGCCTCTCTTGTTGCGGAGCACAGGCTCCAGACGCGCAGGCTCAGTAGTTGCGGCTCACGGGCACAGTTGCTCCGTGGCATGTGGGATCTTCCCAGACCAGGGCTCGAACCCATGTCCCCTGCATTGGCAGGCAGATTCTCAACCACTGCGCCACCAGGGAAGCCCAGGAGTTCCTTTCTTAATTTTCTTTTTGAATTGTTCATTGAAGGTGTATAGAAACACAACTGATTTTTGTATTTTGATCTTGTATCCTACTACTTCACTGAATTCATTTCTTTGCTTTATGAGCTTTCCTGTGGATTCTTTGGGATTTCTCTATATAGGATCATGTCATCTGTGCCTTTTATTCATTTATTTACTGTCTAATTGTTCTCGCTGGAATTTAAGTACAGTATTGAATAGCAGTGGTGAAAACAGGCATCCTTGTGTCATTTATGATTTTTTTTTGGCGGGGGGCCATGCTGTGTGGCTTGCAGGATCTTAGTTCCCCGACCAAGGATTGAACCCAGGCCGTTGGCAGTGAAAGCACAGAGTCCTAACCATTGGGCCATCAAGGAATTGCCATATTTCTGATTTTTTTTTTTTTTTTTTTTTGTGGTACGCGGGCCTCTCACTGCTGTGGCCTCTCCCGTTGCGGAGCACAGGCTCCAGACGCGCAGGCTCAGCGGCCATGGCTCACGGGCCCAGCCGCTCCACGGCATGTGGGATCTTCCCGGACCGGAGCACGAACCTGTGTCCCCTGCATCGGCAGGCAGACTCTTGACCACTGCGCCACCAGGAAAGCCCCCTTATTTCTGATTTTAGAGGGAAACCTTTCAGTCTTTCACCATTGAGTATGAGTAACATCATACCTGTGGGTTTTTCAAAATGCCCTTCATCACATTGAGGAAGTTCTCTCATATACCTAGTTTTCTGTTTTTGTCATGAGGGTGTTGGATTTTGTCAGATGACTTCTGCATTAATTGATACGCTTGTGTTTTTTCCTCTGTATATTAATGAAGTGTATTACATTGGTTAATTTTTTTTTTTAAATGTTGAACTACCTTTCATTCCTTGCAGCTTTCTTTTGATTCGTGTTTGTATGGTATATATTTTTTTCCATCCTTTTACTTTTTTTTTTTTTTTCTGATGCAGTTCCTTTATTATCAGGAAACAGTGTCATTATCAAATTTATCCTTTTACTTTTAACCTACTTATATCATTATATTTGAAGTAAGTTTCTCATAAACAGTATAGTTGGGTCATATTTCTTTGTTCTTTCTGACAGTCCTTGTCTTTTAAGTGGTATATTTAGGCCATTTAATGTGAATATGGTTATTGATAGATATGTTTAGATTTAGAATTACCATTTTATTACTTGTTTTTGGTTTCCTCTTTTTTTTCTGTTTCCTTTTTCTGCCTTTTTAAGGGTTATTTGAGCATTTTTAGTATTCTATTTTAATTTATTCTGATTTTGATTGTATCTCATATAATTTTTTTGATGATTGCTCTAGAGATTACTAAGTTCATGCTTAACTCTTCAGTCTATTTAGAGTCAATATTTTACTGCTTCAATTGAAATGTAGATACTGTCATCATTTGGACCATTTTACTCTCCTCCTTTATGCTTTAGTTATCTATATTACATCTACATACATTGAAGACCCCACCAGACAATATTATATTTTTTGCTTTCATCTGCCAAACATATATTAAAGATCAAGAGAAGAATGGTCTAATATATATTTATACCCAGATATTAATATAATTGCTGTTGCTCCTGATAGTCTAAGTTTCTTTCTGGTATTATTTTTTTCCTTCTAACTAAAGAACTTCCTTTAGCAGTTCTTTTAGAGCCGTCTGCTGACTAGGAATTCTCCTTAGCTTTAATTTTTTTTTTTAATTTAATTTTATGTATTTTTTTGTACAGCAGATTCTTATTAGTTATCTATTTTATAAATATTAGTGTTACATGTCAATCCCAATCTCCCAATTCATCCCACCACAATGAACCCCTCTGCCACTTTCCCCCCTTGGTGTCCATACGTTTGTTCTCTACATCTGTGTCTCTGATTCTGCCCTGCATACTGGTTCATCTGTACCATTTTTCTAGGTTCCACATATATGCGTTAATATACGACATTTGTTTTTCTCTTTCTGATTTACTTCACTCTGTATGACAGTCTCTAGATCCATCCACATCTCTACAAATGACCGAATTTCATTCCTTTTTATGGCTGAGTAATATTCCATTGTATATATGTACCATATCTTCTTTATCCATTTGTCTGTCGATGGGCATTTAGGTTCCTTCCATGACCTGGCTATTGTAAATAGTGCTGCAATGAACATTGGGGTGCATGTGTCTTTGAATTATGGTTTTCTCTGGGTATATGCCCAGTAGTGGGATCATATGATATTTGTTTGATAATCATATGATAATTATCAATGATAATTCTGTTTTTATGATAATTCTGTTTTTAGTTTTTTAAGGAACCTCCATACTGTTCTATGATATGATAATTCTGTTTTTAGTTTTTTAAGGAACCTCCATACTGTTCTCCATAGTGGCTGTATCAATTTACATTCCCACCAGCAGTGCAAGAGGGTTCTCTTTTCTCCACACCCTCTGCAGCATTTGTTGTTTGTAGATTTTCTGATGGTGCCCATTCTAACTGGTGTGAGGTGACACCTCATTGTAGCTTTGATTTGTATTTCTCTAATGATTAGTGATGTTGAGCAGCTTTTCATGTGCTTCTTGGCCATCTGCATGTCTTGTTTGGAGAAATGTCTATTTAGGTCTTCTGCCCATTTTTTGATTGGGTTGTTTGTTTTTTTAATGTTGAGCTGCATGAGCTGTTTATATATTTTGGAGATTAATCCTGTGTCCATTGATTCATTTGCAAATATTTTTCCCCCTCTGAGGGTTGTTTTTTGTCTTGTTTGTAGTATACTTTGCTTTGCAAAAGCTTTTAAGTTTCATTAGGTCTCATTTTTTTTTTTTGTCTCATTTGTTTTTGTTTTTATTTCCATTACTCTAGGAGGTGGATCAAAAAAGATCTTGCTGTGATATGTGTCAGTGTGCTTCCTATGTATTCCTCTAACAGTTTTATAGTGTCCGGTCTTACATTTAGGTTTCTAATCCATTTTGATTTTATTTTTGTGTATGGTGTTAGGGAGTTTTCTAATTTCATTCTTTTACATGTAGCTGTCCAGTTTTCCCAGCACCACTTATTGAAGAGACTGTCTTTTCTCCATTGTATATCCTTGCCTCCTTTGTCATAGATTAGTTGACCATAGGTGCGTGGGTTTATCTCTGGGCTTTCAATCCTGTTCCATTGATCTATATTTCTGTTTTTGTGCCAGTATCATATTGTCTTGATTACTGTAGCTTTGTAGTATAGTCTGAAGTCACGGAGACTGATACATCCAGCTCGGTTTTTTTCTCTCAAGACCACTTTGGCTATTCGGGGTCTTTTGTGTCTCTATACAAATTTTAAGATTTTATGTTCTAGCTGTGTAAAAAATTCCATTGGTAATTTGATAGGGATTGCATTGAATCTGTAGATTGCTTTGGGTAGTATAGTCATTTTCACAATATTGATTCTTCCAGTCCAAGAACATGGTATATCTCTTTGTCTGTTTGTGTCATCTTTGATTTCTTTTATCAGTGTCTTACAGTTTTCTAAGTACAGGTCTTTTACCTCCTTATGTAGGTTTTATTCCTACATATTGTATTCTTTTTGTTGCAATGGTGAATGGGATTGTTGCCTTAATTTCTCTTTCTGATATTTCATTGTTAGTATATAGGAATGTAAGAGATTTCTGTGTATTAATTTTGTATCCTGCAACTTTACCAAATTCATTGATTAGCTCTAGTAGTTTTCTGGTGGCATCTTTAGGATTCTCTATGTATAGTATCATGTGATCAGCAAACAGTGACAGTTTTACTTCTTCTTTTCCAGCTTGTATTCCTTTTATTTCTTTTAATTCTCTGACTGCCATGGCTTGGACTTCAAAAACTGTGTTGAATAATAGTGGCAAGAGTGGACATCCTTGTCTTGTTCCCGATCGTAGAGGAAATGCTTTCAGTTTTTCACCATTGAGAATGACATTTGCTGTGGGTTTGTCATATGTGGCCTTTATTATGTTGAGGTATGTTCCCTCTATGCCCACTTTCTGGAGAGTTTTTATCATAAATGGGTGTTGAATTTTGTCAAAAGCTTTTTCTGCATCTATTGAGATGATCATATGGTTTTTATTCTTCATGGTGTATCATACTAATTGATTTGCGTAAACTGAAGAATCCTTGCATCCCTGGGATAAATCCCACTCGTGGTGTATGATCCTTTTTAAGTGTTGTTGGATTCTGTTTGCTAGTATTTAGTTGAGGATTTTTGCATCTATATTCATCAGTGATATTCGTCTGTAATTTTCTTTTTTTGTAGTGTCTTTGTCTGGTTTTGGTATCAGGGTGATGATGGCCTCATAGAATGAGTTTGAGAGTTTTCCTTCCTCTGCAATTTTTTGGAAGAGTTTGAGAAGGATGGGTGTTAGCTCTTCTCTAAATGTTTGATAGAGTTCACCTGTGAAGCCATCTGGTCCTGGACTTTTGTTTGTTGGAAGATTTTTTTTTTTTTTTTTTTTTTTTGCGGCACGCGGGCGTCTCACCGCTGTGGCCTCTCCCGTTGTGGAGCACAGGCTCCAGACGCGCAGGCTCATCAGCCATGGCTCACGGGCCCAGCCGCTCCGCGGCATGTGGGATCTTCCCAGACCAGGGCACGAACCCGTGTCCCCTGCACCGGCAGGCGGACTCAACCACTGTGCCACCAGGGAAGCCCTGTTGGAAGATTTTTAAGCACAGTTTCAATTTCGTTACTTGTGATTGGTCTGTTTATATTTTCTGTTTCTTCCTGGTTCAGTCTTAGAAGGTTATACCTTTCTAAAAATTTGTCCATTCCTTCCAGGTTGTCCATTTAATTGGCATAGAGTTGCTTGTAGTAGTCTCTTAGGATGCTTTGTATTTCTGTGGTGTCTGTTGTAACTTGTCCTTTTTCATTTCTAATTTTATTGATTTGAGTCCTCTCCCTCTTATTCTTGATGAGTCTTGCTAAAGGTTTATCAATTTTGTTTATCATCTCAAGGAACCAGTTTTTAGTTTTATTGATCTTTGCTATTGTTTTCTTTGTTTCTATTTCATTTATTTCTACTCTGATCTTTGTGATTTCTTTCCTTCTACTAACTTTGGGTTTTGTTTGTTCTTCTTTCTCTAGTTCCTTTAGGTGTAAGGTTAGATTGTTTGTTTGAGATGTTTCTTGTTTCTTGAGGTAGGCTTGTATTGCTATAAACTTCCCTCTTAGAACTGCTTTTACTGCATCCCATAGGTTTTGGATCGTCGTGTTTTCGTTGTAATTTGTCTCTAGGTATTTTCTGATTTCCTCTTTGATTTGTTCAGTGATCTCTTGGTTATTTAGTAACGTATTGTTTAGCCTCCATGTATTGAGTTTTTTAAGTTTTTTTCCCTGTAATTGATTTCTAATCTCATAGCATTGTGGTTGGAAAAGATGCTTGATATGATTTGAATTTTCTTAAATTTACCGAGGCTTGATTTGTGACCCAAGATGTGATCTGTCCTGGAGAATGTTCTGTGTGCACTTGAGAAGAAAATGTAATCTGCTGTTTTTGGATGGAATGTCCTATAAATATCAGTTAAATCTGGTGTATTGTATCACTTAAAGCTTGTGTTTCCATATTAATTTCCTGTTTGCATGATCTGTCCATTGGTGTAAGTGAGGTGTTAAAGTTCCCAACTATTATTGTGTTACTGTCGATTTCCTCTTTTATAGCTGTTAGCAGTTGCATTATGTATTGAGGTGCTCCTATGTTGGGTGCATATATGTTTATAACTGTTATATCTTCTTCTGAAGTTGATCCCTTGATCATTATGTAGTGTCGTTCCTTGTCTCTTGTAACATTCTTTATTTTAAAGTCTATTTTATCTGATATGAGTATTGCTATTCCAGCTTTGTTTGATTTCTATTTGCATGGAATATCTTTTTCCATCCCTTCACTTTCAGTCTGTATGTGTCCCTAGGTCTGAAGTGAGTCTCTTGTAGACAGCATATATATGGGTCTTTTTTTTGTATCCATTCAGTGAGCCAAAAAAAAGAATCATCTTTTTTTTGATTCCATTTGGTTAGATCATTTAATCCATTCACGTTTAAGGTAATTATCGATATGTATGTTCCTGTACCATTTTCTTAATTGTTATGGGTTTGTTTTTGTAGGTCCTTTTCTTCTCTTGCATTTCCCACTTAGAGAAGTTCCTTTAGCATTTGTTGTAGAGCTGGTTTGTTGGTGCTGAATTCTCTTAGCTTTTGCTTGTCTGTAAAGCTTTTCATTTCTCCATCGAATCTGAATGAGATCCTTGCTGGGTAGAGTAATCTTGGGTGTAGTTGCTTCCCTTTCATCACTTTAAATATATCACTTAAATATATGTAAGCTTCCTAATGGCGGGTACTGGTGGTGGGTAGAGTTGGTTGTTGCTCTGGTGGGCAGAGCTCAGTAAACCTCCGTAGTTTTCTTTCCTCTGAAAATATCTTTATCTTCATTCCTGAAGGGTATTTTTGCTAGATACAGAGGTTGACATTTCTTTTCTTTCAGCACTTTAAACGTGTTCTGCCATTTCCTCCTGTCATCTGTGTTTTCTGGTGAGAAAGCTGCACTCATTTGAATCCTTTTTCTATAGGTCATTTGTCTCTCTTTTCGCTGGATTCTTTACACACACACACACACACACACACACACACTCACCCCCACTGGCTTCTTTATCTTTAGTTTTTGTCAGTTTGATTACCTCTGAGCATGGATTTCTTTGGATTTTCTTGTTCGGTGTTTACTCTGCTTTTTCTTATTGTGGTAAAAAATATATAACATAAAATTTATCATTTTTGCCACTTTTAAGTGTACGATTCTGTGGCATTAAGTACATTCACATTGTTGTGCAACCGTTACCACCTCCATCTCCAGAACTTTTTCATCTTCCCCAGCTGAAACTCTGTACCCGTTAAACAATAATAACTCTCATAAGATTTACCATGTAGTATATTTTAATTAACTGTAAGAACTTCTTTGTTTGTAGTATATTCAACAGAACATAAGAGCAGATTGTTCCAATATTGACAAAATTCTTGAACCACCTGAAGGCCAAGATGAAGGTGTATGGAAGTATGAACATTTAAGGTAGGTCTTTATTATGTATCAAAATAGTAATGTACTCCTAGTAGTAAAAAATAACCTTTAATATTAATGATGATTATGAATCATAAATTAGTTAACTACAGACCAAAAAGCAAAGTTCTAAAGCTTTTATGTTTTTACGTTATAAAGTTTTCAACATTGTTATTTACTCATTGTTTTCTATATTTATGGATTTGGGCCTTATTATCTTTTTACATGGTTTTCCTTAATTACATCATTTAATCACAGATGCATTATTTCCATGTACTTACTCATTTCTACTACCTACTATTCATCTACTTTATTTCTCTCTAGAGGTCCTAGTCTAGACTTGGTAGCTGACGAGTTACCTGGTAACTACTGTGAACTTCCAGTCTTTTGTTTGGTAAATGGAGATTAATTATCCTGAAGTAAGAAGTTTTAGAGCTTTTCATAATATCCTTTGAATGAGAAAATTGATTTCTAATGAATCATGAGTTAACTTTAGAAGCACTTGTATTCTGAAGCTACTAGGTTATTTCTTGAAGTTATAAACTTTCCATTGTAAATCGGAGCTAGGATGAGTTGATACATTAAAGAGGATGTTGTATGAGATATGTGTTGATCAGAGTTTGTTACTGTGAGTTGATTTTTAGATAATAAGGTGGAGTAGAGATATGACTTTTCCTGAATAAATTAGACCATTTCCTGTGATGAGTGCCTCAGTTTGTAGACAAGGTACTTTTTCTGTTGTTTTGTTTTGATGCTATAGGCTTGTCTAGATATTGTTAAGACACTGTCTTGTCATAACCGTTCAGCAGTTTCAGGATGCTGAGACTTCTTTGTAATCTGCCATTTTCTTGGGCAAGTCACTTGACTACTTGATCGAGTTTTTTTTTTTTTTTTAATACATCTCGATGCATGATAATTGAAAGCATGAGTATGTAGATGTTATGCCATTCTTATAAATATAGAGAGCACTTTAGTATAATATATCCTCTTTCTTTTTTTAATCAGCTTTGAAAATAACTACTTCCTTACCTATGGATTAGTGATGAAAATAAGCAAGTGTGTTTTTTTCACTGTAAGCATAATTCCTAAAAAGTGAGGGTTCGTTTTATTTATTTATTTATTTATTTATTTATTTATTTATTGCGTTACGCGGGCCTCTCGCTGTTGTGGCCTCTCCCGTTGCGGAGCACAGGCTCCGGACGTGCAGACTCAGCGGCCATGGCTCACGGGCCTAGCCGCTCCGCGGCATGTGGGATCTTCCCGTACCGGGGCACGAACCCGTGTCACCTGCATCAGCAGGTGGACTCTCAACCACTGCGCCACCAGGGAAGCCCAATTTTAATTTACAAGGTTTTTATTTCAGATCTAAGAAAGACATTTTCCTCCCTATTTAACTTAGACTATGAAATATGCATTATACAAAACTTGTAAAATCTTTCTTATTCATATTCCATTTGTCCTGGTGCTATTGTTATTACCTTTGGGGCTTTTTGATATTAACCACTTTTTTTGTTTTGTCTAATTTATGTATTATATATGACATATATATTCTTTTGTCTCTTTATTATAGTGTATACATCTTTATAGTTGACCAAGAAGAGTTTTAAAAGCAGTTTGATTTTTTTTTGCATGTGCTTAATGTTACTGATTTGAGGCTTAATACTTGCTGTTACTGATTAATGCAGTTGATTATATTATGATGTTAATGGGAATTGAATCATGACCTCAGTCAAATCTCCCACTACTACCTACTGAATATTTGTAATTAGGAAAAGATGCCCCTTCCTCTGAGTGGCTGTAATCCCATGCTAGTATGCATGGCTTAGTGACTAGAGTGTAGACTAGATTTCAGCTCTGGCTTGTCTTTTCAGCTGCATAACTATGTGTGCTAGTCCTATACTGAATTAACTTGAAGCTGTTAGGTTTGCACTATTTGCCTCCGATTGTACCTATAGCACTGCCAAGTCAGTTAGCTTAATTTTCCTGTTGGCCATAAGTAGGTTGGACTAGATGAGAAACGTGTTTATCACCACCTGTCTTTATTACCACTTAGTAGAAAACAACTCAGAAACACATAACATGCGACTTACAGATATGGGGCAGTAGAGGACTATGTGGTGATTCAGAAATAGTGTTATTTGTATAATCTAAGAACAGCATTATTAGGCATCTGGAAAGGAAGTACAGTTATAGACAACTGAAAATTTGACCCTTGTTTTTTAATTTGCTTTCTTCTATTTTAATGTATGTTATAAATAAATAAATAAATAAATATAGTTTTCCTTTCACATATGTGCAGTATTTTGGGTTTTTTGTTTTTCTTTTGGAACTCTCTTTTATCTTCTAATTATAGGTTTTAGCCTTGCATATTTGCGGAACCAAAGTGTATTCATTTGTTTGATGGGGAAACATAGCGATTAATTTGATAGATTTTTAGAGGGAACACATTCAGTACTTTGACAACATAAAGTATCTTTATGACATAAAGGATTAATTGTCTTTTCATATCAAATAGCAAGTCTGTCTAAAAATGATCTAAATGTCATGTAATTTGCTCCATTTTTCATTTATTCAAAAATATTTCTTGAGCACTTAACTATTGTAGGAACAATCCAAGCATTATTCTAGGCTTTATAATTCTCAGTTTGACAATTTTAGAGGGAAAGTAAGTCATGAAAAAATGCCCAAGATCTATTAAGTGATGAAAAAGCAAGTTGTGAAATTGTGTATGATATGATTCCAATATATTTTAATCTATCCAGAGAAAATCAGATTTGCATGTAAACAATAACTATCTTTTGGGAAGAGGTCATGGAAGTATGGAGGACTTTCCTGTTTTATATTTTGTATTTGGTCCTGTTTGGAGTTTTTAGAAGGAGCATGTTGTTTGTAATCAGAATAAAACCTGTATAATGTATAGGAATATAAAATGTCTAGTCTTTCTTCTGATTATCTGTATACAGATATGTACACACACATGAATTTTTACATAACTGGAATCTTACTGTGAATATAAGTATATATCGTTTGTATGTTTATGTAATACCAACATTTCACTACTCTCCAATTGCTAATCATTTATAATGTTTCAAAGAAATTTTTTATGTATATAGTTTCAGTGAACATCTTTATACATATGTCTGCATTGCAGTTCTGATTATTTCATTAGAATAGATTCTTAGGAGAATGACTTAGTTAAAAATATATATACTTTGTAAGGGTCTTGGTAAATATTTTCAAAGTATTTCTCAGAAAAATTGTACCAATTTCCAGTGTGTAACAGTAATCAACTCACTGAACTCTGATATTGAACATTATTGTTAGGGTTGTTAGTTTTGGGTTTTGTTTACTAATGTGTATGTTTTTGTAAGGAATGTGCCATGTAAGTTCAGGTGGTGTTGATAATGATGATGATGGAGGAAGAATGGTACTGATGGGATTCTGTTTTTACAATTAATATTCTAAAAATAATATGGAGGATAAGACTTTTCATTTATATATTTACATTTTTAGGCAATTCTGTCTTGAGCTAAATGGACTTGCTGTCAAACTTCAGGTAATATTTTAAGTTAAAGCTATAATTGAAAGTTCTGATTTTTTTTCCTGTTTTTATAAATTAATGTGCTTAAAAAGACTTACCCAAATTTTTAATTTATTCTAGAATTTTACATGAAATGTAGCAACTCAGATGATAAACTTTTTCATTATTATTTTACATATTAATAAATGTAACTATTTTAACAGAGTGAATGCCATCCAGATACATGCACTCAGATGACAGCAACTGAACAATGGATTTTTCTTTGTGCAGCTCATAAAACACCAAAAGAGGTGAGAATTTATGAAATAGAATGACTAATAAAATCATCATAACCTAAATCTCTTTAAGATGGTGGTAGACAAATTTTTTGATTTTTTAGGTCACTGTTTATTTTGCCCTTTGGTTTAGAGTTCTTTGCTTTAAGGTCATTGGTACAGTGCTACTTTAGGGTTTCTTGTGATTAGTATCTTTTTAAAAATTTTTAATTGAAATTATCATTGACCTACACTGTGTTAGTTTCAGGTGTATGACATAGTGATTCAATATTTCTGTACATTACAAAATAATCACCGTGATAAGTTTAGTTACCATCTGTCACCATACAAAATTATTACAATAGTATTGAGAGTATTCTTCATGTTGTACATTTCATCTGTGTGACTCATTCATTTTGTAACTGGAAGTTTATACCTCTTAATCTTCCTTACCTATTTCACTCCTACCTTCCCTCTGGCAACCACCTTTGTTCTCTATGTCTGTGACTCTGCTTCTGTTTTGTTGTTTGTTCATTTGTCTTGTTTTTTAGATTCCACGTATAAGTGAAATCATATGGTATTTGTCTTTCTCTGTCTGACTTATTTCACTTAGCTTAATAGCCTCTAGGTCCATCCATGTTGTCACAAATGGCAAAATTTCATTCTTTTTTATGCTAGTGTGTATACATACCACATATTCCTTATCTTTTCATCTAATCAGTGGACACTTAAGTTGCTTCCATATCTTGGCTACTGTAAATAATGCTGCAGTGAACATGGGAGTGCATATATCTGTTCGAATTAGTGTTTTTGTTTTCTTTGGAAAAGTACCCAGGAGTGAATTGCTGGCTCATATGGCAGTTCCATTTTTAATGTTTTGAGGAACTGCCATCCTGTTTTCCATAGTGGTATCAATTTACATTCCCTCCAACAGTGCGTGAGGGTTCCCATTTCTCCTCATCAGTACTTATTTGTTGTCTTTTTTTTTTAAGTCTTTTTTTTTAACTTTTTATTTTATATTGGAGTATAGCCAATTGTGTCTTTTTGATAATAGTCATTTTTTTTAAAAAATTATTTATTTATTTTTGGCTGCATTGGGTCTTCGTTGCTGTGCGCGGGCTTTCTCTAGTTGCGGCAAGTGGGGGCTACTCTTTGTTGCATTGTGTGGGCTTCTCATTGTGGTGGCTTCTCTTGTTGCAGAGCACGGGCTGTAGGCACACAGGCTTCAGTAGTTGTGGCACATGGGCTCAGTAGTTGTGGCTCACAGGCTCCAGAGTGCAGGCTCAGTAGTTGTGGTGCATGGGCTTAGTTGCTCCACGGCATGCGGGATCTTCCCAGACCAGGGCTGGAACCCATGTCCCCTGCGTTGGCAGGTGGATTCTTTACCACTACTCCACCAGGGAAGCCTGATAATAGTCTTTTTTTTTTAATATTTATTTACTTATTTTTTGGCTGCATCGGGTCTTAGTTGCGGCAAGTAGGATCATTCGTTGTGGCGCATGGGCTCTTTGTTGCTGTGTGTGGGCTTCTCTCTAGTTGTGGTGCACAGGCTCCAGAGTGTGTAGGCTCAGTAGTTGCGGCATGCGGGCTCTCTAGTTGTGGCACGCGGGCTCCAGAGCGCACAAGCTCTGTAGTTGTGGTGTGTGGGCTTCAGAGCACATGGGCTCTGTAGTTGTGGTGGCGGGCTTAGTTGCCCCACGGCATGTGGGATCTTAGTTCCCCAACCAGGGATTGAACCAGCATCCCCTGCATTGCAAGATGGATTCTCAACCACTGGACCACCAGGGAAGTCCCCAATAATAGTCTTTTTTGGCAAGTGTGAGTTGATATCTCATTGTGGTTTGATTTGCATTTCCCTGATGATTAGTGATGTTGAGCATCTTTTCCTGTGTCTGTTGGCTATCTGTATGTCTTCTTTGGGAAAATGTCTATTCAGATCTTCTGCCCATTTTTTAATCTGGTTGTCAAAGAGTGTATTGCCTATGTTTTCTTCTAGGAGTTTTATGGTTTCCCACCTCACATTTAAGTCTTAAATACAGTTTGAGTTTAGTTTTGTATATGGTGTGAGAAAGTCATCCAGTTTGACTCTTTTGCATGTAGCTGTCCAGTTTTCCCAGCACCATTTATTGAAGAGGCTCTCTTTTCCCCATTATGTATTGCCTCTTTTGTAATAGATAATTGACCATGTAAGTGTGGGCTCTCTATTCTGTTCCATTGATCTATATGTCTATTTTTGTGCCTGTACCATAGTGTTTTGATTACTGTAGATTTGTAATATAGATTCAAATCAGGGCACCTGATATCTCCAGCTTTATTGTTCTTTCTTAAGATCGTTTTAGCTATTTGGGGTCTTTTGTGTTTCCATACAAATTTTAACATTATTTGTTTTAGTTCTGTGAAAAATGCCATAGGTATTTTGATAAGGATTACATTGAATATGTAGATTGCCTTTGGTAGTACAGTCATTTTAACAGTAATAATTCTTACAATCCATGAACACAGTGTATCTTTCCATTTGTTTGTGTAGTATCATTTTTCATAATTGGACAATTGAATGGGCTAGAACTTATGATTCACTGGCTATGACAGAATAACACCTGTCATATGGTGTGTAATGGATGAGATGCACTAGTTCAGATTTTTGGTTTAGTCTTAATGTCTTTTGATAGGAATAACTGTTGGTGATTACTAGTTGATTCTTAGTCTGTCAAGTAGAAATGTTACTTTTGAACTTTATAGGTCAATATTTTTTCTCTACATTTCATTAATATTTCTTACTACGTATTTGAAACCTACCATAATGATTTTCCTCTCCATAATTGGTCTTACCTTGAAAAACTTATTCATGTTATTTTCTCCTTATTTAGTTTTTGTCAAGGCGAGAGTATAGGAAGTAGCAATTTTTAGAGAACATTTTTTGTTTTAAATAATTCCTTCATGTTATCTAACACCTAGTACACATTCAGTTTTCCTTAGTTGTCTCAAAAGTGTCGTTTACAACTGGTTTGTTTAAACTATGCATTGCATTTCCTTTGATCTGCATTCCCTTTTAATCTGTAGTAATTAGTTTTTGCTTGACATTGACTCATTGAAAATAGTTAAGTTAGGCCTGTGCTGTAGGATTATAGACCTTTAAGTGATCATTATATTGACAGACCTCTAAGGCTTAAAGACAGGTAATTCTCTAGTTGGAAAATCAATATTTTATGTTCTTTTGTTTGAAAAGGCAAATCCTCCAAAATAAGAAGTATCTGATACCTAAGCTAGTAGTACTTATTTTTTAAGACTGACTTCACTCATGGTGTTACTTTTTTTGAGTTAATAAATTGAAGCAGTGTTAAGGTTGTGTATCATTCTACGTCTGGGAAAATCATAGCAGTTTCATTGATAATTCACTGAAATTGGCTACATAGTATAGTAAATGATGTGATAATTCCAATTAGGAAACTGAATCCAAAAAGCTAGTTTCATTTTGGCAAATAGTAAAGATGCATTATTCTCACTTTATTTATTTTTTAATATATTTATTTATTTAATTTATTTTTGGCTGTGTTGGGTCTTCGTTGCTGTGCGCGGGCTTTCTCTAGTTGCAGCGAGCAGGGGCTCCTCTTCATCGCGGTGCACAGGCTTCTAGAACATTGTGGTGGCTTCTCTTGTTGTGGATCGTGGGCTCTAGGCGCACAGGCTTCGGTAGTTGTGGCACTTGGGCTTAGTTGCTCCGTGGCATGTGGGATCTTCCCAGACCTGGGCTCGAACCCGTGTCTCCTGCATTGGCAGGCGGATTCTTAACCACTGCGCCACCAGGGAAGTCCCTAGAAATTTTTAAATTAAATATGTAGCTTGCTTCCATGCTGACTTAAAGGTTGTAAAAGTGTCCCATGGTACACCCAAATGACCAATATGAATGAGAAACACAGTGACTTGGGATATTTGTTTTTGACCAAGTCACCTGTAATCATATATATGGAGAAAGATACTTTTTTCAGTAAATACTGTTCATGTTCCTATTTTAGGCAGTGAGTCTACTAGCTGTAAATTCCTGTGGATGTATAGTTAGAAAAATACTTTTTTTTTTTGGTTTAGATAATCTTTATCTATTTGCCATGTACTATACTAAGCCATATTTAGTAGTTACTGCATTTTTAAACACCAGTTTCATTCTCAACAGTTGAAAAATATTCTAATTACTAGGTAGAACTAGAGTCATTTTTATTTCTTTCTCTAGTTTTTTTTTTCCTTCTTCGTTCCCTGGTTCATTCTCAGTCTTCCTTTCTTTTGATGCTTCTCCCTCTCTGCCTTCAGAAGAACTGAAAGAGGAGAATTACTTTATAGTTTTATTTTTCCTTTAATAGGTTTGCTGATTTGCCATGAGACAAATAGGTTTCATTGTTTCTGATAAATGAAATAGTACTAAGACAGGTTTATTAAAATATAAAGGAACTTCAGATTTCGTATTAAATTGCAAAGGAAGAAAATTTTTGAGAGAGCGGCTAGATTGGTAACAGGGTACCAGCAACATAATAAGGCATGCTTTTTAAGATGTAAGGAGGCAGTGATCTCTGTAGGTATTTGTGAAGTGAAAGAGGCTGCTGGGCCACTTGGTAAAGTATAAATCAGTGGACTAGGAATCGGTGTATCTGGGTTACGGTTTTTAAGTCCTTCTTCCTAACTGTATCATCTTGCATAAGTCATTGACCAATAGTCAAGGGTAGTCCCCGTTGCTGTGCATCATTCTTCAGGGGTTCTCCCTGTCATGCTTCAGAGTTGGGATATTTGCATGCTTGCTTACTTGAATCTCTTTCGTTACAGAGTCAGCCTCCTCTTAGACAGCATGCCTAAAAAGCAGACTTTCCTAAGTTGGACTGCTTGTTTTTTGAATTCCTTACCTTTGCCTATAGACTTTTAAGATCTGGCAAGAAACCTGTGCATATTCTGCAAACTGATCAGCCTCAGTTTCCTCATAGCCAGAGGGTTAGATTAGATAATCAGGTGTTCTTCCCAGCTCTAAGCATTGTTTTCTTCTAGGTACAATATTGAGAGTGAGAAATTGGGGGACTGATTCACTTATTTTCTAGAAGCCAGGTATTATAGTTGAAGGGGATAATAAAGCCTTATTTATTGACATAACATTGAGTTTTACAGTCATTCTGATATTGTAAGGAACTTTTTCTTAGACTATGCTCAGGGTTTTCGGAATAAGATGCGTAAGTAATAAATATACCTAATTTTAGAGGTAGAGCTCTTTGTTGATGCATTTTTATATCCTTTCTTTTATAGTGTCCTGCTATAGACTATACTAGACACACACTTGATGGTGCTGCATGTCTTCTGAATAGCAATAAATATTTTCCCAGCAGGTAAACAAAACTTTTAAACATGGTGCTAAACTTTTTGGATTTAATTTTAAAGATTGCTGTTTTTAAAACTAAAACTAGTTTGCTTGTTAATACATTGTATTCTTTAAACTGTTTTTTTTTAACCTATTATATATTTGGCTTGTTCAGAATTATTCAAGTTTTGAAATTAAGATTGTGGTTAAACTAAAGGCATCAGGACTCAGCTCCTGAATCTCACAGGCCAGTTCAGTTCCTGCTGCTGTGCATCATTTTCCAGGGCTCTCCCTTCATGCTTTAGAGTTGGGATTTTTACACACTTGCTTACTTGAATCTCTGTGGTAGAGAGAGGCATGCTCTTAGCATGCCTAAAGAGCAGATTTTCCTAAGTTGGACTGCTTATATATTTTTTTCTAAGTATGTTCTATGTATTTCTAGAGTATTTTTTAATTGTATAGTTGATTTACAATGTTGTGTTAATTACTGCTGTACAGCAAAGTGACTCACTTATACATATATATACATTCTTTTTCATATTCTTTTCCATTATGGTTTATCACAGGATATTGAATATAGTTCCCTGTGCTATAGAGTAGGACCTTGTTGTTTATCCATTCCATATATGTACCAGTTTGCATCTGCTAATCCCAAACTCCCAATCCATCCCTCTCCTAATCTCCTCCCCCTTGGCAACCACCAGTCTCTTCTCTGTTGGGACTGCTTATTTTTGAAGGAGTCCTTATCCTTGCCTTCAGATTTTTAAGATCTGAGAGGTAGTGTGTGCATACTGTAATATATTATTGGTGAGGTTTGTGACTGGCCTTTTATTCTATTAAGATATTTATTACCAGGTGGATAGATTTGGAGACTTTTCCCCAATATCACTAACTTCAAAGGGCTCATATAAAACAGGTAAAAAATAACAGTTTTTGCCTTGGTATCCTATGTACATTTTTTTAAAAATCAGTAATATGTAGGCAGTTTTTATTTCTCACACACACACGAAAAAGAATTGAATTCTGTAGAATAAAACAATAATTCTTTCAGTAGTTTTAATTAGCTCTAGTGGACAGAGTGTTAATGTCATAAACATATATTTTAGTAAGTTTTGTTTTGTCAGGATTTGTTTTAATTGCATTAAACTTTAACAAAGTTTCAGAACTATAATACTGAATTTCTTGGGCAGTGTGGTTAGGTAGAAAGAGCACTGCCCCAGGAGTGAAGAACAGGGGTTTTAGTCCTGCCCTTGCCACTTACTAGTGCTGTGACCTGGACTGGTCACTTACTTTCTCTGGTGTCAGTTTCTGCACTTGTGAATTGAGAAGATTGGACTATACTGTTCCTAAGATCTGTCCAGCTCTATAAATCTATGATTTCTTATCTATTTCTAGGGTTAGCATAAAGGAATCATCTGTAGCAAAACTAGGATCAGTATGCCGTAGGATTTACAGAATATTTTCACATGCTTATTTTCATCACCGGCAGATATTTGATGAATATGAAGTAAGTATATTTCACTAATTGTCCTGATACATTCTTATCAGAATGACAATAATAAATGTTGATATTATGTCTCATTTATTTGGTTTTGAGTAGTAAATTGAAATGACATATTTTTTTTCCCCTCTCTACAGAATGAAACATTTTTGTGTCATCGGTTTACTAAATTTGTGATGAAATATAATTTGATGTCCAAGGATAACCTGATTGTACCAATTTTAGAAGAAGAAGTTCAGAATTCAGTTTCTGGGGAAAGTGAAGCATGAAGGGAATCATATAGAAAAAAATGTACTGATCACATAATTAACATTAATTATGTACTGTATATATATCATTTTAGACACATCAATCACGTATCCATATTATAGCTTCTTTGTTTAGTATAGGTTTTTGTATGCTGAGTGTTGCCTTTTAAAATGGGAAATACTTTTTAAGTTATTCATGAGCTGTATATTCACTGGTGTGGCACTCATCGTTTTTAAATAAGATTAGTATTATCTGTTTATAATGCCCGTTAATAAAAGAATTTACAGTTTGGTAAAATTGCTGCTAAACAATCATTGGATCACAATCCTCATCAAATAAACACATCTATGAAAAAGATGAGTGAGCTTGAGGTTTCACACAAGCCATTTACTAAAGAGATAGTAATGTTTTCCTTTGGTTTTATACCTGAGTTTTGATATTCTAGAAAATTCTGTACCACATAGTTCAGTCTTAACTGTTAAGTTTTCCAAAGTGAGATAAAAGTGTTTTTAAATTCTGTTTATACTTTTTGATATATATATATGATTATGTGTATGTCCAAATATAAATGCAAATGAAGCATTAGTAATACTTAAATAATCTTACTATGCTACATAAAGTATATTCTAGACCAGCATACTTGGAAAGGATTTATCTTTCTGTTCAGTGGACTGTTACATACAAGATGATAACGATAAAAGCGTGTAATTGATGTTCCCACTGGAAACCTGCCCTGTCCTTCCCTTCTCTTCATTTCCCTTAACTCTCTCCCCAAAGTACATTAGCTGAGAAGCTTTTCACCAGACTGTGATTTAGTGGTGGCTTATACCTATTTATATTTGTATTAATTGCCTACAGATTATACCTCATATTAGCAGTTACACTACAGGAAAAAATGTACTGGCATAGGCTCGTGCTTATCTTTGCTTTGTGAAATTGTTCTAACTACCTGGAGAACAGTCTTTAAAATAGTTTGACTCTTACTATTAGTAATATTAATCTTTTCTTCTAACCATCTAGGCAACACTTAAACAGAGTTGAAAAATATTGTAGTATTTATTTTACACCCCTTCCCCACAAAGTTTATGTTTGAATTATATGCACATGTAAGATTTTTTGCAATAATTCACAGGTTCCAAAGGTATTGCTGAATGCTTATACGTTTTTTGGACTTTGTTATAATTCAGCGTCTTAAGAAGGATTCAACTGTAGATTTTACAGTCTTACCTACTGAATGCAATTTTTTACAAAAGCACTGGAGGTCTTAATTGCTAAACTGGTTGTAACAAGGCACTAAGGGTAAAAAAAAAATTGTACATGTAGTGAAGAATATATTTAAATCCATCTTTTGAACAGAATTAACAAATGAACTTCTTTTTCATTTGAGTGGGTTATTTTCAAATGAAGATTAAAATGTAGTCATCTTGATTTTTTTTTCAAATTGGAGGAAATAATTTATACCATATTATGAGACAAGTATGTACAGCAAAAATGTGGAAAACAGTACCGTCCTGAGAGTTTGTATATATATTTATGCCTTCCAATCCTGCCAGTATATTTGGCTTTGAACAATGCTATCCCAGCAGCCAGTCATTACCCCAACCCATAACTAACTTTTAAGAAGTTTTATGTTCACAGTGAAAGGAATATTGACTTTGAAATGATGCATTTATATTAATGTTACTATGAACCAGTGGGAATAGTAATTTTCACACAAACTTGCTAAATATTGGGAGACTAAACTACTAAGTTAATAAATTATATATAGTATAATGTAGCTGTTCTCTCTAGACAAAGTCTCACAATGGATTTCTGTTGCTTGACTATTTTCTTAGTGAACATTTGAACTAAGGCAGTGGCTTGGATTGGTGATCTGGCTAAATACTTTGAAACATATTTTGAATAATATAACTCGGTGTTACTAGGGGAATAAAATATGATTTTTTTCTTACTCATTCCATCTTCCCTGTACTGTGTGTTTGGAATTGATCATAAAAAAAAAATCCCCCAAAGAAAACATCAGTTTGTAGTCTTGCTTTTGTATTCATATTGATATCTCATTCATACTCTTGCACTGTAAAGTTGACCCACTTCTTTAGGTAAGACCTAAATGAAACAGTTAGTTTTTCCTTAATACTGATTACAGAATTTTGAAAATATACATGTATGTACTTAGGTGGTATTAAAAAAACTGATTAGCCTGGCAAACCTCTGATTTATGAAGTAAGTGTTCTAAGAAGGGGGGAATAGAAAACTCACAGTTCTGTGCAATAAGGAAGTTAGGCTCCACTTTTTGTTTGGATTACCCAGTATAGATCCAAAAGTTAAAATTTTCTTTTTATAAAATTATTTTGACTCATATAGTTGACTCATTCTTTTTGCCCTATCATATCTGGGAAAGTAGCTGATTTTTAATAATTTATGTTCCCATGGGTATTACAGTTCTTTTGTGTGTGTACATTTTCTTTTCTCTGACTTGAGGTGTTAAATTTGTATTTCTAGAAACAAGTTTCTCAGTTATATATATATATTTGTGGGTTTTTTTGTTTTTTGTTTTTGGCTGTTCCACCCAGCCTGTGAGATCTTAGTTCCCCAACCTGGGACTGAACCCGGGCCCTTGGCAGTGAAAGCGCAGAGTCCCAGCCACTGGACTGTCAGGGAGTTCCCTAAATTTTTAACGAGTTCCCTAAAATTTTAACTTAGTATCAGCATAAAATTTAAAGTCTATGATTAATTGCATTGTTAGCAAGAACTGTATTACGGTCTCAAACACATTTACTGACTGATGTCAAATTCATTGTAATAGAACTAATTAACTTTTCCCTGGGTACTCTGCCCTAGTTTTTCCTACAGGCTTCCTATAATTTTATTGCACAGTTAAATGCTACATTTTATATACTTCATTTTTTAGCTACTTCTTGAATGTACTAAAGGTTTCTTGGTATAGTTCTTCCATGCTAGGCATGAAAGATTTTCATTTTTTGAATGCAGCTAATTGTTCACTAAGCAGAACTATGGATGTATCGGTACAACATGTTTAGCAATTTATTTGAGGTTGTCAAAACATCCAAATTTTTTTTCTGAAAAAATATGCATTAATAGTGTAGGGTACACTATAAAACCAGGTAACTACCAAGTGAATTCACTAGCGGGTTAGATTACTCATCTAAAAGGTTTAATTAGGAGCCTCACTCCTAACATTTGGGGATGCATGGATATTTTCTCTGGGCTAAGAATCTAATTACAATACTTCATTTATTTGATTTTTTTCTGCTATTTACATTTCTTTTTATAGTACGCAACGCTTTATATCAAGTATGAGAACCTATTGTAATTAAGCAAAGAGATTACTGAGTTTTCATAATAACCCAAATTTCCAAAAGAGAAATACAACTGACATCCTGAACTTATATCTATGAAGATAGTATGTCAAATGTTATGTCAGATAGAGTCCATGATTAATTACAGCATCACCATTCAAAAATTAGTAAAATATTTATTCATTTTTAAATGAAATCAGCATTTTATCCTGATCTGGACTTCTGCTATAAACCTTGGTAAAAGTAGTTTATAATTCCATAAATAGTGTATTTGCCACTTTATTTTGAGTGGACCTCATGTAAGCCATCTGTATCTTATGTAACAATTGTAAATCTTCACTTAAAAATTGTAGTTTGGGGCTTCCCTGGTGGTGCAGTGGTTGAGAGTCTGCCTGCCGATGCAGGGGACCCGGTTCGTGCCCCGGTCCGGGAGGATCCCACATGCCGCGGAGCGGCTGGGCCCGTGAGCCATGGCCGCTGAGCCTGCACGTCCGGAGCCTGTGCTCGGCAACGGGAGAGGCCACAACAGTGACAGGCCCGCGCACCGCAAAAAAAACAAAACAAAAAAAATTGTAGTTTGTCACAGATAATAGGATTTTCTCTGCCTTTTTTTGTAACAATGTCAAAGAAACATTCTCATTTAATATGATACTTTATGTAAAAGAATTTTCTACATCTTTGTAAGCATTTGCTGATCTTAATATTTTTGGTTTTATTAGTGTCTAGAAGAAAATGTTAGTTTCTGTAAAAATAACAACAAAAATGCTTTATACCTTGTTCTAAAAGGGGGTAAATGAAGTAGGAATGATAGGATTTTGTGCTCCTATTTCCCCTACCTCCCTCAGAGATAGATTGAGGGGAGTCCAAGGAACAAGGCAACCCCAGAGAAGAGGAAACATTGGGTATGATCGTTATTGCACTAGCAATGAGATAGCCCCTTCATCCAATTCCAGAAATTCAAAAGAATCTTTTTTGAGGGTAAATCCTTATTTAACTCCCCTAAAAAATGTCATCATGGGGCTTCCCTGGTGGCGCAGTGGTTGAGAGTACACCTGCCGATGCAGGGGACACAGGTTCGTGCCCCAGTCCGGGAAGATCCCACATGCAGCGGAGCGGCTGGGCCCGTGAGCCATGGCCGCTGAGCCTGCGCATCCGGAGCCTGTGCTCCGCAACGGGAGAGGCCACAACAGTGAGGCCTGCGTACCACAAAAAAAAAAAAAAAATCATGTTTTAAAACCTGGTGTATATTTATAGAGAGAAATTGTTCTTGCCTTGATTTCGATTAGTATTTAAATCACTTAAAAAATATTTGGTGCTTTTATATTTTTAAATATTTTACAGGGACTTCCCTGCTGGTCCAGCGGTTAAGACTGCACTCCCAATGCAGGGGGCCCGGGTTCTATCCCTGGTCAGGAAACTAGATACCACATGCTGCAATTAAGACCCAGTGCAGACAAATAAATAAATATTTTTTTAAAAAAGAAAAAACACTTTACAAAAAAAATGCAGACCTTGGATTCTGATTATTGAGAACCATATTAGTGATGATATTAGTTTTCAGTGTCTGCTCTAGTAAATTACCACAGACTTAGCGACTTCAAGCAATACAGCTTTATTCTCTTACAGTTCTTGAGGTCAGAAGCTCAAAATAAGTTTTACTGGGCTAAAATTAAGTTTCCGTCTCTTTCTGGAGGCTCCAGGGGAAATGTGCTCCTTGCCTCTTTTAGTTGCTGGAGGCTGCTGGTATTATTTGACTTGTGGCCCCATCATTCCAGTCTCTACTTCCATAATCTTATTGCCTTCTCTTCTGTAGTGATAGCTCTCTCCACCTCTCTAATTAGGGATGCTTGTGATTGCATCATTATGCCCACCTGGATAATCCAGACTAATTTCCCCATCTCAAGATCATTTATCAGGGGCTTCCCTGGTGGACCAATGATTAAGACTCCACACTCCCAAAGCAGGGGGGCCGGGTTCTATCCCTGAACAGGGAACTAGATTCCACATGCTGCAACTAAGACCTAGTGCAGCCAAATAAATAAGTATTAAAAAAAATAATAAAATCATTAATCATATTTGCAAAGTCCCTTTTGCCATATAAAGTAGCATATTTGTCTTAGGGGGCCTTTATTCAGCCTACCACAGCAGTCTTCTTGAATTCATATTATTAATGTCAAAAAGTTCTGCATGCTATGGACTTAACTTTTACTCTGATGGTGGTTCTTTTTATTTCCTGCATGTTACCTACTTCTTTATGCCTCCCAGTCACACATGCTTGATTTAAGTCTCTGACTGAAAAAGTTGAACTTGAAATCATTTTTTGTAGCTTACCATTAACTACATCCTTGTATTGATCCATTGATAGCTAAATTTTTGGCATGATCTTTTAGTTGACTCATAGAACTGATCATTCTGTGGTTCAGAAACCTTGCTTACCAGTTTGTGAAAGGCAGAGTAGGAGAGATGGAGGATGAAACATTTTAAGGAGTATGATTTTGGATGCAAATTAGAAAATAAACTTTAGGTAACAGCTTTCTAGAAGAGCTGTTAGAGCACTGCTTTCTAGAAGCTAGACATGAGACTACTGGAGAAGAAGGAAAATGTGATGTTTGTGACCTTAACAGGAGAGGAATAAGCTTTAAAAAAGTACATCTTTAACTATAGATTTTCAATTTCTTCCTAACTAAATTTGGAATATCTTACAATTTTTAGTTCTTCAATTCTACATTTTAGTGTTAACTTTGTGAAAACTGTCTCTAAAAAGTTAAAAACATTTCACTGGATAACATATAAATTGTGTTTTATAATAATGGCTTATATTAATGTCATATGTAGTTAGAGAAGCTGTTAAGTCTTGGCAACAACATCTGTGAAAACATCCGTTTTGCTTATTCACATTAAGTTTTTTCTAAGCTATATTCACAACCTGTCTTTAGTAATTAATGAAGGTTTTTGTTTAGTGCTGTCTTTATGTGTAGTTATTTTGATTATCTGAACATAGTTAAATGTGTTAATACAAAAGGATTTAAAATAACTTCGTGATGATTTGCGGACATTAGGAGGAGAGGGGTTTTTCAAACATTGCTTGGGGCAGGGGAAATGTTATGGTGCATGGCAAAATGAGCTT
Organism: Orcinus orca; assembly: GCF_937001465.1. Classification (NCBI taxonomy): domain Eukaryota; kingdom Metazoa; phylum Chordata; class Mammalia; order Artiodactyla; family Delphinidae; genus Orcinus; species Orcinus orca. Next base: position 83,023,092 of record NC_064565.1, read on the forward strand.
AGTTGTTGGTGAGAGGATTATGGCTGGAATGAGTGGGGTTTGCTATTTCTGAATAAGATGCCAACTTTTAGGGCAAGGGTAGAGACTAAGTCCTTGTTATTTTAATTAAATACCAGTTCCCAGATATAGAGCAATCACTATGGGAAGAATCCATCAGTACAGAGTAGAAAGCTCAGATTTAGCAGGATAATACCAATTAAAATGACCATATTGATTGGTGTCACATTTCTGGGGTGTTAGGAGAGGCCACAGTCTGTGAAGTGAGGTCTTAAGTGTCAGAAGGAGAGGCCTCTCAAATGTGTCTTTCTGGCTCTCAAAGCCCTCCAAACCCAAGATATCATTTCCTCTGTACTCTTCAGACTCCACTCATGTGTGAGATTCAAGGGTTCATATACTCACTGAGAATTAAAAATCATTACTCGTGTAGAATCAGAATGGAGTGCGAAAAGGGGCCAAGATGTGACCTAGAAAGGCAGTGATGATGGTGAAAGGGAGGCCAGGTGGAGAGCGACAGATAGGATAGATTTCTCCTGATGCAGATGTTCTCTCGACCTACAGAAGAAGAATTTTTCATCTTTGAGTTCCCTATTTCCTACTCTCTCCCAATGCCTGTGACACCCTAGATCTATTGATAAGAGCCCATCTGTACCCCCAATCTCACTCAGGTCCTGGCACACCATTTGCTGCTCTGCAAGGTTTGAGGTTTGAGATGCTTTGCCCCGAGCTTCCCAAGACCTTAAAACCAGACAATTTTCAGACCTTTGTGGGCAGTAGAGTCCACCCCCACATAAGACCAAATATATTAAAATGTATCCCCATTTCACATTAAATATTATTTGTATATGAAAAAATATAAATTTGAACAGCTTTTTGTAATTGATTTTAAGAATTTGTCTCGCCATTGGTCACTTAGTTTACAATTGGCTGTGTTTCTCATCCATCATCACATATGCCTTGGAAGTGAGAAAAGTTAATCTACAAGTTACGTTCAAAGTTAACATTTTTATGAATATGAAAGGAAATAACGTTTTTATATATATTACGTTTATTACAGCTATTTAAATATTTCAGTTTGGCAGTTTTCATATTTTGGAGCCAATGTATTTTTTATTTTTTTTGTTTGTTTGTTTTTTGCGGTACGCGGGCCTCTCACTGTTGTGGCCTCTCCCGTTGCGGAGCACAGGTTCCGGACGCGCAGGCTCAGCAGCCATGGCTCACGGACTCAGCCGCTCCGCGGCATGTGGGATCTTCCTGGACCGGGGCACAAACCCGTGTCCCCTGCATCGGCAGGCGGACTCTCAACCACTGCGCCACCAAGGAAGCCCCAATGTATTTTTTAACACGTCTCAAATATTTTGGAGCACCCCTGAGAAGTTCATAGGTCCTCAAGTTTAAAATGATCTGCTTATGGGACTTCCCTGGTGGTCCAGTGGGTAGGACTGCACTCCCGATGTGGGGGACCCGGTTCGATCCCTGGTCAGGGAACTAGGTCCTACATGCATGCCGCAACTAAGAAGTCCGCATGCCGCAGTGAAGATTCCGCGTGCCAAAACTAAGACCCGGAGCAGCCTAGATAAATAAGTATTTTTAAAAAATTCACTAAAATGATCTGTTTATAATATTATAACACAAACACAATCTATTACTAGAATATTATTATTTATCAAATATCATTTGCTCAGGGAAGCCTTCCCTGACCTTGAATATATTAGGTTCATCTGTTACATGCCCTCCTAGCAAACTTTGCTTCCTATGAGTATTTACATCAACTATAATTACATAATTATTTCTATTACTGTTCATGCACTATCTTTCTCCTCCGTTAGCCTATTGATTCCATAAGTGCAAGACTGACCAAGAGTTAAGAAATATTTGTTAAAGGAACGAATGGGTGAGAGAGTGAACCTGCATCTTCTCACAGGATGTCTGTTTCAGGAGGAGGGTTTCATCACTGACAAGAGACTGAACGCTGAAAACTAAAAAGCATTCTTAAAATATATCCTCCCTCCTCTGCCTTTTGTTTGGATATCTGCCTTTAGCATGATCTGTACCTGTAGAGGTAGCAGCATGGTCTTCCGCAGACATAATGGCTGCTTAGCGTCCGGTCTTGGGTCTCTGGCTCTTCTGGAGACCCTGTGAACTACTACCTAATATACTTGGCAAAGTAGTGGTGAATCTTTTGATTTACCACATAGAAATATATTTAAATCTTTAGCTGTTATATTCATATTTAAATGATGCCCTGTATTTGTTCTGGAGTTTCCCCAAACATAGGATTGTTCACCTCACTAAAAAGAACTTTGCAAACTTAAAACTGGACCTTTTGAAAAAAAATAATGGTTTCAGTTTCTTGAGCACCTAACCGGGTGTCAGGAACTGTGGTACATTTCCCACATAATTGCACTAAATCCTCATACGATTAAATTTGTTTGTTTCTATCCCCACTTTACACATAAGTAAACTGAGCTTCAAAGTAGCTGTTCAGTGTCCACAGGAACAAGTAGCAGGGCCAGGGTCTGCACTCAGTCCTGGCTCCAAAGCTCAGCCTTCTCTGTTTTGATCTGCTATTTCATATGTTTCTGAATATTGCCTGCTACCTATGCTTGGGAGACTTCTTTAATTCTTATGTTGAGTAGGATTGTGTTAGGCAGCATGTGTTGGAATGGAGTGGCTTAACCAAATAAGGTTTTGCTTTTCTTTGTAACAAGGCCAGAGGTCAGCAGTCCTGGGCTTGTGCAGTGGCTCCAGGGTCCTTCATTGCTGTCCCAGGCTCTTCCTGACTTTCCATCCCACCATCCTTGGGGCATGGCCACCTTCCTCACGGCTATTTCTTGGTTATAAGAAGGCTGCTCTCCTCCGGGCTGCACACACTGGCCCACACTGGGTATTAGCAATCTTTTGAAAACTGCTAACCCAATTTAAAACAAAAAAAGGCATTTTCTTTTTTTGTTGTTTTGCAATTTTTTATTAGTGAGTTTAAACCAGGGCATGTTTATTGGTTGTTTATGTTTCTTTTTAAAATAAACTACTTGGGAATTCCCTGGCGGTCCATTGGTTAGGACTCTGCGCTCTCACTGCTGAGGGCCTGGGTTCAATCCCTGGTTGGGGAACTAAGATCCTGTAAGCCGTGCGGGGTGGCCAAAAAAAAAAAAAAAAGACTTTTAAATAAACTACTTATTTGTGTCATTTGCAGTTTTTTCTACTAGGTTGTACATCTGTTTTTTATTAACATCCTTTGTATACTTAGAATATTAGCCCTTTGCTATTTGATCATTTCTTGATTACAATTTTTTGTTTACTTTTTGATGATGTTAATGGAGTGTTTTTCTGTGTGCAGGTTTTAAATGTGCAGTCTTAGTATTTACACAGTCTTTTCCTTTATGGCTTCTGGGTTTTGAATTATGCTCTAAATATTTGCTCATATATTATTACAGTATTTTTATAGTTTTGTTTTTTATATTTAATTTTTAATTCATCTGTAAGATATTTTGGAATAAGGTATGAATCCCATTCATTTTAACTCAAGTCTGTGGCAGTAGCTCTTTACATGAAGAGGTGGGAAAAAAGGGAGAAACATACATAAAATGTCAGTCTGCAGCTATACCATAAAGCTGGAAGTTTTAAAAAATGGAATCTTAACTAATACTTTTGGAGGGGGTTAGACAAGGAGAAAAATCTTGAGTCACATGGTTTCCCAAAAGAACAAATTCAGAAGAATGACATGTGGCTAAGGAACTAATGTTTACAGGAAAAAATATTGAAATGTTAAAACCCACTTTTTGTGTGTGCTGTATAAACATTCAACTATGCCTATAGTCTGAGAAAGAATAAAGGAAATGTAAGTAAAATATCCAAATTTGGTGTGTCTCAGTTTTCTATTAATTTACGGAAATTAGAAGACATGCTATATTCTCTTGTGTTAAATAAAAAGTCATTTTACTAACCACATCTATTACAATGATGTGAGTGGTTCTCCTTTTGAAACTTTAACATGTTGAAAACGACTCTGTCCCTGAGGATTAGTATCCCCATTAAGACACAAAGGAGTTGAAATGTGTGTATTTAACAGTTTTTCTGCATAACCAACCAAAGAAATTCTTACATTAGAAAGCCTGGACTTCAGATTTCCCAGGTGTCCGTGTGGGTGGTTCTTGGCTAGTCTGCCCAGAGTCAGGTCTCCTGGCAGCTCAGGCACAGCAGTGATTAACTGGGAGGAGAGAGTGAACACTTGATTGAAACATGGAGGGTCAATTCAAACTTTTTTCCATGTAGGCAAATCTTCTAATTCCCCCAGCTGTTTTATTTAGTGATTACATTTTTGATGAGAAGATAAGAGTAACTTGATTTCCATTTCTTATTGGTTTGCTTCACTGGCCTTTTATGCCTTAGTGTACACTTTGGAACTTCATTTTCAGCAATTGAGATACTGTTTTGCAGGGAAATGACTCAACAGGTAAAGGAAGTTAAAGAAAAAAAATGTTACCATTTTACCAGAACTGATTTTCCTTTGAAGCTGCTGTCTAGGTATACAACAACGACGGATGGGGGTGAAGTCCAAACTTCTTACATGACCTCCACTAACTCTGTGCGGTGAGGGTGGGGAGCCTCTGACTGGCCCGCGGGGATAAAATCCCCAGTTCCCTACTGTCTTTCTCTGACACCACCCTGGCCGCGGTGTTGGGCCCCTTTGGTATAGCCTTGTGAGGGTGGAAATCTAGGCTTTCCACTCGGTCTGTGCTGTTGTAGGTCCAGGTGAGGTCACAGGTTTTTCTGTGGTGGTGTTTGGCTGGAGTAGAACAGTTATTGTGTAAATATGTGCCGTCTTTCTAGGCTTTTCTTAGGGTTTTCTTGGTCTGCAACATTGGCATTTCCTGATTGCTGGTTTCTTCAGCTTCCAAGTCTGAGATACATGAGGCAAAAATAAAACCAAGAAACTCACCACTGGTCATCTTATGTTTATGTATAATCATTTGTCAGAACTGGCTCTATAAACTTTGGGCTATTGCACAAGTAAAACTCACTCTCAAGGTATGATAAATTGCTATAATTAATATTATTTAAATGGTTCTGATGGCTTGCATTTAGCTGGCTTTCCTACATACCCACCAGTGTATTTTGAATTGAAATGCTTAGTTATAGACTCTCCCCATTGCTAGCACCACTCCATTTCAGTGCTCACTTGAAATTTAGTCTTTCCATACAGGCGGCTGCTGGGGCCCTGAGGAGTCAAGAGAAGGAAATCCTTTTTAGTCTTAATGCTGAAAGAGCCGCAGTCCTTCTAGCCTAGAGGGAATGGTAGCGAGGAGTTAAGGTAGTGAGGAAGGGCTGGGAAAAGAGACAGTTCCTTAGCTGTTCCAGAATGAAAGAAATGAAAATGCAACTGGTATATTTATAGTCAAATATACAAACACCTGCTCCTGATAAAACAAATGATTTGGAGATGATAGTTGTGATTTGGACTTACCACAGCCCTGCCTCCTGCTTCTATAGGTGTCTGAAGGCTCCTGGAAGCCCTCAAGTCTCTTAAAAAGAGTGATGTTTCTGTTGTCTTTAAGTGACATTGATAGAGCTGCTCCCCAGCTCAGTGGCAATTTCTCTGGTAATTAGGTGCTAAATGCTGTCCATGGAGATAGCAGGTGACATTCAACCCAAATGGGATGGAACTAACAGGTGGTTATGGAAACCTAAGACAAGTGCCATAGATGCTGTACCAAGGGGAATGGCAGAACCTCACACCCACATCTATGATCTGCATATTTTTTCATCATCATAATTTATAGGTATTAAAAATTCACATGCCAGAGCCCCTAAGGAATTACACAGCGTTATGAAAAGAACTGAATGTACAACTGGTAGATAATGATAAGGTTACTCACATTTAACTTCTTAGGCATATAGAGTCCAAGTTTTGTTACTTTTTGTTTTCTAAAAGAGACTCAGAGTTACTTATATATAATTAAAATGCTCTAGAACCATTTGGTCATTATTTATTCACTATCATACAAATTTGCCACATAACTTAAGGGTAACCGTTGGAGTAACTGTTTATAAAATAGGTTTTAAGGGTATGACCACTAAGTTTATCCTAATAAAAAGATTTTTTTAATAAGAAGAAATAACAGAAACAAATTGTGAAAAGAAAGTATTCTTATACAAATTTTTAAAAAATTAAAAGAGATTTCTGAGTTTTCCTTTAGTTGATATAAATTTCTTTCTCTGGTTTTTTTTTTTTTTTGGGGGGTACGCGGGCCTCTCACTGCTGTGGCCTCTCCCATTGCGGAGCACAGTCTCCGGATGCGCAGGCCCAGCGGCTCACGGGCCCAGCTGCTCTGCGGCATGTGGGATCCTCCCGGACCGGGGCACGAACCCACGTCTCCTGAATCGGCAGGCGGACTCTCAACCACTGCGCCACCAGGGAAGCCCCTTCTTTCTCTGTTTTTAATACTTCAAATCCCTTCTTTACACTAACAGAATATACCAGAATCTCTGCCTGTTGTAGACCCTGGCATTAGGAAAAACTGTCTGATCTTTCTGAGTTCATTACCTGTGTTTCATAACTCATGGCATTTCGTGGGCTCCAGAAGTAGTATTTATTTCTACCAAAAATTCACCAACTCATGAATATGGAACTCAGGTTCATCTAAAAGTCAAAACCAAAAGCACTTCTGCAAATACTGTTGATAGCTATTTCCATAGAATAATACGGAGCATAATATTCTTCAGTTCCTTTATACCTATAAAGGTAATGCTTCTGCACGGTAGAAGTAGAATAATTCCATGTCAATCCTACCAACAATTCATGGAGATCAACATAGTTTAGTTACACCATACATTTTTTTTTGAAGTATGGTTGATTTACATGTCAACCATATGGTTGATTTACATTTACATAACAGATTTACATAAAAACTTTATTTATTTATTTTTTTGGCCACACTGTGCGGCATGCAGGTTCTTAGCTCTCCAGCCGGGGATTGAACCTGTGCCCCCTGCATCGGGAGTGCAGAGTCTTAACCACTGGACCACCAGGGAAGTCCCTAGTTACACTATATATTTGATAACATGTAATACATATCTGTCATATGTGTAAAACATTATGAGCATTTGTGTTCAATAAAACAATAGCCCAATTACAAATGACATTTTATTATTCAAATGACTTTATAATGTCAACACCAATGCTAATAAAAATATATAATAGGCTGAACTCATCAATGGCACAGTTGTAATTCATTTGAAGTAAACCACATTTCAAAGTAAGCCTTTCGTAGATAAATGAAAATCCTCTATTTTGTAAAATTTTAATCTTTACCTGTTAAAGGCTGGGCAAGGCAAAGGCATCCCTACTAGCAGAGCAAGAAAAGCAGAGATGGAACAGATAAGTCACTGTACACGTTGCATGTGCTATGAGCACCTTTTTACTCCTGCAGGACTGAAAATTCTGGGTTTCCACATTCTTCATGCTTTAGCAATCAAAATAAAAGCGTAATTCATATCTAGGCTGATAAAAGACTTGTTTCCATTTAAAGTTGATGTTTCCCTTTTCAGACTATTTACAATTTAAAAGAAAGAAAATTAATTCTGTCTATTACGGTTTTTAAATATTGAGATTGTGGGTTCTTCTCATATTGAATTTTAAAGGATGGTGCTTTGCTGTGTTTCTAGGCTATCAGACACAAGAAAGTTTAAGCTCACTGAATTAGTACGAGGTTGGTAACATGGTGACCCTTTAAAACCAAAGACATACAAAAAGGATTTTTTTTCAAAGAATATTTTAACAAATAAGGGTTTGCTTTGTACATACCTGCCATAGTTAAAGACAAAATTTAGATTAATTGTTATATTCAGGAAATAGGTACTTTATTAATTAGCCCTGTGTGTGTGTGTGTGTGTGTGTGTGTGAAAGAGAGAGAGAGAGAGAGAGAGAGAAAGAATTTTCAGCTTAAGTAAGGCTCTAACCTGAGAATTTTCTAATTAAGTGAAAATACTGGTTGAGATATTTAGTTGTCTTACCAGGAATTGTAAGAAAAGTGTACCTTACACATTCATGAGACACTGAAGTATATTGGTTAATAACCTCATAAGACATCTGCTTAAACAGATGTTTTAGTTGAGAAAACTGTAAACATGATTCTAAATTTACAAATATGTTGGTTATTCTTCCTTGCCTGGAAGGTTGAGCCAAAGTTTACGTAGATTAGAGGAAAGCCTGAGTCTGGAAAAATTCAAAGCATTCCATAAATGCAGATAAAGCAATACAATAAAGTAACTTGGCAATTATTTTAATAATTATTTACAAGGCCTCTGTTCCTTCTTTGCTCACATACAAGTGACCTGAGTTACTCCATCTTCCTGGTCAAACTGTCCATCATCTATTTCCCGCAGGACACTGTCACTGTTGCTGAACCCGGAGAAGCTGCTGTGCTGGGCCGGCCTCTTCTCCTTCATCCAGCATTCTCGAGAAGGAGCGAGGAGGCGCGCCTCGGGCGGGCTCCAGCCCTCTGCAGGGTGTGACAGGGCCGTGTCCAATCCGACGCTCCTACTCGTGACTTTGCTCCTGTCTTCACCTTTCACGTGCCGGCCGCCTTTCCTCTGAAACACAAGAGATTGGCAACCAGGAGTTAAAAAGAATGGGCACCGCCTTGTCCCGCTGGTCTAGTTCCCTGCCCGCTTCTCTTCAAGGGCCAGCTCGGGCCGCCCTTCACGTTCCCTCCTCCCCGCCCTCCAAGCGAAGGTGCGCTCCCCTCTCTGTTCACACCACTTGGTGGCTTCCTGGCCCATCGTTCTCCTCATCGGCGGGCGGGCTGTGTGCCCCTGTCTGGGTCCTCAATGACACCTCTGAGGAGAGGGACCTGCTGAGATCTTACTTGGGGGAGCAAAGCAGGTAGAGAGATACGCTAAAACCTCCATTTTCCTTCTAGGTGTTTGTCGGGATCTGAGCAGCAGAAAAAGTGCCCCAGAGGCTACCTCTCCCCCATTTCTATAGGAATAGACTGCACAGGTGATTCAGACTGAGATCATATTGGAATAAGGGGCACCTTTCTAGGTGGAGCAGACCCCTCTCCTTGTCCTGCTACAAGCCGCTTCTGCCTGACACAGTGGGATTGCTCAGCAGCGGGACCAGCTCCTTCTGCAGACTGTCAGAGAAGCTGCGGCTATTTTCACTATGAAATATTGCTGAGGCCTGACCTCATCCTTGCTGCGGTTCGCAGTAGAGAGACGTGGTCTCCGCCAAGGTAACTTAAGTGAAACTAAGATAACTAAGTCAACAGAAGGAGAGCTCAGGGAGAGAACTGTGGATCTTCAGACTCCTGATGAGACTACAGGGGCTTCTTTAATACCGATAACATCCTTTTGGCTCTCGGAGCAGCGCCATGGCGGTCGGAAGGAACAAGCGCCTTACGAAAGGCGGTAAAAAGGAAGCCAAGAAGGAAGTGGTTGACCCATTTTCTAAGAAAGATTGGTATGATGTGAAAGCGCCAGCTATGTTCAATATAAGAAATATTGGGAAAACACTAGTCACGAGAACTCAAGGAACCAAAATCGCATCTGATGGCCTCAAGGGTCGTGTGTGTGAAGTGAGCCTTGCTGATCTGCAGAATGATGAAGTTGCATTTAGAAAATTCAAGCTTATTACTGAGGATGTTCAGGGCAAAAACTGCCTGACTAATTTCCATGGCGTGGATCTTACCCGTGACAAAATGTGCTTCATGGTCAAAAAATGGCAGACCATGATTGAAGCTCACGTTGATGTCAAGACTACCGATGGTTATTTGCTTCGTCTCTTCTGGGTGGGTTTTACTAAAAAATGCAACACTCAGATTCGGAAGACCTCTTATGCCCAGCACCAGCAGGTCCGCCAGATCCGCAAGAAGATGATGGAAATCATGACCCGAGAGGTGCAGACAAATGACTTGAAAGAGGTGGTCAATAAACTGATTCCAGACAGCATTGGAAAAGACATAGAAAAGGCCTGCCAATCTATTTATCCACTCCATGATGTCTTTGTTAGAAAAGCAAAAATGCTGAAGAAGCCCAGGTTTGAATTGGGAAAACTCATGGAGCTACATGGTGAAGGTAGTAGTTCTGGAAAAGCTACTGGGGACGAGGCAGGTGCTAAAGTTGAACGAGTTGATGGACATGAGCCACCAGTCCAGGAATCTGTTTAAAAATCAGACTTTTAATGGTGACAAATAAAGACCTCATTTGTGATTAAAAAAAAAAAAAAAAAAAAAATACTGGGCTTCCCTGGTGGCGCAGTGGTTGAGAATCTGCCTGCCAATGCAGCAGACACGGGTTCGAGCCCTGGTCTGGGAAGATCCCACATGCCACGGAGCAACTAAGCCCGTGCACCACAGCTACTGAGCCTGTGCCTCTGGAGCCTGTGCTCTGCAACAAGAGAAGGCCGCGACAGTGAGAGGCCCGCGCACCGCGATGAAGAATGGCTCCTGCTCGCCGCAACTAGAGAAAGCCCTTGCACAGAAACGAAGACCGAACACAGCCATAAATAAATAAATAAATTTAAAAAAAAAAAAAAAAAAAAATACTGATAACATGACAGATATTAGATCATGATCATATACTCAAGCACAAAAGCTGAGTAAGGATAAATAAGATAAAGATAAAATTTAAAAAACATTTAAAAAGCCCAGTAATTTCCCAGATTACAAAGAGTTTATTTGCTTAAAGCTCATTTATATGTTAGTTGGGAACTAGGATTACATTTTCTCAAATGTGAGAACTAAATTTACTCAAAAAAAACTCAGAAAAATATATAGAAGTCAGATGCCTAGGCTAGTCTTACAAAAGTTTGTTAATCCATAGGTTTCTTGAACTATAGTGTATAAAATAGAAATGCATGGACTTCCCTGACGGTCCAGTGGTTAAGACTCCATGCTTCCACTGCAGTGGGCGTGGCTTTGATCTCTGGTCGGGGAGCTAAGATCCCGCATGCCGTGCGGTGGGGCAAAAAATTAAAAAAAAATAAAAGTAAAAGGATTTCATACTGGCTTTCATGGCAAATATACCATGCAAACAGTGGTATTAAACTGAATTTTGCGGGCTACTGTGGAACGTAACCACGGTTGATGGCACTGTTTGTATAGGAAGATGCAGGCCTCAGTGTGTTGCATTGAAAGGAGTGTGTTGGCAGCTCATCTTTTTCTTGGCTGAGTTACTGGAGTCCTTGGACAAGTTGAAAGGAACAAGTCTGCAGTGGGTCCTGCCTCAATAAAGGCCCACTCTCACAGCCCAAGTCAGACATAGCTTGATGGTAGGGACATTTTCATTTGCATTCATCAAGTGCAAGTCTCAGATCTCAAATCTTTTTGCTTTTTATTCCCATTCATCAAATGTACTGAATTTAATACAAGCAGTGGAACCTGACAGACTTACTCTCAGGGTAGAGGACTTGAGAATGTCTCGTTCTCCCTGGCATTGGGACGCTGGTCAGTGAGGATATAGCCTTTGGCTGCAGGCAGGGCTGACCGGTACTGCTCCTTTCTCAAGCCTAGCTACTGGCTCCTTTCCCACAGGCACAAAGGATGCTTTCACTCCTGAATGACCTCTCCTGTTGACTGAATGAAATGGGAAGGAGGGGGAGCCTGGGAGCACTTGGCAGCCTGGATCTTTCCTTTTTCACCAGCCCCAGGGCCAAAGGTGAATTTTGCAATAAATTCCTTCTTGTACATCAGCCAATAGAGGCCAGCTCTCACATACTCAATGAGAATTTTCTTAATAAAAATTGGGTATTAAATAAGATAGTGACAGTAATTCACTTTTAAATAAGTATTAATAAGTAAACAGCCACCAAAATTTAAATATTAGAAGATGACAAAATACCTAACTCTATAAAAGATTTCAGAACAAACTCTTTTCTTTTTTTACCAAGTGACTTTTAATAAATACATGTTCAGCAGTGATGTCGCCTCCCTCACTCTACATGAAATAATAGCTTTTCCAACAAACCAAATTGCAATGTTCTTATAACTTAGAGTGTAGGAGACTGAAACATGACCAAGTCCTTGGAGATCATCTACTTTAATCCCTCATTGTACAGAGGTAAGACCCAGACGGAAGATGGTATTTGTCCAAGGTCAGGGAGTAGCTGGCTTTGAACTGGAGCCGGAGTGTCTTACCTTATTTTTTTCACATTATCTGCTCTGCAAAAATATGAGTAGATTTGTGGTCAAAGATTTGTATGTTTCTCAAATAAAAGTTTCCAATTACAAAAATAGTACACACTCAGTGTAGAAAACCAGGCAAAAATAAAGAAAAAAGCAAAACCCACCCACAATCCCATCTCACAGAGATACCACTGTTTAAATTTGGCATGTTTTACTATGTATTTGCATATGCACACGTGGATGTGTACAGCTAGCTCACTTTTGCACTTAACACTCACTATATTTTGAGTATTTCACTATGTCAATAAAGAGATTTTTCATGCAACATTGCCAGACTTATTCATATAGGGTCTCACTTTCTTCTGATATTTTCACTGTAGAATGAGAGCAGATTCTACCAAGAGTTGCATGCAGATCTAATGCTACCCTTTGATAAAATCAATCAACTTCTGAGAAGCATCCTCATTTACTAAAAATGAATGACCCATTTCAAATACACGAGACTCAGTGACAAACCAGTCTCAGTTAGGCTGTCCTACCAATGTATCTTTCATTTTCCACTGCTGACATCTTAAAAACAAAAGTAAAAGAACAAAGTCAGAATTATACCAGCAATCGTAAGACTTTGCATTGTCTTGGACAGTGTTATGATGGATAGAGTGGAAGAGTAGTTAAAAAATATGGTTTATAAAGTAATAAAAACATGGAGTGGACATTCAAGATTTCTCTTCCTTGTGTGTCTCAGGGTTGAAAGAGGAATAGGAAGCCACTGTAAGACTAAGTGTGACTCCAGTACCAGTTAGAAGAGTCCGAGCTTTTGAATCATGCAGAGAAACCTTCTTGCTCACAGAATATGTTCCTGAGTCATCCAAGCTTGGGGATGTCAAAATCATTCAAACCTGGGAAGGGAAAAAGGTGTCGTGGACAACCATCTTTCCAGCTAGCTTTCCTATCCACCTTCCTCTCTACTGCAGTGTGGGCATGTGACCCAATCAGATCCAATCAGAGTCCTTCCCTGGGATTGCTATATTGACTCTAGGATAAAGAAGTTCTTTCTAAAAATTGAAGTATAATTGATTTACAATATTATATTAGTTTCAGGTGTACAACAGTGATTCAATATTTTTATAGATTATACTCCATTTAAAGTCATTATAAAATATTGGCTATATTCCCTGTGCTGTACAATATATCCTTGTAGCTTATTTATTTTATACATAGTAGTTTGTACCTCTTAACCCCCTACCCCTATCCTGCCCCTCCCCCTCCTTTCCTCTCCCCTCTGGTAACCACTGGTTTGTTCTTTATATCTGTGAGTGTGCTTCTTTTTGTTATATTCATTTGTTTGTTTTATTTTTTAGATTCCACATATAAGTGATAACATACAGTATTTGTCTTTCTCTGTCTGAGTTATTTCAAGAAGTTCTTTCTTTTTGATGAGGTGGCCATACCCACCTCATAAGAAGCCCTCTGCACATACATACGCAGAAGCTGAAACAAACAGAACATCCTGGGGCTGTTGAATCTCTGGAATCAGTCCCTGAGGCACTGTTTTTGGTAGCTCTCTTTTTGATATTATGAGCTATGCCAGAATCCTTCCCACCTAGAAGCCAATAAATTCCCTTATGGACAGAGGCTAATCTGAGCAGGGTTTCTGTCCCTTACACCCCAAGGGACACCAATAAGTCATGTGGAAACAAGTGTGGGTGGCCCAGAAGAGGGCTGCTCTCCAGCCTGAACACTGCCCTGTGGCTGCGGTTGAGCCCTCGTCCCTTTTGCCCACACCAGTAAGAAGCCCATTTGCTTTGAGTGAAAAGCATTCCCTAGATGAAGGACTTCATTAATGATAACAGCAAAATGCTTTCATTTTTATCTATACATGAAGTTCTTTGAGGTACCTGACATCTTCTATTTATACTGGCACCAAATTAGATTTCACATAGGCTTCAATTGAGGATACTAACAGCTAGTGAATGAAATATGACCCTATGACTTTCCAATAATTTCAAATGACTGGAAAAGTAAGAACAAAGTTTGATTAAATAATTATCTTACCATGCAGTAAGGAAAGAAGTTAATGTGTATGTTAAATATTTCTTAGTATTCATGTGATTTTATTTTTTTATTATTATTATTTTAATTTATGAATTTATTTATCTTTGGCTGCGTTGGGTCTTTGTTGCTGCACACAGGCCTTCTCTAGCTGTGTCTGGCGGGGGCTACTCTTTGTTGCGGTGAGCGGGCCCCTCACTGCAGTGACTTCTCCTGTTTCAGAGCACAGGTTCTAGGCACACAAGCTTCAGTAGCTGTGGCACATGGGCTCAGTAGTTGTTGCTCGCGGGCTCTAGAGCACAGGCTCAGCAGTTGTGGCGTACGGGCTTAGTTGCTCTGCGGCATGTGGGATCTTCCCGGACCAGGGCTCGAACCCAGGTCCCCTGCATTGGCAGGCGGCCTCTTAACCACTGTGCCACCAGGGAAGTCCCCATGTGATTTTATTTATAGTTACCTTCAAAAGATCTAATTCAGAACATTTCTGTGACTGTAGCTCCTTCACTTCTGGGTTTGTATTAGAGAAATGATTCAATAGATGTGCCCAAGAAGTCTTTACCACTTGAAATCATTCGTTTTGAGATACATTTTAAAGATAAGAAAATAATTTGAATGCAAAACTTCTCTAAAGGAGAAAAACAAATGTAAATTGGAACCATTTAAATTTGACTCCTGTCTCCCAGGGTCTATTCTCTCTTTCTTTTAATAACAGAACTCTGCACCCACCTCACCACCAATGCCTTGCAATTTTTAGCTGGGCATGTAGTATTTCACTATGGTACAAGCACATGGTTGCCCCAATTACATTTCCCAGCCTCCCTTGCAGATGCTTGTGGTGACATAAAGTTCAGGCCAATGTGATGTGAGAAGAAATATGTCTGTGACTTGGGGGTCAGTGCCTTAGAAGCATGCCTGGAATTTCCTACTTCTTGCTGGCTGGACACAGCAATGAGTGAAGAAGCAGTCCTGGGTCCAGAGGCAGAAGCCAAATGTTGAGGGTGGCAGAGCTGACCAGTCATGAGGCAGAGCTTTGCCCACCCTGGATTGCCTGCCCATCTTTAGATAATTATGAGAGAGACCCTTCTGTTGTATTTAAATCATTCTAATTGGTCTTTTTGGCATAGCATCTTAGTAACTAATTAGTTACCACTTAATAACTAACAGAAAAAAATTGTTGGCAACTAATGCTTTTTAGCTTAATTTTTCCCAACTTTCCAATTATGAAAAATTTCAAATATACAGAAAGTTTAAAGGGTACTACAATGAACCTACTACCTAGTTCAAAACTTGTTAATATTTTGCCATATTTGCTTTATATATATATAAATATGAAAATATATATATATGTTCATGTGTGTTTTTTTGAACGTCAAAAAGCATCAATGCACTACATTCCTACATATTAGCTGAAGATAATTTTTAGCTGGAGAAAATGGAGGGTCATTAGGAGTTTCTGGATTTTTTCTTCAGTTTCTCCATAGAGTTAGTGTTTAATCATCTAGTATTGAAAGAAAAACATTCCTATGAAAACAAAAGCAACATTCCATGTGACCAGGTGCTGTGCCCAGCCCCCTACGTGTTTTCTAACTGAATCCTCCTCCCAACCCTGTGGTAGGTACTAACATTGTCCATTTCACAGGTGAGGACACGGAGGCTTGGACAGCCTGGCAGAAGCTGTCTGTACACACACACACATACACACACACACATACATACACACACACACACACACACACACACACACACACACACACACACCCATCCCCTGGAATCCCTTTCATGGTTTGTTGTCTACCCCTAAGAACACCACTGGATGGAAACCCTACTCTGTCAGTGGAAACTAAATACTTTTAAATGACCTGTTGTTTCTTATAAATAATTATCAAAGGGAAATGGGCTGAAGAATTTAACTGAAATAAAGATTTTTAGGTAATAGAAAAATCTGATGAGTTTTTTACTTGAGTCTTCAAAGAAACAGAAAAGTTAAGAGAGAAGATCTTCGAAGAAAAATTGAGAACATTTAATAGATGGAGGTAAAATCCTGGTCAGAGTCTCTTACCCTGCTTAGCGTAGCAATCACTTCCTTGAGTCTATCAAGAGCCCTCCCCCCAAAATAAAGAAACAAATTTTTAAATAGATAAAAGGAAGAGCAAGATAAAAAGAACCTTGCTTTCGGGGCTTCCCTGGTGGCGCAGTGGTTGAGAGTCCGCCTGCCGATGTAGGGGATGCGGGTTCGTGCCCCGGTCTGGGAAGATCCCACATGCCGCCGCGGAGCGGCTGGGCCCATGAGCCATGGCCGCTGAGCCTGCGCGTCCGGAGCCTGTGCTCCGCAACAGGAGAGGCCACAACAGTGACAGGCCCCCCCACCAAAAAAAAGAAAAAAAGAACCTTGCTTCATTTATACTACAGAGCTTCATGTAGAGGAAATGGAGGTTAACAATCTCATTATACTTCATAAAAATTCCATTATCCAAGGAGAGTTTTTACTGAAGCACAAAGGTATAAAAAATATAGCCTATGTGATTTATAAAGCATGCAATCTTTCATAACATTTTTATTTTATTTTTAAATTAAAAAAATAAAATTATAAAGCATACAATCTTTTAAATTTTAAATTTAAAAGTAAATATGTAAAAGTGTAAAGTTCTATGAATTTTAATACATGTGTATAAATTTGTGTACAAATCACAATCAGGACACAGAACAGTTCTATTATCCCGCTCAAAACCCCCCATGCTATCCCTTTATCACACCCTTCCCCAAACCCCAAATCCCTGGCAAGCCATGATCTGTTATCCACAGTACAGTTCTGTCTTTTTGAGGATGTCATATAAATAGAATAGCACAGGGACTTCCCTAGTGGTGCAGTGGTTGAGAGTCTGCCTGCCAATACAGGGGACATGGATTCGATCCCTGGTTTTGGAAGATCCCACATGCCTCGGAGCAACTAAGCCCATGCGCCACAACTACTGAGCCTGTTCTCCAGAGCCCGCGAGCCACAACTACTGAGCCCACACACCGCAACTACTGAAGTCCATGCGCTCTAGGGCCCAAGTGCTGCAACTACTGACCCCGCGTGCTGCAACTACTGAAGCCCAAGCTCCTAGAGCCCGTGCTCTGCAACAAGAGAAACCACTGCAATGAGAAGCCCACGCACCACAATGAAGAGTAGCCCCTGCTCGCCACACCTAGAGAAAGCCCGCATGCAGCAACAAAGACCCAATGCAGCCAAAAATAAATAAATTTAAAAAAAAGAGAGAGAATAGTACAGTCTATAACCTTTTGAGACTGGCTTTTTTTTTTTTTTTAGCTCCCCAACCAGGGATTGAACCCAGGCCCCGTCAGTGAAAGTGCCAAGACCTAACCACTGGACCACCAGGGAACTCCCTGAGACTGGCTTCTTTTAATCAGCATGCTTTGTGAGATTAATCCACGCCATTGTGCATACGAGGAGTGCATTTGTTTTTATTTCTGAGTAGTATTTCATTGTATGGAAGTACCACAGCCGTTTATCCATACACCTGCTGAACACATTTGGATTTTTTCCAGTTTTTGGAGATTATGGATAGAACATATAAACGTTTATGTGTAGCTTTTTGTGTGAACGAAAATTTTTATTTCTCTAGGGTCAATGCCCAAGAGTGGGATTGGTGGTCGTATGTAAGTGTATGTTTAACCCCATGAGAAGCTGCCAAACTCTTTTCCAGAGCGGGTGCACCATTTTGCATCCCCACCAGCAGCGTTTGATAGTTCTGATTGCTCCTCATCCTTGCTAGTTCTTAGTGTTGTCAATATTTTTTAATCTTAGTCATTCTAGTAGATGTATGGTAGTGCCTCATCATGGTTTTCATTTGCATTTCCCTTAATGACTAATGATTTAAATGTTTTTTTATGTGCTTATTTCTCATCTACATATCCTCATTGGTTAGATGTCCAAGACTTTTAACTATTTTTTACCTGCGTTGTTTATTTATTTTTTAAGTTTTGAGAGTTCTTGATACCTTCTGGATACAAGTCCTTTGTCATACACGTGATTTGCAAAGGTTTTTTTTCCTCCCAGTCTGTGGCTTTTCTATTATTTTCTTAGTGTTATTCACAGAGCAAAAGTTTTAAATTTTGATAAGGTCTAATTTATCAATATTTTAAAATGAATTATGCTTTTGGTGTCATGTCTAAGAACTCTTTGCTTAGCTCCAGTTCAGAAGATTTTCTCCTATTAATTTTTTTCTAAAATTTTTCTAATTTTCCTAAAACAAACTATCTTTCAATAGCTTAAAGAAAATTGAGGCAGTAATTGGGAGTATAAATATTTTGAATTGATATTTTCCGTATTTAAAAAAATTCTCAAGCTATCTAGAATATTGTATAAAAACATATTTGTGGACTATAAACAAATTCCAAACGTAAAGGTCTTTATAACTTCAGAAGAAAAAATTCCAACAATATGCTTTCTTCATCATGTGATTCTCAATTCCCTCCCCTATACAGAGGCATGAAATGGCTTTGCTTAACATAAAAGTACTGTTCTATGTTGAGTGCAGCTGACTACAAAAAGTCTTATATATCTTGACATTAATCTCAGTAAAAGAGATAACTCTTTTTTTCAAGGGTTAAACCCTAGATCAGTTTCTACCAGCCCGTGAAATTTATCATTTTACTGAAAACTCATTAACGATCCTAGGGCAATGTTTGTAATTGTCTCAAATTTCCACCAACTGGTTTTTAGAACGAAACACCTTTGGGCTTCCCTGGTGGCACAGTGGTTAGGCATCTGTCTGCCAATGCAGGGGACACGGGTTCGATCCCTGGCCCTGGAAGATCCCACCTTCCGCGGAGCAACTAAGCCCGTGTGCCACAACTACCGAGCCTGCGCTCTAGAGCCCATGAGCCACAACTACTGAAACCTGCACGCCTAGAGCCTGTACTCCGCAACAAGAGAAGCCCCCACTCGCCACAACCAGAGAAAAGCCTGCGTGCCCAACGCAACCAAAAATAAAATAAAATAATTTATGTTTTTAAAAAAGAACTAGGGACTTCCCTGGTGGCGCAGTGGATAAGACTCCACGCTCCCAATGCAGGGGCCCCGGGTTCGATCCCTGGTCAGGGAACTGGATCCTGCATGCATGCCGCAACTAAGAGTTCAACTAAGGAGCAACTAAGCAGCCCACCTGCCGCATAAGAGCCGGTTCAGCCAAATAAATAAATAAATAAATAATAAAAAAAATAAAAAAGAACTAAACACCTTTGAAATAATTCTTTGAAAACCTTTATAAATGAAGCAATCCCCTTATCAGCCCCTCCCAAACAACAACTGTTTTCAAGGTACAAGCAAAGAATAGTGCCATTACAGACCTACAACTACATAAAAATTTTTTTCAAGACATGTTATAAATGTATAACTTTCACAAAATATATACGAGATAGCTAAATTAACTCTATGGCAATACTGATAGTCTACTACCTTCTTGAGATAAAATAACAAATTATTTCCACTAGAGAGAATTAAAAGAATTTACAAATTGGTTTTCTATTATAGCTATTACATACTTCAGCTCCAGACTGAACCACCTACATGTTCTGCCTTGAAATAATCTCAATACTCTGAGATTTCCTGCTAGGAAAATTAAAGATTTATCAAAGGAAGAAATAGTAAATCCGTTTAGAAGTAGAATTCTAAGCTATAAAATATATTACTCCTGGGCTTCTCATTGATGAAAACTTACCATTTATGTACTTCCTTACTATTATATAAATGAGCCAGAAATTTTATATTACAATGGATATAAATATAAAGATTACCCAAAGAAAAGCTACCACTAGACTACTGAATGGTATTTAAAGTTAAACAAAAAAAGCTCAAATAGTTTCAGGGAATCAGAGAACTGATATCTAACCCTAAGAAGGGAGACCATGAAGCAGCTGAATTTGGGTCTTATATCTTCACAAACACCAATTCCAGGGCCCTCAGTTAGTCAAAATCCCATGAGGCTATGAATTCTGTTGATCTTTCTCAAAAATGATGGCTGTTTGCAGAATGTTAAAAAAAAAAAAAAAAAGAAAGAGAAAAGAAAAGGCTGTAGCATGGTGAGAAGTTGCTTTGGGGAAGGAGAAAGAAGAATGAAAACCTTTTCTGGCCATTCTTTACATAGATCCACCTTGCTTCTTCTTAACCGAATATTTCTTAATGAACTCGTGAACCTGAGCCACTCTCACCGGGGTTGGGAGGCCCTGCTCACCTGTGGGCTCTAATTCAGTCTTTCTAAAATCTGTGTACTTGATCACTCTGCTCTCCTCCCATGGGAGGAATATCCTATCCACCTTTCCACCTCTCTACCTGCTTACCTATGGAACCAGCTAGAGTCTTTCCAAAATTAATGTGAGACAACGTAGCATGGCTGCATTACATACACTGTCAGTCTAGCTTTGCTAGTTTAGAAAACTTTAAAGTTTTCTAAAACAATATTTTCTTGATGTACAGAAAAAGAATCACTGCAAATAATTTTCTGGTCTATTTGCAAACTTCCTGTTTTGAAGGTTATGCTTTAATTAATTAATGCACAGATTGCTTCATTCAATGATACTATTCTAGGTGTGCATCTAGTAGGGGTCTATTAAGGGTAAGGTGACTTGAGGCTCAGCAAAGGGCTGAAAAATTATGACCTTGAGGAGACAATACAAAAGTGCTGTCAGAAGTCAAGATCACACAGATATCACGCACATTCACTTATAAGGCTTATAACTGTGGAGAGGAAAAAACTTTTCCTCTATCATCTTATGTTCAGTCTCTCAGACCAGCAAGTTAAACTAAAAAAAAAGATTAATAGGAGAAAAGGTTTGTTTTGGATGCACATGGGGGTTGCACAGAAAAGTGAAAACCCAAACAGGCAGTTAGACCGGGAGATTATATATCATTTTACAAGGGGTGATAAATTGTGGTGAAGTGACTAGACAAAGGAAAAGGGGTTTGGGCTTCTAGGGACAGTAGATTGTGGGAAGGCAAGTATTTGGGGAAACTAAGGGAAAAGAAGGCTTTAGTAAGGTTTGTTTGTGGGGACTACAGTCTGTGTTGTTTCCAGTGATAAGAGTCATTTCTGGTACAGGGGAGGGGGGCAACTTTACAAATGGAAATTTCTGTCACCTTTTAAAAGGGAAATTTATGCTCTGCTTTTGTCAGAAAGGGAGAGGGTAGAGAGGTCCTCCTGTGTCTGCTGTTTTTTAATTGCCTTTAGCTCAAAATAGTAACCCTTATGCCCAAGTGGCATATTTTAGAGTAATATTCTGATCCCCTTCAGAACTGTCTCACATGCCTGTTTGCTGGCACATTTCCCTTGTTGTATGCTGGTTCAGAAGACTGTTTCCTTATCAACTCCACACTTCCTCATCTGTTCACCATTTAGAATTACAAAGAGAGTTTAAGGCTTAAATGCTTCAGTGTAACATTTAGTTCATAAAGCATCAATTTTACTCACTTCCGGTGTTTGAGTGGCTGAATTCCACATAACTGGTCTCTGAAGGAACACAACCTGCTTTGTAGCCAAATTCCCTTCACTGCAAATTAAAACAATAGCATTAGTATTTGTAAATTAGTAATTCTCTCTATATTTCACACTTGGCTAGAATGTTCCCCATGTGTCCTTTGTAGAATAATCTTCTGATCCAACAATAACTAGGAAATACGATTCTATATAAGTTGCAGCAGATAAAACAGGGGAAAAAAATCCCTAAAAACTAAATATGGTCGTTACAAAAGAATTTATTTTATTTTATTTTTTTGCAGCACGCGGGCCTCTCACTGTTGTGGCCTCTCCCGTTGCGGAGCACAGGCTCCGGACGCGCAGGCTCAGCGTCCCCTGCATCGGCAGGCGGACTCCCAACCACTGCGCCACCAGGGAAGCCCCACAAAAGAAAATTTTAACGTTTAAAACTTGTCATCTCACTGTGCAAACATACTTAGTTTCATCTCTTTGTGTCACCTCCTACCCTTTATCAACATGCGTATTTCTGCATGTCTATAACTTCTGCGTATTTGCATTCTGTATTCTATGCTTATCCTTTTTCTTGTTTGTACAGTAGGATGATATTCTTAATAGCTGCATGATATCCCAAAGAATTAAGATACCAAAATGTACTAAGCCTTTCCTTTATTATTGTAAAATTAGGATGTTTCCAGTTTTCTGCTAATTATAAATAATGCTGTTATAAAAATATGTACAGTCTTCCTTATTCTTTATGACTTATTTCCTTGAGATAAATTCTCAGGAGTGGGATTATTAGGCCAAAAGGGTATGATTTAAGCTCCCTGGTATGCACTGTCAAATTTGTCTCATAAAAAGAAGAGACCAGTGTGGGCTGCCACGTGTGAGAAATTTTATATACACTTTCCATTGAGGGACTTCAGCCACAGCTATTTTCATTTTCAGATGCTTCTTTGTAGTCAGCTACTCAATATTCTCCTTATTTAACTACCATCATGGCAAATTACCCCTTGCCAAAGACTACTTGGGGTTTGGATTTCTCTGAAATGCTTTTCACAGTCTCCATGGATTTATGGGGAGGAGTGTCTGTAGTTAATGTTGCTCAGTTACGACTTTTATTATGCAAAAAACCCAAACAAAACCTCACTATTAGCTGCATTTTATGCTGAGCTCCTTTTCTGGAAAACAAATGCAACATTGAAACTCTGGCCCTAGTGGTCAACCCCACACCATTTGAAAACCCCAAACTTACTGATACTATTGAATTTTGAGAAACCGCAAATCTTCCCACAAAGTGGTAATGAGAGACGGCTTCTTTTTTATCTTTATTTTAAAAAGACTGCTTCTAGTCTAATCTTATTTTAGTTTGACTCAATCTCTGATTAGAAGAAAAGACTTGTTATGAAATATATCCTAACTTTTGGGAACAACTTGAATCATCAGGAGACATCAGTTATGACACAGGTAGGGACTAGCGGTGTATAGAACAGGCTGGTTTATTTGGGAGGCTGGGAGGATACTCGAAAGGCCAGTGGCTTTGGAACCAGATGAGCCCTGGGTTCAAGTCTCAACTCTACTGTAAAACAAAGAATGTTGCCCACCACCCAGTTCTACAAGAATCAAGTCACTAGCCACTGCAGCCGCTAACCTACAATTCACCGTGAAAGGAATTCCGGTGAAGGCACTCGGTGCTCTGGAAAAACAAGCCCTTACATAGCTAGAAATATTTCAGGAGAAATTTTTTTATGAACCTGGATTCTTACATCTTCCCATACTTAGAAAAGATCTAATGTCATTAACTGAGATACCTGTTCCTCATGACTAACCTTCTACCTGATGTGTGTCTGATTGCACGTGACCCTTCTCCAAACCAACAAATATATACTGACCTGCCCGCCTCACCTCTTGGGAGCAGTTCCTCAGAGCTCTTTGAGAGACTGTATCCTGGGCTAGAGTCCTTAGTAAGTCCCCAAATAAAACTGAAACTCACAGCTCTCATTTCATGTTGGGTTTTTTTTTCCAGTTGACACTACAATAGCCGACGATACCACCTCATAGCTGGTGACTTTGGCAAAGTTTCAAAATTCTCTTACATTTCCTATCAGGGCCTTTGTGATGGTTAAATAAGTCAGTGTGTATGAAGAGCCTCTACCGTGCCTGTCACTGGAAGGAGCACAGCAAATGGGATTTCCCTCCAGTTCCTCCATTCATTTAATGAAATGTGGGGTGGGTTAAGTGGGAGGAAAATATCTCAGAATTAAGAATATCTTCCAGAGAGAATAGTCAAGGGAAAGGGGACACAAGAATAGAGAAGACAAAAGGCTTCCTAGGTCTTTTTACCTCTGCGAAGCTCATTGACACTCAGTATGAATCTTTTAAGATTTAGCTCTTCCTTCTCCTCCTCACAAAACGTATTACTCAGGCACATCAGCCTATAACAACTCTAGCTTACAAAATTTTATGTTAATTAAAAAAATTAAAATGTCCCATGTTATGCCCAAATTTAAAAACAATTCACTCCTTGCCTCCCCCCATTGCTTCAGTGAAGGGAGAGATTTCTTAAACAATACACCAAAAAGGGTAAAAATTGATATATTTGCATATTTTAAAATTAAAAACTTCTGCTAATCGAAAGACATCATAAAGAGTAAAAAGACAAGCCACAGAATCAGAGAGATCATTGCAACACATGTAGCAAATAAATTAAGTCTCATCCAACATCTATTTAAAAACTCCTATAAGTACAATTTTAAATGTGGGCAAAAGATTTAAACAGGTACTTGACAAAAGAAAAATCTCAGTGGTCAATAGACATATGAAAATGAGCTCAATTTTAGTAGCAATTTGGTAAATACAAACTAAAACCACCCTGAGATCATACTATCTATACAGTTACCAGAATGACAAAATTTAAAAGTATGACCAATTTTTTGTTGGAGCAATGGGAACTTTCACATCCTGCTGGTGGGAGAGTTAGCTGCAATATTCAACTTGGAAAGAGTCTGGCATTTATATCTAATAAAGCTAAAGAAGTGCCCTGTGAGCCAGCAATTCCACTTCCTGGTCTACACCCTGGAGAAACTCATACCTACACACAACATGGATAAATCTTACAATGCTTTTCTTTTTAATTGAATTTTTAAAATTTTATTATTTTATTTATTGAAGTATAGTTGATTATATGACAATATTATGTTAGTTTCAGGTGCACAACATAGCAATTCAATATTTTTATAGGTTGTACTCCATTTAAAGTTACTACAAAACAGTGGCTATATTTCCCTGTGCTGCACAATATATCCTTGTTGCTTATTTATTTTATACATAGTTGTTTGTAATCTTACAATGTTAAGTGAAAGAGGCAACATGTGGAAGAATATATATAATTCCATTTTTAAAAATTCAAAACAGGCAAAACTAAATCGTACTGTTTAGGGATTCAAAGGTGAGTGGTAAGACTATTAGGCAAGATAAGGAAGTGATTATCTTAAACGTTGGGGTAATATTGCCTCTGCGTGAAGGGAGTGGGTGTGATAGGGAAACACATGGGGTACTTCTAGGGTGCCAGCAATGTTCTCTGTCTTGCCCGGTGGTAATTACGCAAGTGTTTGTAGAATTATAATTATGCACATTTGTGTTTTATGCACTTTCTATATGTGTGTTTTATTAACAAAATTGTTTTAAGAGTATATGTAATGCTGATATGTAGGAGAATGGTTGTGGATTTATACATGATAAAAATTCTCCCTCCCCTTTTACATTTATTGTTTTGGTAAAATCTGTATTGAATTCTACTTTTTTTTAAATTGAGGTATAGTTGATGTACAATATAAGTTTCAGGTGTACAACATAGTGATTCACAATTTTTAAAGGCTATCCTCCATTTATAGTTATTATAAAATAACTTGGCTATATTCCTTGTGCTGTACAATATATCCTTGCAACTTATTTATTTTATACGTCGTAGTTGTACCTCTTAATCCCCTACCTTTATCTTGCCCCTCCCCCCCCCTTCCCCCTCGCCGTCCCCTCTCCTTACTGGTATCCACTAGTTCTCTGTATCTGTGTGAGTCTGTTTCTTTTTTGTTAGACCTATGAGTTTTAAATTAGGAGAGGTCTTTAAGAATTCATTCACCTGTACCTACTTTTCCTTGAATATATCCTGCACTTTGCTGACTATGCTATGTGCTTATGGTTGCCAGAAAGAGGAGATACTTTGTGGTATTCATACTTCCACTTTACATCTTCTGTGCTCATAGCAGACATCATTAACTGATCACATTCTTTTCTGCTGATCCTGGTTTTAGAATCCTTGTTTTTATGGTGTTTAGGCAGCCACTACCCACAGACCAGTGCTGCTGTGTGAGATGACACCTATTTATTGTTCCTGGTTAGCCCTATCTGCCACCAGAAATATTCTCTCTAAAACTACTTTTGGAAGCTCTATTCTTTCGTAACGGTGCCTGCACCTCAGACTTCTCAGCCTCCACAGACCTCCTCTCCTCTTTCACTAATGTCCTCTACCATATTCACCTGCCTTACACTCAACTTTTTTCATTATTGCTTCCCCAAGGAAACTTTTTATACATTTTCTCCCGAATTCCTTCCCCTTGCCCCATTAAATTTTAATAACAAAGATATGCCATGTATATGTCTATGTACTGTGACCTTCTGGAGAGCCACAAACCTTTGTAATATCTAAGATTTTTTCACCTCCCCCATAACCAGTTTTCACCCCCTTGTGGTAATGTCACCTCTATTGAGAATATATGCTCTAGACCACTGTTCCACATTCGTTATTTGTGACTGTATTGTCTCTCCAAGTAGATTATGAGTTCCTGGAAGCCAGGGTCTGCCCCTGGAGCAGGTAAAATATTGCCTTATACATACCAGGCACTCAATAAATATTTGAGTTGAACTGAAAGAACTTTGTTTAAAATAAAATGCAAGAACGTGAATCGGTTTGAATACAAACTGAGCTGGTTTCAAATGAGTGGCTTATTTGCAAGTGCTTAGTCACTTGTGAAATAAACATCTTGTAAACAGATTCCATATATGGCTTCAAAATCCATTAGACTAGAGAAAACAAAATTGTTAGGTTAATTTGTATTTTCTGATTAGTTTTGCATCATCTTATACATTAATTAATTGCCATGGTTTAAAACTGAGTTCCCTTACTGAGTTTATGATTAATTTCTCTACCCAAAACTTCATTCGTTTTCTTGTCCCAACCCTGTTCCCCTCAGGATTGAGGCATATCAAGGAAAGGGGCAGGGGGGCTTCCCTGGTGGCACAGTGGTTAAGAATCCTCCTGCCAATGCAGGGGACACAGCTTCGAGCCCTGGTCCGGGAAGATCCCACATGCCACAGAGCAACTAAGCCTGTGCGCCACAACTACTGAGCCTGTGCTCTAGAGCCCGTGAGCCACAACTGCTGAAGCCCACGTGCCACAACTACTGAAGCCCACGTGCCTCAACTACTGAAGCCCACGCACCTAGAGCCCGTGCTCTGCAACAAGAGAAGCCACCGCAATGAGAAGCCCGTGAACCACAACAAAGAGTAGCCCCCGCTTGCCCCAACTAGAGAAAGTCCGTGCCCAGCAATGAAGACCCAATACAGCCAAAAAACAAACAAACAAACAAATAAATAAATAAAATCTGTAAAATAAAAAGAAAAGGGGGGTTGAAACCAAGCAGGACCCTGTGGGGCCTTTTAGGTACAAAAGCCCCTCTGTGTCCCCTGTTTCTTGTTTGTAGAACAAAAGGCTTTAGTTTTCTAGGTCTTTCCTGAGTTCTAGAGATCAGACACAAGCAGTTAAAGATTAGGACAAGAGGCACAGGACTCTTAGTTCTTCCAGAAGGGATATCTGATGCATATCTTTAAGTTGTTCTGTAGAAATTAAGACCCCCCACCCAGGTGGAGGATAGTGGCCACATGCTGACCACAAGCAGGGAGACCCCAGACTGGTTGGAACCAGAAGGTTGAGATTCCCAAAACATCGCCCTGTTACCTCACCACCAACCAATCAGAATGTCCACGAGCTGATCATGCATCCTACAACCCTCTCTCCTAACACTGTCTTTAAAACCCTTGCCTGTGGGCTTCCCTGGTGGCGCAGTGGTTGAGAGTCTGCCTGCCGATGCAGAGAACACGGGTTCGTGCCCCGGTCCGGGAAGATCCCACATGCCGCGGAGCGGCTGGGCCCATGAGCCACGGCCGCTGAGCCTGCGCGTCCGGAGCCTGTGCTCTGCAACGGGAGAGGCCACAACAGTGAGAGGCCCGCGTACCGCAAAAACAAAACAAAACAAAACCCTTGCCTGAAAGCCATCGGGGAGTTCGGGTCTTTGGAGCATGTTCTCCTTGCTTAGCACCCTGCAAATAAACTCTTACTTTGCTGCAAACATCTGCTGTTAGCTTGGCTTTCTGCACCATGGGCACATGAGCCCTTGGCTCGGTAACACAACTTAGAAATAAATGAGTAAAATCCTGCTTTTAAAATATGAAGTAGGGCTTCCCTGGTGGTGCAGTGGTTAGGAGTCTGCCTGCCACTGCGGGGGACATGGGTTCGAGCCCTGGTCTGGGAAGATCCCACATGCTGCGGAGCAACTAAGCCAGTGTGCCACCAACTACTGAGCCTGTGCTCTAGAGCCCGTGAGCCACAACTACTGAAGCTGATGCGCCTAGAGCCCGTGCTCCGCAACAAGAGAGGCCGTGATAGTGAGAAGCCCGCGCACCGCAACGAAGAGTAGCCCCCGCTCGCTGCAACTAGAGAAAGCCCACAAGTAGCAACGAAGACCCAATGCAGCCAAAAATTAAAAATAAATAAATTTATTTTAAAAATATCAAATAAACTTTACTTTTTAAAAGTAGAATTATAAAATTAAAGTTTAGCTTGCACCTTTGTAAGCTAGTCCAAGTTCCTTTGCCTTATGATCTTCATTTGTTTCTCAGGTATCAGTGCACGTGTTAAAGACAAAAAAAGGCACTTCCACAATTTAGCTCCTCCCATCCCCTCCTCCTGACAAAATGTTAGAAATTTAAGTTCAGATAAAGAAGTGTGGTAACTAGAAGTATATGTAATAGACAAATTGACTATTTCTTAAAAAACGTGGGCCTTATAAAAATGCTGCTCACTGCAAGATTGCTACAAGCTTAACTCACAATGGAATTACATAATACTCTGTCCACAGAAGTTAAATTAGAAAGGGAAGAGACTGTCATGAAAATGGACCAAACGTGAAACCCTCGACTCTCCCTCTACTGTATATAAATAAGCAATTCCTGCCTTGGCTGCCACTTGGGACTTAGAGGAACTTATTTGTGCACTTAAGTGTCTCAAATAACTGCAAAGACTTCTAGTGCTTCTGACCTGTGGTGACCACAGAGCTGTGGAGCCTTTTCCCTCAGGGGCTGCAGAAAATGGAAGAGGGGGCGGGGCGCCTGACACCACAGTGAGCAGAGGATTTTCTCTTTTTGTTGTTCACATCTTGTCCTTTATGACTAGATTTTTTTTTTTTTTTTTTGGCTGTGTCGGGTCTTCGTTTCTGTGCGAGGGCTTTCTCTAGTTGCGGCGAGCGGGGGCCACTCTTCATCGCGGTGTGCGGGCCTCTCACTATCACGGCCTCTCTTGTTGCGGAGCACAGGCTCCAGACGCACAGGCTCAGTAGTTGTGCCTCACGGGCCCAGTTGCTCTGCGGCATGTGGGATCCTCCCAGACCAGGGCTCGAACCCATGTCCCCTGCATTAGCAGGCAGATTCTCAACCACTGCGCCATCAGGGAAGCCCTATGACTAGGCTATTTAATATTCTCTGTACAGTATAACTTGATTTATTGTACCAAAAGCCCCCGCCTTTAAATTCTGTCTTCTGAGATATAAATGAGGGTGTACACTTTTCTTCTATCTTGTGTTCTAAAATGCTTTCTCTTTCAATGTTAGGTTATAATTCCATATTTCTGCACGTGCATCAGAATCACCTTGTATTCTTGTTAAAATGCACATTCCCCATTCCCTGCCCACCCCAGATTATTACTGGGGAGAGGGGAGCTGATCTGAGGTGGCCAAACAGAGGGAACTTTGGCTTCTCCTTCCATTTTCTTCTGGAGATTATTTTAAGGTCAGCAATATTAGCTGCTTGTTCAGCTAATTTGATCCTCTACCAGATTTGCCCTGAAGAATTTAATGTAAATTTTCACCTTGATTTTTTTGAAAAGGATTGGGCCTATTTGTATAGTTAATTATATAGTGATAAGGATTAAAAAGGGATTCTGGCAAGTTTTCAGGGCTGATAACAATAACCCTTGAATAAGGTAGTGGTATCAGATTACCACATCTTGATGTTTCCATGGTAACACAGCTTTAAACCTCAGTGGTATGATCTTGCCTAAGGTAATGGAGCCAACAACCTTAACCTAAAGGACACTCTGGGAAAACAACTTTCTGCAATCTGATAACAGGATGTATTTGTTTGTTTTTATTGAAGTCTAGTTGCTTTATAATACTGTGTTAGTTTCAGGTGTACAGACAGTGATTTAGTGTTTTTGTGGATTACATTCCATTATAGGTTATTACAAAATAATGAGTATGTGAGCAGATAGGGTGGTTGGGGGGTCCCCAGAAAAAGAGAACCAGGCACAACTTTCTTGACATAAGAGAGGCCATTTTGTGATCTAAGCCTGTCCGCAATGCTTGCCCTTGAACAGGTCTCAGCAAATAATGACCTTAAGGGAAAAAAGGAATGCAGGAACAAATGAAAAGCAGTCATGAAACAAGAATTCAGCAACAAAACAGTCCTAGGTCCTCCTCAAGGGATGTCCATAACAATCTTATACAGATCTTTGAGTTCTGCAGGAACTAAGGCCCCACCCAGGTGGAGTATGGTAACTACAGGCTATGACCTCAGCCTGGTCAGAACCTAAGGAATGATGACATTGACCTTTTCTGA
Organism: Orcinus orca; assembly: GCF_937001465.1. NCBI lineage: Eukaryota > Metazoa > Chordata > Mammalia > Artiodactyla > Delphinidae > Orcinus > Orcinus orca. Next base: position 83,053,684 of record NC_064565.1, read on the forward strand.
CTCTTGTGATGTCAATCAACTAAAGCTTAAACTCTGGTTAACCTTCCCCCCAATTCTATGCAGAATTCTCCTCTGCTCCAGCCCCTTCATGAACACACATGTACCCTTAGCTTGAAACTCCCCTAGTTTTGCTGTTCGGGGGAACACTGCTTTGGGAAAGATCCCCCATGTTCTCCTTACTTGCTGCAAGTAATAAATCCTTCCTTCTCCTGATCTTGGCTTGGTTGTATATTTTGGCTTGACACCTACCAGGAGGCGAACCCAGTTTTCGGGTAACAGGTATAATTCCCTGTGCTATACGGTATATCCCTGTTGCTTATCTATTTTAAATGTAACAGTTTGTATCTGTTAATCCCATAAGCCTAATTTGTTCCTCCCTCTTTCCCTCTTCCCTTTGATAACCACAAGTTTGTTTTCTATATCTAACAGGATATATTTGCGTAAGGAAAGAAATGAGAGGAAAATACATTACGTAGAGACCATTCAAGTTTTGGCTTAGGTGACAGAAGAGTAGAAAAAATTGAAATGACTTAAGACATTTTTGTTTTATATGAGTCAAAAATATTTAAGGAAGAAAGTTTTCACTGGCAGTAGTTCTAAGTTATGTTTTAAGACATGTGGGCCCAAAAAGAAAGATGATAACATTAGTTTCTCTGGGTATGAGCATAACGTGTAAGCATGTATCTTTATAGCATCATTATTTATTTCTGTCCCTTTTATTGACTTGTAATACTCAGTGATGATTTTGTATACAGTGAACTACAGTACTGACATTTTCTGAAATATCCTGATTTAGGACAGGCCAAGCCATCATGCTTTTACAATTGGCTTCAACTTCTTAGGGATTCTGGTTCTGCGAAAGGATTAAATCCTGTCTAATAGCTCTAATTTATTAGCCTAGTATGCACAGGCCCTGCATTATCTTGCTTAATCATCAAGATAATCCAGTGAGGTTGATATTGTATCATTTTCCAGATGAGGAAATTGAGACTCAAAGAGGTTCCCAAAATCATATGGCTGGTAAATGGTGAAGGTGTAATTCAAATGAGATCTGCTTAGCTCAAAGCCTGGACCATTCTTCTAGTTTCAGAAACTAAAAACTTTCAGGCAATATCCCCCACCTGGACCAAGATGAACTGCATGTAATTTTTTTGTGTGTGTGTGTGGTACGCGGGCCTCTCACTCTTGTGGCCTCTCCCGTTGCGGAGCACAGGCTCCGGATGCGCAGGCTCAGCGGCCATGGCTCACGGGCCCAGCCGCTCCGCGGCATGTGAGATCTTCCCGGACCGGGGCACGAACTCGTGTCCCCTGCATCGGCAGGAGGATTCTCAACCACTGCGCCACCAGGGAAGCCCACACGTAATATTTTTATTTACATTTAAAGATGACCTGGCTCATGAAAGAATGCTGGTTGTGGTCCATGAACTCACAGAAATGATAAACCATCTTTGAAGAAGGAATCAGTCCATCTGAAGAGTGTATTAAAGGGAAAAATAAGACAAATAAAGACATGGAGCTGCAGCAAGGGGACAAAATGGATGAAGAGGAAAAAGAGAAGAAAACCATGTCTCAAACCCCAAATTCCGCAGGACAGGACTATGGTGCAAAAAAGGGTTTACCAGAAGTTGCCCTCGGTGTTCCTTTTTACCTGATATCATCTGCACAAAAAAGTTGTGGTGGAAAGTATTGTGGTACCTGCCCTATAGCCCTGCATCCCTGAGGGGTCCCCTGGCAGGACTCTTGCAGTTTACCAGAAAAATGTTCCATAGTTCACAGTATCAGGGTCAGTTCTTCTGGATGCTGGCTCTTAAGAATTCACAACCTTCTAGATTAGAGAAGAGTCTGGAAAAATATGTATCAGCCTTTTATCATTGGTTATTTTATAGTTATTATATATAGTGGTATTAAATGTTGAGAAATGTTTACTTCCCATGTTAAAAAAAAAAAAAAGATGACCTGGCTGAAGGTGATTCCTATCCTGTGTGCACTGGAGCAGCTAAGACCAGCATGTGACTGTCATAGGGTCAGCATATTTGGACAAGAATAAAAAGGCCCTGCCTTGTGTGGAGGCTTGTGCCAGACACTGGTGGGTGGGGCTAGGTGATGAGGCTGCTAGCTGCAGGGCCTTGGAGGGTCCTGGTAGCCCCTTTGCTAATTTTTTTTTTCTTTTTTGGCTGTGCCCCGCACGGCTTTTGGGACCCAAGTTCCCTGACCAGGGATTGAACCTGGGCCACCACAGTGAAAGTGCTGAGTCCTAACCACTGGACGGCCAGGGAATTCCTGCCCCTTTGCTATTTTAATTGCACATAAGATGAGTCTTCACAAGGAGGGCCTGAAAGGTCCACTCTGCCTCCACGGTGTCTTGGTGGATACCAGGGGTACTGAAGAAGTTGGGAATGGTGGTGAGGCAGTGGTGCTACCTCTGCTCCAAGGATAACATACAGCCACTCCTCACTCCAGTGAGCCGCCTAATCACTTGGTCCAGCCTGTGACCTTACGCAGTTTGACACGCAGGACAAGGTGGTCAAGCCAAGCATGGCTCCAGGCTCCACCACCCTTCCCCATCACAGTATACTTGAGACCTCTTCCTTCCCACCTTTGGTCTCAGTCTTGTTCTCATTCCCAAACCAAGCAGGAGATGCTCAAGGAGTGCCAGCCCGTGTTCTATGGCTCAGCATCCAGCCTGTTAGTCTTGCCGTCTAACCTAGTGCCTAGTGAGTCATTCACGTCACTTTAGGAAATATTTAGACTCATGGGAACAGAAGCCCTGAGTGGATAGGAGGGAGGAATGAAAAATATATTTTTCATTGGGGAAAAAGGAACATGAAAGGTTCAGAACTCAGAGCACTTTTAGAAACGGTTAACTGTAATGGGCCAATGAAACCCTAAATGTACACCTAGGAGAACCACCGAAAAGAGGTGAGGAGGCCAAATACACAAGTTATTCGGAGGGAGGGTAGGGAGTGGGATAGACCAGTGGCTTGGCAGAGGGAAGATGAGGGGCGGCAGCGGAGTGGGATTTCTTTCTCTCCCTCCTGCAAAGATCCTCAAATGTTGCTGAGCTTCTGAAGCTTGTGAAAATGGAGATTCACGGACCCTACCCTCAAAGCTTCTGACTGTCCCTCTGGGATGAGCCTCTGGCATGGGTGTGTTCCTAGGTACTTCAGAGCATTCATATAGCTTGGTCTGAAGACCAGATCTTGAGAATTACTGCTGTACTGTGATCTGACAGGTATGTCACAGATTTTTAAAAGTTGGGTAATAATTCAGAGAGTTGTCACTCACAGTTTGAGAACAGTTACCAATAAATCTCTGAGAAGAAAAGCAGATTAATTGCTTTGCTTACTTCTAACCCCTCCTTTTAAAGCTTGAGTGTCTTTACTCTGTATCCATTCTTATCCCTCTCTCCACCTGAAGAAGGTGTGGCTTTATTATAGAGCCATGTCCATCAAATGTTTTTAAAGTCTGTGGGGAGGTAGGGTTACTGGCCAGGGGTAAAATTGCTAAACTAAAGGGTAGATGAGACTGAGGAAAGGGGAGCTGCTTCCCTTAGCTCTACGTGACAATCAATGTTAAACCGTGGTCGACTCTGCTTAAAGGGAAGGCCCTTTATTGTCCTCTACTGTACTGTCCTCTACTATACTGTCCTCTGCAGGTAGTACCAGCCAGGCAGGGCAGCCTTGGCAGTCAGTCATTTTCTGGATGTTGCAGAGGGAACATTGCAGGGATGTTGCAGAGGGATGTTGCAGAGGGCAGAGGGAACATTTCTGAGCCCAAGGCACAGCAAAGCACTTTATACAGAGGGCTTAATTGGTCTCTCTCTCTTTCCAGACAAACAGACAAAAAATAACAACTCAGTCTTTTCCTTTCTCAGGAAAAGGAGAAAAGAAAAAGCCAATATTTGTGAAGTGTTGGCATTTTGGCTCTAATGTAGGTATTTATTTTAGTGGAAATAGCTGACAAGTCCATGCCTCAGGGGAAAGCTAACCCCCCACACTGGAGGGGAGGAATGGAAGCGGAAGCACTGACGCCTCTCCATGCCACGCTCTGGGCCTTGCTGCCTCCCTAACCCCAGCTGCGTGCTGGCCTGAAGACAGTTTCACACACGCAGGGCAGAAGAGCAGGACAAAGGGTCCTACAGAGGGGCTGCATTTTCTGTTTGCAGATTCACATCAGCCCAATCTTCACGCTAGGGAAGAATCGGAATCTCAAGTTGGAAAAAAGAAGGTATAGTAGTACAGTCTTTGAGGGGAGAGGCAGCCTTCTGAGTGCTGGAAGCAGCACTGAGTTGGGAGTTGGTCTACCTTGCCCCTGCTCTGGCTCTGTCCTCATGAACTCATATGCCCTTGGGAAGGAGATGCAATTAATAGCTTGTACATACACAGTCAGCCCTCTGTATCTGCAGTTCAGATTCAGCCAACTGCTGAATGGAAAATATTTGAGAAAACAGTTCCAGAAAGTTCCAAAAAGCAAAACTTGAATTTTCCAGCAACTATGTACATAGCATTTACATTGTGTAGGTACTATAAGTAATCTAGAGATGATTGAATGTATACGGGAGGATGTGTGCAGGTTCTATGCAAATACTATGCCACTTTATATAAGGGACTTGAGCATCCCGGATTTTGGTATCCATGGGGGTCCTGGAACAGATCCCTCATGAATACTGAGGGATGTATATAACTCGAGGGCGTTAGATTTGCTGATCTCCAAGGCACATGAAATCAGATTAGAAGTTCAGTGAAACGCTTTTTGTAGGCATTAAATGAGCATTGTTAGGTTGAATTATCTAACAGATGAACTCTATTTGACAAGGAGATGAGAGTGTGTCAGGATACTTTCGGCATTACCTGTCATGTCTCAGTATAGGTGTGGGCAACACGCTTGTCAGGAGCCATCCAAACTCAGCCAGAGTGTGCAGGAGAGGGCCATAATCCGTTTTGATTTCACAGCCCTGTGTGAATAAGCACAGAGTTCATAGTCTAGTGACAAAGATAACCAGCTACACAAGTGATGACAATGAGGGTGAGAAGTGTTAGGACAAGGGGAGTTCACGCTCCATTAAGTGCAATTTCACCGGCTGCAGTCTTCCTGGGCTTCTTTTCTGCTCCCTCTGCCTTCCAACCATTCAACCAAGTTAGAAACACTGGGGATCGGAGCGGAGAGAGGTTTCCATGTGGTTCTCTAAGGTTGGGGCCTACCTTCCCTCGGTCTTGCTTGGGCATCAAACTTTAATATGGGGGGGCTCTGGGAATCTGCATTTTAAAAAGCTCCCTGGGTGATTTGGATCCAAGTAGAGTCCATACACTTTCAGAAACACTGGTGTAGGGGCTGGGAGTGAGGACAGGAATAGAGAGTGAGCACTGGGGAGTGAAAGGTGAGAAGAGCAGAGAATCTTCACTGCTTTTTACTCACTTGGAATTGATTCTTACTTGGAGCTTTATCTCTTACCCCAAATCCTTTTTTCCCCCTCAATGGGATTTCCAGTTTCTTTTTCTTTTTTTTTTTTAATTAATTAATTTTATTTTTGGCTCTGTTGGGTCTTCGTTGCTGCGCGCGGGCTTTCTCTGGTTGTGGTGAGCGGGGGCTACTCTTTGTTGCGGTGCGCGGTCTTCTCATTGTGGTGGCTTCTCTTGTTGCGGAGCATGGGCTCTAGGCACACAGGCTTCGGTAATTGTGGCTTGCGGGCTCTAGAGCTCAGGCTCAGTAGTTGTGGCGCACAGGCTTAGTTGCTCCGTGGCATGTGGGATCTTCCCGGACAAGGGTTTGAACCTGCATCCTCTGCATTGGCAGGCGGATTCTTAACCACTGCACCACCAGGGAACCCCGGATTTCCAATTTCTTTGAAAATGACCTATGTCTCTCTAACCTTTGCAAGGCCAGAAAGGGCAGAAGTGTCCTTGAGAGAGGCTGTCAGTGAGGGCCTCGTGCACACAGCACAGTATACCTGAATTCAGTCTGTACACCTCAACGGCAGTCCATTCGGTGACATCTGAATTCAGAGTGCACAACAACAGCAGCAATGTCATCTCTGATTAGGAAGGACAATGCTGTGTGTACATATTTGGCCTGGTGAGAGAAAGAACACCTTTGGATATTTTTGCCTTTGAAAGTCAATTCACATGGTTAAAAAAGTCAGTCACATTGGTTGCTTGGGTATAAAATTGACTGATTTTTTTTTTTTTTTTTCCAGTTTCAGCTAGTTGTCATGGCATTGTGTAAAGAGAATCTCAGTGCCAGGGGAATTTGTTTAGGACTAGAATGCTAAATCTTTGGGAATCTACTGTTATTTATGTATAGATAATTATTTTGCTATCTTTTAACAAAGCTGAACATTGAGTAAAACAAACCACCTTTAAACAAATTTGAAAGTTTGTGATGCATTCTGATGAAATTCTGAACATTGAATAAAAATGTGTTTGAAGAATACTGTATGTGTTAGGCAATGAAAACCTTTAACATGTAAAACTAAATGCAATAGTAAAGCCAAATTGTCAGAAAACTTCAGTTTACCTCAATAACTGTCCATTGTTCTACTACGATGGCATCATTTCCTTTCCTGCTGAATCCTGGAACTCCAGAGCCTTCTTCTTCATAGATAAAGAATCCTTCCAAAGATTTCGGCAAATGGTCCCCTGTGAGGAAAAACATACAATTAAGAAGAGTTGTAAATGCTCAGTGTCTCTTGGGATCATCTAAAACCTTAAATAACCCTTGTAGGAAGCTGAAGGAAAAACATATCACCTAATAAACACTTGTTTTAGGGGACTTCCCTGGAGGTCCAATGGCTGGGACTTTGCCTTCCAATGCAGGCAGGGGGTGCGGGTTCAATCCCTGGTCTGGGAGCTGGGATCCCGCATGCCTCGCAGCCAAAAAACCGAAACATGAAAAAAACCAGAAGCAATATCGTAACAAATTCAATAAAGACTTTGAAAATTGTCCATATCAAAAAAAAAAATCTTCAAAAACCCCCCACTTGTTTTAGGTGAATCTATGACATCTCCCTTGAAGGTAATTTTTTTTCAAAGATCAAGACAGTTTGTTTTTTTTAATATTTATTTACTTATTTTATTTTTAGCTGCGTCGGATCTTAGATGCGGGCTGTCTAGTTGTGGCCTGAGTGCTCAGTAGTTGCGGCAGGTGGGCTTAGTTGCCCCATGGCATGTGGGATCTTAGCTCTCCGACCAGGGATCAAACCTGCGTCCCCCTGCATTGGAAGGCAGATTCTTAACCACTGGACCACCAAGGAAGTCCCTCAAAGGTCAAGATAGTTTTATACTTAACTGAATTAAAATTAAACTGTAAACATGAAGACTACAATAACAAAAACAAGATAAAATAATATCATACAGTGAGAAGCAAGTGGATTTCCTAAGCTTAAAAAGCATCTGGAAATGACCTTCACCTTGAAATCAAATTTTGGTTTCTGTTCTATATGCTGTATGTGTGTTAATTATACTATTAAGAGAAACAACATCAAAAATCTTAATCCTTGGAATTACAGGTGTGATATTAAAACCAAGGTGACGTAAGATTACTTAAAAAAATATAAACACAGAACAATTCTTTGCTTCAATGATGCTTAAAAAAAAAAAAAAAAAAGAATGGTAACAGGAAGATCCTAAACAGAAGTCATTGTCAAAAGAATTCCTGCTGGGAAGGAAGTTTTAAGGGAGGGCCTCTCTGACATTTTTTTGAATAGCTGACAAAAACCAGCTGGCCAAAACTAAACTGATTTTATGGAAGTTCTTTTGTCTCCTATTTTGCAATAGGAGACAATTTCCCATGGTCATGTGCTGGTTAAGCATTCTGGTTTCATACAGCGTAAGGTCACATCAAAGTTTCCCTTGTTGACAATTATCTAAATAATAACCTACAAAGTTTTCAAAAGATCTATTAAGCTTAAAGATAAAACAGACAAAAGTAATTTAAATGTAATTTTTAGTTTTCATTTTTATTAATGGGCTATAGGCTTTAAGAGAAAATCACTCTTATTAGTATTTTTACATCAGTTACAGTTAGGGCAGAATATCATGAAGAATTTACATTATTCAGAGCGGTCCCCAACAATCCAGTAAAGTTTAATTGACTTGTTGGAATTGTTTTTCTAATTACAGTATATGTTCCACTTCCTTTAATGTACTTGTCTACTGTCATACCAAAGTGACCGGTGGAACTAAATCTGTTTTAGATTGTAAGTTTAGAGCATCACAAGACCATCTTTAAAGTTGTATATTTGGGGCTTCCTTGGTGGTGCAGTGGTTAAGAATCTGCCTGCCAGTGCAGGTTTGATCCCTGGTCCAGGAAGATCCCACATGCTGTGGAGAGCAACTTAGCCCAAGAGCCACAAATACTGAGCCTGCCTGCCACAACTACTGAAGCCCGTGCGCTTTAGGGTCCACGTGCCGCAACTACTGAGCCCGCGTGCTGCAACTATTGAAGCCCACAAGCCTAGAGCCCGTGCTCCGCAACAGAGAAGCCACTGCAATGAGAAGCCCACGCATCGCAAGGAAGAGTAGCCCCCACTCTTCTGCAACTAAAAGAAAGCCTGTGGGCAGCAATGATGACCCAATGCGGCCAAAAATAAATAAATAAATAAATTTATTTTAAAAAATGTATATTTGCCTCAAGTCCTTTTTTAGAATGGGGGTATAAACTTTAAAAATAATTATATACTGTGATAATTATGTAGTTAATTGTAATCTGCTTCTTATTCACTTTAGGATTATATAATTGGAGAACTATGGGTTTTGTGGCTTTGTGTTTTTCTTGTTTTTGGTATTGAGAGTCCCTAGTACTTCTAAACTTCTTTTGGTTTAAAAGAATAAAAGTATGGTAGACTCATACACTGCAATGCTACCAAGAATAAAAAAGAAAGACTCACCGGTATGCAACAACATGGATGAATTTCAGAGATATCATGTTGAGCAAAAGAAGTGAGATGAGAAAGAATACACACTGTATATTTCAACTTACATGAAGTTCAAAAACAGGCAAAATTAATCTATGGTGCTGGAATTCAGAATAATGCTTGTCTCTGTGTGGGAGGGTATTGATTGGGAAGGGCCATGAGGAGGCCTTCTGGGATTTTGGAAATGTTGTGTATCTTTTTTTTCCTCATTTTTTTCAGTTTTTTTGAGATATAATTGACATATAAGGAAATGTTCTTATCTTGAACATTTGTGTTCTATTCTGCGGTACACATAAGATTAATGCACATTACTATATGTATCTTATACTTCAGTTAAAAACAAAAGACCTGCCTTCTCACTTTAGAGCTCCCCAGGTTCCCTGGCTAGCTTTCTTAGGGACCATGCCAGTCCTTAGAGCCACAGAAGAATGATACTTCCACAGGAGAGAGTATTTCTCTCTTGAGAAATTCTCCCTAACAGAAGTGGCAGCTAAGGAGGGTGGCAGGCAAGGCCTCATGGGGGCTGGGGGGGGTGTGACCATTTGGGTGTTTGATGTGTTAAATCTTCCAGGTATTGGGGTGAGGTGATAATTCTGAACAATTACTTAATAACTGTCCAGAACTAAGTCATCTCTTTTTTTTTTTTAAAGATTTATTTATTTATATTTGGCTGCGTTGGGTCTCTGTTACTGCGCTGGCTTTCTCTAGTTGCGGCGAGTGGGGGCTTCTCATTGCGGTGGCTTCTCTTGTTGCGGAGAACGGGCTCTAGGCGCGCGGGCTTCAGTAGTTGTGGCACTTGGGCTCAGTAGTTGTGGCTCACGGGCTCTAGAGCGCAGGCTTAGTAGTTGTGGCGCACGGGCTTAGTTGCTCCGCGGCATGTGGTATCTTCTCGGACCAGGGCTCAAACCCGTGTCCCCTGCACTGGCAGGCGGATTCTTAACCACTGCGCCACCAGGGAAGTCCCGTGAACTGAGTCATCTCTTAACATCACTTATCTCAGAGCTTCCCACCTTGTGTGCCTTGGCCTATTGGTGTACTTAGAAGGTGTACAGGTGTGCTAAGGCACAGGGCACCCCCTCCTGCCCAGAGCAGCCTTTCCGCTTGTACCCATGTGCCCTGCAATTTTACCATTTGCTATGTATGCATAATATGAAAAAGTAACAAAGCATTGGTCTGACCCACTGCTTCTCAAATTTTTTTTTTTTTTTTTTGGCCAAATACCATCAATAGCAAAGGAAAGTACCCTTGTATCACTGAAGGATGGTCTCCAGGTACAGTTTGAAGTGACTTGGGGCAAAGCATAAGCTTTCTTTAAAGTCTAATGTTATATCTTAAAAACCCATGCAAATTTTGCATTCTATTCAAATATGTTCATATGACGTGAAAAAGCAATATTTCCTCTTCTGCTTTCTCCTACCCCCAATCTTAAAGGAATATTGACACTCTAGGAAGAGGTTTATCCTGTGAAGTTGTGTACTCCCTGGCACATAGCTGCATACCCCTAGGGTACTTTGACCCTGGTTTGCGAAGCACAAGTTTAAAGAATTTCCAGGGAATGGTTTACTTGTCTGGAAATGTGATCTTACACATTCATTTCAGCTAGATGTGACATTGACATTTCTGTAAATGTGAGGAAATGTAACATCCCATTTTAGTATTTGGGGCCAAGTGTCATTTTTGGCATTAAACTGCCCAGAGGGTGGGCCTGGGACCACGTCTGAGAAGTGGAGGGCAGGCACATATGGGAACTCTCATTCTGTATCTCTTTTATGAGCATTCTGTCTCCAGAATGCATCTCAGCCTGTTTACTGCTACCCATCCACCATCATCTCTCTGGATCACTGCAACAGCCTCTTAGCAGCCTCCCCACTTCCATGCTTGCCCTCCATGATCCGTTTCCAAAAGTGAGGCCAAGTAAGTTATTTTTTAAATGTAGGTCAGGTCATAACTCCCTCCTTAAATCTTCAACAAATGACTTGGAATAAAAATCCTGACAGGATGGCAAGTTGGTTAAGAGCACACACTCCACCTACCTCCTACCCCTTCTAGCTGCTTGAACATGAGTCCATTATTTAAAATCTCTGTGCCTCAGTTTCTTCATCTGTAGAAGGGGAACAATCATACTTACCCCATAGGGTTGCTGCGGGGATTAAATGAGTGAATAACTGTGAAGTGTTTAGAACAATGCTGGCATAGAGTAAGTACAAATATGTGTTAGTGCCTGTTGCATCATTTATATTGTTAAAATCTAGGTGGCGTGGCTACTGCTCACCTCTCCTACTTTGTCGGGAGCCATTCTCTCTTGTACACCCTGCACCAGCGACACAGACCCTTTCCCAGTTCCTCTCTCGCATCCTGGGTTTTTTTACATTTGGGGGCGTTTCCTCTGGTTCCTGAACACCAGCCCTCTCCAGGCTTCCAGTCTCAGTGTGATTGTTACCCTGTCAGAAGGGACCTCGTGACCACCCATCTAAGCTTGTTCTTCCCAGTTACTCTCATTACAATATCCTGCTGGGTAACGTCACACACTATTCTCAATTTTGAAATTAGGTATATATGTTTTGATGTCCATTACAGCCTGATGCCATGTGACTTTTTGTTTTTTTGGCCTTGCCCTGCGTTGCCTGCAGGATCTTAGTTCCCCAACCAGGGACCAAACCCATACTCTCTGCAGAGGAAGCGTGGAGTCTTAACCACTGGGCTGCCAGGGAAGTCCCGTGGCTAGCTTTTTGAGAGGAGGGAAGATGTCCATTTTGCTCATCCGTGTAAACCCCTCATGCCTGGCCTAGGACCTGGCATATACATATATGTGAAATGAACGCATACATGTTCCAGTTCTAACTGCTCATTCTGATACATCTCCCCCGCCAACTCCACACAAGCATTTTTATAGGAGTGAAGAGATTGAAATGAATATCAATTGAAGTCTGAAAAGAATTCACAAAAAATGAAAATGTAGCCTTCAGATGTGGGTATACTAAAGGTGGGAAGAGGCTGTGCTCTGAGGGTGATGGGGGCATTGGTAGGCCAGTGAAGTGTGAGAACCTCAAGTGTTGTGTGTGTATGTGTGTGTGTGTGTTTTTTATCACCTGGCAAAGTTGCTTATCTCATCCCTGTCAGCTGCCCCCCTGGATCTCTATATGTTCTGGTAGAATAAAGTGTTTTGTCTCTGTTGGCTCAATTGGGTAAGCCTCTTGTAGCCTCCTTTGGGTTCATTTGGAGCTTTTTGTAAGTGTGCAGAGAATTCAGCTGCAGACCAGTTTGGTGAAGGCTGGGCAGTGCTGGAGAAGGTCAGGAACAGGAGGCCACTGCAGTGAGAACCCTCAGGCCATACGAACAGCAAAAGGGTCCCTGGGTGCCTCTGCCTATGGGACTTTTCAAAGCAGAAAAGGTTTTGAAAATGGGTAGGAAAGGGCACTGAAGAGGAATTTCACAAACCTTACAACTTTTCCACCATGACTTTCCTGAAGGAGAAAACTTTTAAAAGTTTTTTTCCCCCTCTGTCTCCAGAGAATTTTATAAAGTGAGATTTATAGAATGAGATGTGTGGAGTAATATATTTAAATTTCTGAGCAACGTTTGGTGTTTTACTTCTATTCCTCATGGTGGGCTGACTTCTGACAATATTTTGGAAGAGGATGGAAGCAAGACAAAACAAAATATGCATTGTCCCCTATGTGCTTTAGATGTCAGGCATCAGATATCCCGGAACAAAGCGACCGATTCAGCCCTGCTTCCTCTGACTTGCTTCTCACAGTGACACAGGCATTGGTCACAATTTCCCCTCCACAGCTTCCCTGTGTACTCCCAGGAAAGTCCCGAGTGACACACCCAGTTGCCAGACTTTACAGACCGTGGCTCGTGGCTTGTTAGGGCTTGGCAAGGCCTGCAGAACGTCTAAGGAGACATTCCAGGGCTGCTGAGAGGGAAAGACTTTCCCCCGGGCTCTCTAAATAGCTTCTGAGGCTTTGAGAACAAAAGCCCTAGAGTCTCTGGCTGGCAACTGCTGTGGCTAATTTTATTTTCATCATCAGGCAAGGCCCAAGGCAGGGGTGCCTGAAAGACACTGTCAAAGGAGGATTTTTTTGTCTTTCCTTCAGCAGTTAGTCACAATCCAAAATTTGGAATGGATGTTTTTTTTTCTGCCGTGCCTTGAAGCTTGTGAGATCCTAATTCCCTTACCAGGGATCGAACCTGGGCCCACGGCAGTGAAAGTGCGGAGTCTTAAGCACTGGACCACCAGGAAATCACCGCCCCCCTCTCTTTGTTTTGAACAGCTCTAACTTAGAGTATTTGGAGTGAAGAGAAAGAGATGGGGCGGGAGGGAATATATGAAGCATAAACTGACCTTTAAAGAGATGATTCATACTAAAAGTAGTGTAGGGACTTCCCTGGTGGCTCAGTGGTTAAGAATCCGCCTGCCAATACAGGGGACACAGGTTCGAACCCTGGTCTGGGAAGATCCCACATGCCTTGGAGCAACTAAGCCCGTGTGCCACAACTACCGTGTGCTCCAACTATTGAAGCCCGCATGCCTAGGGCCTATGCTCCGCAACAAGAGAAGCCGCTGCAATAAGAAGTCTGAGCACTGCAACAAAGAGTAGCCCCCGCTCTCTGCAACTAGAGAAAGCCTGCGTGCAGCAATGAAGACTCAACATAGCCAAAAATAAATTAATTAATTAAAAAAAAAAGGAAAACCTGCAGAAAAAAAACAAAAAAAGTAGTGTAAGTGCATCTAGCAAGTGGCAGGAGAAAAGATCAACCCCAGAAAATGAACTCTGACAGTGGGCAAGGCACGTGGGAGTTACTTTGTACGTACTATATCTTATTAAGTTCTCACAACAGTTAGTAGGAGTGTTTTTATCCCCCTTTTAGGAAACTGAGACTCAATGAGCTCAACTAACTTCCCCAGGTCACACAGCTCTAAGTAGAGGACACAGGATTTAAACCCTGGTCTGTCTGATGCTGAAGTCCATGCGCTTCATATCAGGTCCGGCTGTTTCCATAAAAGATCAACTTGGAAGAAGTTTCCAGTAACCAAAAATACTAATAAATATTTACTGAGCACTTGCTAAGTGCCAAGCACTATGCAAGGTGATGTTTTTTGGGGTGCTCCATGGGGTGCTCCAATGAGCTAGATCCTTACTCTTGGTTGCTACTTAAAGGGACCTATTGGAACATGACTCGATAATTTTAAATAATCATCCAAAGTCTTTAGTTGTATTAGTTAAGGTATCACTAGGCTTATTTAATAATAATAGGGTTTATTGAGATCTCATTTTATTTTCTTTTTCATTCCTTCCTCTAACCTCGAGTCATGGTCCCTAACTATCCTGATTTTCATAACCTCCATCCTTCCTAATGCATTTTTCCAGTCTCCTTACTATCTTTGTTCTTTTTTTTTTTAGCACTAATCTCTTTTATTTTTAAAAAATAAATTTATTTATTTATTTATTTTTGGCTGCGTTGGGTCTTCCTTGCTGTGCGCAGGCTTTCTCTAGTTGCGGAGAGCAGGGGCTACTCTTCATTGAGGTGTGCGGGCTTCTCATTGCGGTGGCTTCTCTTGTTGCGGAGCACAGGCTCTAGGTACGTGGGCTTCAGTAGTTGTGGCATGCAGGCTCAGTAGTTGTGGCACACAGGCTTAGTTGCTCTGCGGCTTGTGGGATCTTCCCGGACCAGGGCTCGAACCTGGGTCCCCTGCATTGGCAGGTGGATTCTTAACCACTGCGCCACCAGAGAAGTCCCAGCACTAATCTCTTTTAAAAAACACTTGCTTTAGAAATAATTTTTGGAAAGATTTGTTTGTTTTTATGATAGACATGAATGATTACATATCCCATTGTAACTAAAAGAAGAAGGTTAGATAAAGATGAAAGATAAGGGGAAGGCATAAATAAATATAGATCAATATAATTTTCTGAACCAAAGTTTATTTTTCTATACGAATTTTAGAAGAAGTCAGGTTTAGACTGGAGGGCATGGTAGGTAGTCTCCAAAATTGGGCTAGTGTAATAAATTTGGATAGTAATTGTCAAATGTCATCATAAACCTCCTGATTGGGCTGCTGTAGTACATCTTATTTGGAAAATCCTACTAACTAATCACACAGTGGTTTGTCCATTTCTGATAGTCACAACCCAACAGCAAATATCACATTATAATAGTACCACATAGGATGGTTAAGCTTCTAAATTAAAGCTACAGAGTTGTGTAATAATTAGAATCTATTTTCTTAGGAATAATATCTGTCCTTTTAACTTGCTGTATAAGAAATTAGTAAATAAAATAAAATTCAAAAAAATAATATCTGTCCTTTTAGCCATTGAACTTGAGAGGCAAAAACATTTCCACCAACTCTGACACAAGGTCAAATTCTTTAGATATCAACATATCATAATATAAAACTTACCTTTAGATGTTTCCCAGCATACAAAAGAATCGATTAAAGACAAGCCTTGTTTATAATAAAATGTAGTTAACTCCAGCCAATCGGCATCAAGTGTACTAACGACAGAGCCTTTTCTCGTTACTTTCATTGACAAGATGCCTTCCTGATAGGTCCAGCAGGTTGATTCATCCTCAAAATCATTGAAGACTGTATACAACTTGTTATCTGAGGATAGGTGTTCAGAAGGAAGAAAAAAGGGGAAAACTATAATTTTATTGAAAAGATTCCTAAAATAGTTTCTTTTTTTTTTTTTTTTTTTTGCGGTACGCGGGCCTCTCACTGTTGTGGCCTCTCCTGTTGCGGAGTACAGGCTCCGAATGTGCAGGCCCAGCGGCCATGGCTCACGGGCCCAGCCGCTCCGCGGCATGTGGGATCTTCCCGGACCGGGGCACAAACCCGTGTCCCCTGCATTGGCAGGCGGACTCTCAACCGCTGCGTCACCAGGGAAGCCCTAAAATTTTTTTTTTTTAAATTAATCATGAGCTATTTCAAGCACACAAACAAGCATACAGAATAATAAAATTATCCACCATTCAGCTTTATCAAATGTTAACATTGGGCCAGGTTTGCTTCAGATTTTTTTCAAGGAAATGAGACATGGATGTACTTGAGGCTCAAGATGTATCTCCCCTGGGCTTCCCTGGTGGCGCAGTGGTTGAGAATCTGCCTGCCAATGCAGGGGACACGGGTTCGAGCCCTGGTCTGGGAAGATCCCACATGCCGCGGAGCAACTAGGCCCGTGAGCCACAACTACTGAGCCTGCGCGTCTGGAGCTTGTGCTCCACCACAAGAGAGGCCGCGATAGTGAGAGGCCCGCGCACCGCGATGAAGAGTGGCCCCCACTTGCCACAACTAGAGAAAGCCCTCGCACAGAAACGAAGACCCAACACAGCCAAAAATAAATAAATAAAATAAAAATAGATCTCCTTAAAGTGGAAAGAATCACCCTATGAATAATGTTATCGTGAATATCATGCTAACAATTGAATAATTATTCCAATAAAATATTTAAAAAAAAAAAAAAAAAAAAAAAAAGATGTATCTCCCCTAATCCTATTCTCCAGAAATAGCTACTGTAATGAATTTGGTGTTTATTATTCTCATGCAAGTTCTTTTATTCTTTTAATACACATTTCTTTACACATAAATGATGTTTTGCAGTTTAAAAACAATGTTTTGCAGTTTAAAAAGTTTTTAAAAAATGGTATTATACTGTATGTATCAATCTATAAGTTGATTTTCCTGTTCAACATTATGCTTTTGAAGTGTAATTAATACATATAGATCTTATTCATTTAGTTTAACTGCTATATAGCATTCCCGTTTACTTTTCTCCTGTTGATGGACATATACATTATTTCTGAATTTTTGTTATTACAAACATTATTCATTCCTTGGACACATATGTGAGAGTGACTCTAGAATGCATACTTAGACATGGAACTGCTGGATCCTATACTTTACAAGTTAGCAAATTCTTAACTTGGGGGTCTATGGACCCACATTTATGGTTGTGTTTTAGGAAGTCTAACACTACTTGTGTCACAGAGTATTAGGGGTATGTGTGTTATGTGTGTTTTTCTGGGTGAGTCTCCATGGATTTCACCAGACTCTCCAAGAGGTCTTTTGTTGGTCTCCCCCCAGCCCCCATTGCTATTGCTCTCACTCCTATCCCCCAGCACCAAAAGTTAAGAACCAACCACTGCCATAGAAAAGTTATGAAAAAATACAGGGTTTTAAAATAAATAGAAAGCAGAATCTAAAGACTGATAATTAAATTAAGTAGCATACTGGATTTGAAACTTAAAAAACTTGGAACAGACACCTGATCTAATCAAAGTTAGGATGGGAACCAGCAGGAGTTTATAGGTAGCTGTGGGTGGAATATAGTGGGTAGCTCTCTGGCCACAACTCCAACAACTCTTACATTCCTAAATTTACATTCCTAAATTTTGCACTCTGCAGGAAAATCAGCGTGGTTGTTAGCTAGGGAACTGGTAGAAAAATGGGAGGGTGTTGGTGGTGGTGAGGTGGTGAGATGATGAGTTGGGAAATGCTCTGTGTCCTTTCTTTTTTTTTTTTGCGGTCCGCAGGCCTCTCACTGTTGTGGCCTCTCCTGTTGCAGAGCACAGGCTCCAGACGTGCAGGCTCAGCAGCCATGGCTCACGGGCCCAGCCGCTCCGTGGCATGTGGGATCTTTCCAGACTGGGGCACGAACCCGTGTCCCCTGCATCGGCAGGCGGACTCTCAACCACCGCGCCACCAGGGAAGCCCTGGGTCCTTTCTTAAGGAGGCTGTGTTGACCGTGGTCCAGTGGGTCTCTGCCATGCACGAATATTGAGCAATCTCACCATAACCCAGAAAGCCGATGCCACCAGTGTGTGTGGCCTTAGCACCAACACTGATCAAAGGATCAGTTAACAGCAGCTAACTTAATAGTCTATTCTGTGCCAGGCACTGGGCTAAGCACTTTGTAGACATCTCATGTCTACTCACAACAACACCCTTTCTATTAAAGACACTGAGGCAGTCTGGCTGCAGACTCTTAACTCTAAGGTGTACATAATCTTTGATTTTCTTTATTAGTGCTTTTTAAAGCGTGTCTGTAAATGTATCAGAAAACTTAGAACAGTCCGAAATACATTAAAAAATACTCTCAACTTCTTGGAAGCCTTGCTAGCTGCAAAGAAGAATAAAACTATTGTTTAAAGTTATTTAAGAATGCAGGCACGGGCTTCCCTGGTGGCACATTGGTTAAGAATCTACCTGTCAATATGGGGGACGTGGGGTTCGAGCCCTGGTCCGGGAGGATCCCATGTGCCTCAGAGCAACTAGGCCCGTGAGCCACAACTACTGAGCCTGTGCTCTAGAGCCCACAAGCCACAACTACTGAAGCCTGCATGGCTAGAGCCCGTGCTCTGCAACGGGAGAAGCTACTTCCATGAGAGGCCCGCGTGCCGCAGCGAGGAGTGGCCCCTTCTCGCCGCAATTGGAGAAGGCTCCCGTGCAGCAACAAAGACCCAGTGCAGCCAAAATAAATTAAAAAAAAAGAAGAATGCAGGCACTATTGTTATATTAGTTGTTTCATCATGATGTGCATTTTAATATTCTAACTGGTGATCAAATAAAGCCAATTAACTTCAAAGGTGAAAAGTGCCCATGAAATGGGAAAGGCCAAAACTAAAATTCTCACACACTGTTTATAGGGAGAAACATAAATCAGAACAGCTTTCTTTACAGAATCACTTTTTTGGTATACATGCACAGCCTCCATTTTACAGAGGAGTTGGTGTATGACTAAATGGGAACCAATTTTCAACACAAAGTTTCGTTATGTGGATGGTGTTGTATGACCATGCTAGGGATAACTGTTCGGAAAACTGCCCTACCTTATTCCAGGTGCAATAATTTAAAAAAATCAAGACAAGTTTATACTAGTTTTTCATCTTTATAATCATTAGAGATTTAATTTGCCTCATATTTGTTAAAAAACCCTTAAAAACATATTTCTGCTAAATTTAAACTAATATTTCTATTTCTACTCATCTTGTCTGTTACCTTCTCCCTTTCTTGATTTAGAGAAACTGGGGCTGCCATCTCGTTCCATTTGACACTGTCCACTTTCATGATGTAGTTCTTCCTCAATTCCACTTTCAGATGATTGCCCACTTAATGTTCCTTCATTCCAAATTTTACAGTTTTCCTCTGAACTGTGTCTCACGTGTAGTGCTGATTCTGTATCTCCATCCTGGTTGGTTCCATTGCAGAATTTAAGTGGTGGACAGTGCTGTGATATGAATCCAACAAATTTCATTCCTCTTTTAGCACCTCCATTAATCTGAAGTTTAAAAAGACACGGTAGAACAAAATGTAAACTTCATTTGCATTGATTGCTTTATCAATTAACCTTCAGGCTTATTAAGGAAATCCATTAGAAAAGGAGTAAATGGACCAGTAAAGACCCATTCATAAACAAATTAATGACCTCTAATATAGCAAGAATCCTAAAACCCTGTCACACTATGTTGGTGGTTTCTTCAAACAGAACTGATACATTTTAGAAACTGTGAAAACAAGAATTATATTTTCGGGACTTCTCTGGTGGTCCAGTAGTGAAGACTCTGCACTCCCAATGCAGGTTTGATCCCTGGTTGGGGAACTAAGATCCCACATACTGCAGCTAAGCCCGCGCGTGCCGCAACTAGAGAAGCCTGCGCCGCAATGAAGAGCCCGCGTGCCGCAACCAAGACCCAGCACAGACAAAATAAATAAATAAACGAACAAACAAATAAGTAAATTAATTAATTAATTTTAAAATTGTATTTTCTCCAAGAGGTTACTATTTGGGAAGAACTGATAATTCTATAGCATGATTTTTGCAGCCCTGTTAACAATGGTTTCTCTAGTTGAAGCAAAATTCAAAACTATCCCAAGAAATCCTCAAAAATAACATTACTGACTGCTTCCTATTCCCCAGGGAGGGGGGCAGAGTTCTTGAGGCGCTAGGCTACTGTGTACCCTCTTTGCCGGCAAAGAAATAAAGCCACTCTTTCTTTCTCCTCCATTTAAAAAAAAAACAAAACCAAATACATCTTAATAATAAAGAAGGGACATTAATTTAAAAGCAGAAAACATACAGCCTTGTTTGCTTGTGTGTAAAGAAAACTGTTAAAAGACTAATTCTTGACAAATGCATACATATAATGCATAAGCCCAATTCATACTACCACTCTTAAGAAGTTTCTGATTTGCTTATATCTTGGTACTATTATCTCCTTTCTGGGCCAAATACACATGATTAGCTTCAGTCCTATCAGTTAAAGAATAGGGTTCGGAAGCACATGAAATAATGCCAGTGAAATAATTTGAGACCCTAAGAGTGATTATTTTCATGCTCAACACTTTTCTCTTTCTCTGCTTTTTCATCATTTCTTTGTTCTTTTTGTGTCCACGTCTTTCTCCTGTGTTAAGCTGACCATTCTTTTGAGGGCAGGCACTATCTTACTCACTTTTGTGTTGCAATGTTTTGTACCTACAGGTGCTCTATAAGTACTCGTTAAATAAGTTAAAATGAAGAAATAGCAACATCTTTTATACGGCCACTGTTTTAAACATTTTAAATGTTTTAAATTCACCTGGGAGGCGAAGAAAGAGTTATGATGGAGGTTGCAAGTGCAAACGTCTATAGTCAGCAATAAAATGGAATGAAAAAGGCCAGGAAGAAGCAGGGTGAAACCAGACAGCAATGGAGGCTGCTGTAACTTAGCTGAGACGGACAGAGGGTGTGGGTGTATGGAGCTTGGACAAACACTGCTGGCACAATATCATTTACTCCTATAAATTAACACATTAAGACTGTGACACTGCAAGAAACCTTAAAAATAACCATAAATTGTCCTTTATATCAGGTTTCCCGGGAGAGGAGAAGGAGGTAGTGAGGAGGAAGGTAAAAACCGGTAAATTTAATGTCAGTGCTTTCTCTAGGTCTTATTTGTTGATTTGCGGGGAAAATTGCAGAAGACTTTCTCTATTACTAAAAAGTTTTATCTGGAAAAGCTGGTATGATACAAAGTATTACTGTCTTTTCCGTTTTTTAAGTTGCAAGATTGATGTTTTTCATGTGATTTTTATTTAAAAATCCTGGGGAAAACATTTGTAAATCTAAATTTAAAAAAAGAGCAAACATTGACATAATGTTAAAATGACTTAAAATCTAGCTGTTTAACAATCAACTCTTTATATCAGGCAGCCGTTCAAAAATAATATTTGGCACTCATCTATTGCTCTTGCTCATACACGGGGCAATGTTCAAATATTTCACGTGCTATTTTTCCTGAAGCTTTTCTTTTCATAAAATACCCCATTACTCTAATTGCTGAAATAACAGTACTTTCCTGTTTAAATAGATCTTTGTGCCCAGGAAGTCAAATACAAAACGAATGCTCTCATGATGATCTATTAAGACTAAATTAGCAGTTAGATTTTTGTTTCTGGAGTGGATTTATTCCCAGAAAAAAAAAATTTTTTTTCCCAGAATAGTAGTAATAAATAGTATGTGTACCTTGTTTATAAAAATCTAGTTTCAAAGGCTGTTCCTGAAAAACCTTATTAAATGGTGACTTTATATCTAAATGGGAAGTATCAATGGCAGCTCTAACTGGCTAAACACAAACCACAGATAATCTTACACACAGGGTCATTTAAAGCTTGGGAAAAATAGAAACAGCGAACAAATTTCACAGTTTCTTATTTGACAGGAAATGCCTTAGGTTTTTGGCAGTATTCATTTAAATAAAAGCTAAACCTTACACATATGACAATGCAACTAAAATTTAAAAAAAAACCCAAACTTTCACCATCAAATCCTGTCAGTTTAGAATACTTATGAATGTACAATTCCTTTTTTTTTGGTTTTAATCAATATACATATAGTGTTCAATTTTTCATTTAAGGTTCAATTAAGTTATATTGAATAGACTTTTTTCTCTCAACAGTTAAGATAGTTGTCATGTTCAATGCCCATAAAATAGTCTATCATATTGATAGACCATTGCTTCCTTCTCAGTTTTCCACTTGTTGAGAATTTGGCCCCTATTCACTGTTGATTAAAATATCTTTGTATAAACATGATTTTTCCCTTTTCAATTAATTTCTTGGAATGGATTCCTAAAGAGGAAATTACTGGGTCACAAAATAAAACAAGATTTATGACTTTTATTACCAAACTGGTATTCAGAAACACTGTACTAATTTATTACAATGCCAATTGCATTGTATATGAATGTATATGAATGTTTTCTTAAAGGTCTTTCCAACATTGAATTTAATATTTTCAATTTAATTTCTCAGTTAATACTGGTAAATTATTACTTCTCAGTTTTTATTTACATTAAAAATTATTAGTTAGGTTGAAGCCTTTGCCAAATGTCTCTTTATTATTTGTGTTTCCTTTCTGTCCATGGATTCTGTCTGTCCATTCAAGACTGAATATACTTTCATGCGTTTGTATTCATTTCATATATATTCAGAAAATGAAGCTTCTGTAAGACACATTTGCTGCAGATTTCCCCCCGATTCTTTTTTTCCTAGTATATAACTTATATTTATATATTCAAACTCAAATTACTCAATCTAGTCATAATTAAATATGTCCACTCTTTCATTTTCTTTCAGATTTTTTGCACTTGAAAAAATTACCTCTTTAACTCATGTGAAAAGTGTGGAGTCTATTTTCTGTAGAACAATTGCCCATTTTCCCAGCAGTACTTACGCGGTAATGGTTGTTCCCCCATTTTATTTCATCAGGTTTGTTATGAAACTTCTTATATATGTATAAATCTATTTCTGGCATTTCCATTCTGTTTCACTGGCCTGTATTTCTGTTTTTAACTCTACAATTTGGTACCTGTGCTTCAATTTGTTTTAAATTCTGGTAGACTAAGTCACCTATCATTTTCCTGTTCTTTTTAAAGTAGGAAAGGAAATTGATGAAGAAGAAATATGAAATATTTCTCAATATCCCATGAAAAAATGTATACTTTTAGTACCTTTTCTATCAGTTCTTTTGCTACGTCATTTGTTTGTGTCTCAAAAGTTAGAGGACATTCCTCAATCACAAGCCTTGGGCGTCTTTGTCCACTGGGTGCTGTCGAATGCTTCGTGCTGTAACAGAGAATATGTTTATGGTTGGAAGCCAATTGCTGATTTTCAGCTAATATGCTCATGTGAAAATGAGCGAGTAACTCACAAGTAAGTTCAAGGCAATCCGTTTTCTTTGTTATTTCGACTCTAATGGCTGTCTTCTTACGTAAAAATATTGGAAAAACACAATAACTTCTATTAATTTAGATTTTCTTAATTAAAACCTCCATTAATTTAATTTCTAATTTAACATGAAAGAAAAGCTCCGCGTCTGTTGTTTTGATAAGTTATGAGAAACGATTTTAGATCACTGTTATATCTCATTATTATACAAAAGCACAAGTAACAATCCTATTTAAGTGCAGATAAATATTGTCCTGTCTTTTTCCTTTTTCTTCTTTTCTGATCTTCACCCCTTGATTATTCTTAGCCCTGGCAGGGCACTGCTAAATCTATTTGAAGTAATGCGAAAAGAGAAAAATAATTTATCCTTGGTTTGTAAGATTTGTAATTAGGACATAAGTGTTGCTATGGTGTGGTAAATGGCATATTTACTTAGTAATGCTTGCACTAGTAAATATCTGATGAGGTGCCCTGTCATGGTGAAAGCTGCTTGTGTACACGCCCTCTCAGACATGTGTAAGTGGGCAGTTAGTTACTTAGTAGCAGACAGTGTCCCTAAAAAGCACATCTGGGATTTTTTAAAGCCTCTCCTTTTTTTCCCAATTTTCCTGTTTTCTCTCTTTTTCTCTTATTTCATTTTCCCTTCTCAGCTTAGCCCTTTCATAGTTAAAGTCGCTATAAAGAGAAAACACAGTTTTTACCCTGGTCTTTGAGATGATTTTGATACAGTTGGAGAGTTGTGTAAAAAAAATTTAATGTGTTAATCAAAGACATTGGTCTGGTTATTTTCATTCTTCACTGGAAGGAGTAACAGTATTTTGAATATTATGAAACATACAAGCTTGGTTGGCAAAAACGTTTGTAGTATTGTTTGGAAAAACAGCTATTAAAAAAGTTAAAAAAGAACCTAAAATGGATGGCTTTCTGGCTTTCCCATCCTATTTTTTGGAAAAAGCTGATAAGAGATCTATCCAGTTTGTGAGAACTTGGCATGTAGGCCTTTTTGCTGTAAAAGTTTTGCAAGTTAGAGATAGTTTCTGTTGCCACTATTAATAAAGCAATACAGGACAGTTCAAAAAAAACGCTCAGTGAAAGTGGACTTGTTCAGTCAGCTCTTTTAGCCCAGTGATAGGATATAGCTAATTGATACCCCCTCATCTGCTGAAGTTGCTATATCAGCTTTCAGGTACTTCTTGAGTCTATTTTCCTTTCCCATTTTTCATTGACATCCTTACCTAGGACCTGTTTGTCTGCAAGGGGCTAAATCTATGAGAAGTTTTTTTTTTTTTTTTTTTTAACATCTTTATTGGGGTATAATTGCTTTACAATGGTGTGTTAGCTTCCGCTTTACAACAAAATGAATCAGTCATACATAAACACATGTTCCCATATGTCCTCCCTGTTGCGTCTCCCTCCCTCCCACCCTCCCCATCCCACCCCTATGAGAAGTTTTAAGGAAGGAGATTTAAGTTTCCTTCTCCCAATCGAGGTTCAACTGCTGGAAAATGTGCCTTAAGCCAAAACCCCGAATTATCCTTTATTCTCCATCACTTTGTTCAAACTTGCTTTGCTTTTAGCCAAAGAAAACTGTCTCTCTCAACAGCTTCTTAGTATGACAGTTTTCTGGAGCGTCAGGCTTACCTTAATTTCAAGCGCGATAGCACCACCCTGTATAGGTAACTTGCAGGCAGGTGTTTTTGCTGCCCAACAGGTTGTATAACAGGATGAATAGCCCCAACAATATATCCTTTAAGATAGTAGTCTTCCACTTTTGTTACTATATCCAGAATTGAATTTATCTTGATTACTTCTGGGTTAGGCGAAGCTGAAATATCAAATGCAAAGAGAGATTTGCACATTCATAAAGTTGAATTACGTATTATTTCTATCTACGTATGATAATACTAATGAATAGGAAACATATCCATATGATTTAATCTCAAATAAAGTTATACTAACAGGTATTATATATTTTCTAATTTAATTTCAGAAAAAGCAAAAGTAATCTTAGCAGCTGTCAGATATTTAGTATTACCAATATGACTTAAAGTAGAAATACAATGCCCTATATATATTTTTCAAATAAGGCACTTTTATTTAATTAATTTATTTATTTAAAGACACATTTTAATTTTTTTATTATTTTAAAAAACATTTATTTATTTTTGGCTCTGTTGGGTCTTCGTTGCTGCACGATGGGCTTTCTCTAGTTGTAGTGAGCAGGGCTACTTTTCGTTGTAGTGCACAGGCTTCTCATTGTGGTGGCTTCTCTTGCTGCGGAGCACGGGCTCTAGGTGTGTGGGCTTCAGTAGTTGCAGCACGTGGGCTCAGTAGTTGCGGCATGCAGGCTCTAGGGCACGCGGGCTCAGTAGTTGTGGCTCGCGGGCTTAGTTGCTCCGCAGCATGTGGGATCTTCCCGGATCAGGGATTGAACCCATGTCCCCTGCATTGGCAGGTGGATTCTTAACCACTGCGCCACCAAGGAAGTCCCTGTCAAGTGCTTTCTTATTTCTAATTACATTTCAAAAAAATCGTGTTTTAAGTTTCTCTGGGAAAGTAAAAATATGGTTTCTTATGGCACTTATATAAATACTTGAGTAAAGAAATTGAAAAAGTAAAGGCAACCAGAAGTTCTTCTTAATAAGTAAGAATTCTAAATACACAGGAAATTTAAACGCAACATTTATATGCAGTTGAAACATTCCTTTGAAGCAGGGCAAATCTGTAGAAACTGTAGAATAGTACAATCTGTATAGTTTTTAGTAAAAGGAAAAGGGTGTGTTATATGGGAAAATGAATGTTCTAGCAGTATTAACTTTAAAAACAACTTCATTTTCTGTGACAATATTTCTCATTTTCTGGAAAACAACCAAGACTTAATAACTAGAAATGGAGCTGCAGTTTGGCTATCTCTTGAATAACAAAACATATGAAATGAACTCCAGGTAGGGGCAGTGCTGGCTGTTGGCCTTCTGTCAGTGTGGTCAGTGCTGTCCAGAAAATAGCTGCTGTTAATTGCCCAAACACAGGAAGTAGGTTAAGAAGCAGACAAGGAAGAAGGGTCAGAGGAAATCCCTACCTCCTCTTACATTAATATCCCCGTGATGGAACAGAAATCCACCACTTGGATTCACGTGGGTTCATGCCAACTTCTCAAATGAAAATAAAGCACTCAAAGAAAAGTTATATAAACCAGCATGAATCCAGTTACTCAAATTTTCATCCTCTTTTGGATTTAAACTAATCTACAATATATTTTCATCATTATGAATAGGAATAAAAACAAAGAGACTGATCCTGGTTTTGGAAGAAACAGCTGGATTTCATTGCAAAATGACCCAGTTCTGCATGGTTGTGTGGCAATCACTCGGTGATTCATTTGGTCTTACTTTTTTAGTATTTTAACTATCAACCCTGATTTCCAAACAAAGGAACTAAAAAACTATAAACTAGAATAAACTGTTAAGACTAAGGAATGAAACATAGCCTAAACTTATTTTTAGAACTATATACTAATCCTACAAAACTTTAAAGAAAATTTCCGTCTTTTAATGGATCTCATTGCTTATTGTAGAAAATGGAAATGCTTAGCATGATACGAAAGAATCTTCATAGTCTGGCCTCTGTCTACTTATTCAGCTTTCACTCTTGTCATCCTTTTCCTTGTACATCTTGCTTTGGCAGGACTGAACTACGGGAGCTCCTGAGCCTGGCACACTGTTTCATGTTGCCACAACTTCGTTTCCTTTCCTGCTCCCCAAGTTGGGTTAATCATTCCTTCCTCTGTGCTGTGCATTCTACTAGTTCCCTTATCAATCTGTATTATAGATACTTGTTTATGTGTTTGTCTCTGCTGTTAGACTGAGAATTCCTTAAAGGCATAAAACCAGAATCACTTACCCTAAGTAGAAAATTACATACAAATAAATACAACAAAAAGAAAATACGTATCAAATTCTAGCTGGATACTGTTATCTGCCAAGGACTGAGCCACAGCCCTGCTCTCTCTTTGTTGAAAGGGAGAATTAGCCATTAGAGAGGTGTTAAAGACGTAGTAACTCCAAACTGATTGGAAGGCTTAGAAAGAACTGAAAAGGGCACAGCTTTCCAACTATGAGATTCAATGTTATTAATTCTGTGTTTGTGTGTACAACTTAAAAGCATCTCAGGTCTAGTGCTAAGTCTTTTGGTAGAGGCTTGGAACCCCTACTGGGATAGAAGTAGCAAGGACACAGTGATGGCAGCAAGGGGGACAGATGACATCAGAGGGAATAAAATGAATTATAAAAGTAGATAAAAGAACTGTAAAAACTTTACAGCCTGAGGTCTCTTAAAGGACTTTCTACACTTCATTGGCCCGATTGATAATGATAATGAAATCATTCCCTCCGTTCTATTGTTTCAGAACAAGGTTCTCAAAGGCAGAATTTTGTAACACGTTAAATAGAATTACAAGAAGATAGCTATAACAGAAGGACATTGGTGTTTAAAGAGGTTCCTGTTCAGGTAGAGAATGTATTTCTAAGGAACACCTTGTTCTCTGGTGATGTCAGAGAAATTTTGTGTCAGTGGAACAAATCCAGCTTTTCTAGTCTAATCTACATCCTCTTGCACTTTCAATAAAGTAAGGTTATTGTCTTGAGTTCAATGCAAAAGAAATGTTAATGCCTGAAACACAAAGACACACACACACAGAAGTTTTGAGAAGAATTACAAACTGAGAAATCCAGTAAAGTTACAAAGGGAGAAAAAAAATTGTACATCAGTACTAATAAGCACATCTTACACATACGTTTTTGTAAAGATCATGTCATTTTGGGCCCAGTGCTTTACATTAATTATTCAACTGTCTCAAATGTGCATGTTCTTCTATTTGGAGGTCTGTGTCTTTTGATAAATAGCACTCGGCATAGACATGATAATTATGATAAGTGCTTGAAAAACACTTGCTAAAGGACCCACTGAATGAAAAATTGGTTGTAACATTAACATATTCAGTGAACAGAGCT
This sequence comes from Orcinus orca, assembly GCF_937001465.1. Taxonomy (NCBI): domain Eukaryota; kingdom Metazoa; phylum Chordata; class Mammalia; order Artiodactyla; family Delphinidae; genus Orcinus; species Orcinus orca. Next base: position 83,081,816 of record NC_064565.1, read on the forward strand.
CCAGGTTGCTCATGGAGCAGTAGTTTAGAAAATAGACTCTAGGGGGACTTCCCTGGTGGTCCAGTGGTTAGGACTCCTCGCTTTCACTGCTGAGGGCCGGGGTTCAATCCCGGTGGGGGAACTAAGATCCCACAAGCCAAAAAAAAAAAAAAAAAAAAAAAGACCTTCGGACCAGACTGCCTGGATGCAAATCTCAGCTCTGCCACTTACTAGCCTGGCAAGGTACTTTGCACCCTCGTGCCTCAGTTTCCTCATCTTCAAGGTAAGAATAATAATAGAGTCTACTCTATAGGGTTGTTAGGATTAAATAAGTTTATATGTGTTCCTAGAAAGTATCTGGCATGTAGCATGTGCTATACAACTATTGACTGCTTTGTTAAATAAAGTCCTCCCCTGTGGAACGAGAGGCAGCACACTATTCTAAGAGCATTAGGATCTGGAAGCAAATCACCTGGGCTCAACTCATGCCATTTACTAGATCTGGAACAAGTTAATTTGCCTGTCTGAGACAGGGACAAACAATGGTATTAACTTCATAGAGTTGCTTTCATAGTAATTGTAAAACATGAGCCCAGGGCCTGGTACAAAGTAAACACTCAAATATCAGTGATGTGCCTGTCTGTTGGTGGCCCAGCTTAGAAAGATAGTTTCGAATGAAGTTGCCCTCCGAGATGTCATTGTTGGTTTAAAAAAATCTCCAGGAAGATCATTGTAGAGATCTGGATTTATTCCAAAAGCCCAGCCTGGCTCACCATCTGTAGAATTCTGTATCAGAGGCCCCTAACTCATGCTCTAGATCTCAGGTCCCTAACTCACCCTATAGATTAGGTGTCCCCCCTGCCAACTCACTCCAAATAACAGTCCCTACCTCACGCTGATCTGTTCCATTGAGTCCCAGACTCAAATGTCCAAAGGTATCAGCCTGATAAAACAAGGAAAGGGGCTGTGCTGAAGGAGGGACCTGGGGAAGACTTAATACCTTATCCAAGAGTGCAGCAGCCCTGGTCCAGTGCTGCCATGTGGTCATGTCGGCCCAGTGTTGCTGGATCTTCTATTTTTTTAAGAAAACCCCCAAATCCAGAGTCTTATGTAATATCTCCCAACTTTAAAAAGTGACAGTTAATTCAAATATCTTAACACTATACACACCAAGCGAGACCTGTCTAAAAGCTGAATATGGCCCATGTCTTGTTGGTTTGCAGCTTCTCCTCTGGGTTGCCCCAGGGATTCTGCAGACCAGAGCCTGCCTAGGTCCAGGCCAGGCCACCTGGACCATCTTAGACAGTGTTCAGCATATCCTAGGACACAGAAAGTGATCCAAATCTTCCTCATTAGTGGGGACAGGAGGATGATGGTGATAGGAGGGCTGGGGTTCATTCTGTTAACAAATTGCCCTTCTTATCCTACATTGTGATTTATTTTAAACATGCCAGTGTCATTCAAGAAAGGTAAAGGAAAGGTGAAAGGCAAGGAAAGGTGAAATAAATCTGGGAATTTTGTTGAGAACTTCCCTTCAGGTAATCCCCTCGATTCTTAATAATGTTTTAAACTGTGCTGAAAAGAGACTGGCAGCCTGACTCAGCTTAGAGATGTGAGGAAGGGGCAAGCTGTGCACACAGAGTGAGGCATTTTCATCAGTGCTCACCAGAGTGAATAATTATGTCTCCAAGATAGGCTTGGTGTTTGAAGCCAAGCCTTTGATTTGATGTCCTTACACTGGGGCAGTAATATCAGAGACTCTATTACTTTTTAAACACAGGAAATTAGGGGGGAGGTGTGGTTGTTTTGGCTAGAACTGAACAGCACAGGCAGTTAGCAGCAGCTGCAAGCCATCTTGCTCTTCTTAGCTCCTCAACCGCTGCGAGTTCCTTGGGAGAAGGAACAAATGGTGTTGTTGACAGCATTAATGGGTGGGGTTGGTTGCCGTTCAATCAATGCTACTCGATTTGTAAAAGCTTTATTACACCTTACAAGGCTATTGTGAAGAACTGGTGAAGGAAAGTATTTTGTAGTTGCTTTGAAAACTATATACATGCAGCGTGGACTTTTCTGATTAAAACTGAAACGTGCTGAAGGTTAAGCAAGTCTATCATTCATCCTCATAGTTTCCAAAATAAAATATCAGTAGAGTTTTTTATGGCCCTTTGCTTAAAAGCTTCATAGACAAAGATCAGATTTTAAAAATAGAAAAAAGTCACATTCTAGTAAAAAGCTAAGAACTTGTTCAATGTCAAAAGGTTTGCTCTGATGATGTAACTATGAAACCAGTCCAAGACATATATATGTTCTTTCCACCAATTTAGTTCTGAAGATTGGTATGTATTTTAGAAATATTTATGAAACATTGTTTCCTCAGATAAAAGCACGATGTACAAACACTGGCAAGCAATTTTACCATATTTTCAAAAGGGAACAGACTGTCAAACCCCATATTATATCTAGCAATTATAGTAAAAAATAATAAGTAACATGTACCAAGTACATATTTTGTGCCAGGCACTATGCAAAGTGCTTTACATGCCTAATCTTAATTAGCCCTTACAAAAACTCCACAAGGCAGATATTATCATTATTCTCAGATGAGGAAACTCAGGAAGAGAGAGATTTGATAACTTGCCCAAATTATTAGTGAGCGGTAAGGCTGTAATTGAACCAGACAGAATGACTCCAGAGCCAGTACATCCGAGCACCGACAAGAAAGTAAAGCTTCATTGATTTGCATCACTGCTAATTCAGAATTTGTGACGATTCAGACATGAGCTGAGCTAAAGCTTTTGACTACTATAAATTGTTAATCAATCTAATGTATAGATATTAAAAGGAGTATCCGGTTTACTCTACTTATCAAAATGTTTTAAGTTACTTAGAAAGATAAACTACTATATAAATAACATCCAAATTACATAAAATTTTATGTTTTCAATAAAGGTGCCATCTTTGTAGTCACTCATTAATATATTTAATTGAAGTCATACAACTGTGGTTTTGAAATGCACTCAAACTCCAAGGCATGACAGAGCTCATAATTACAGGCAGATATGCAAAGATTGCATTATGACCATGAAAACTCCTGCAGCCTTGTGTTTCACCGCTGTCTCCTGCATGTGCTGCACTCTGCCTGTTCGGTTTTACTTGTAGTTCCCAGACAAACCATGAGATTTTTTCTCGTTTCTGAGTCTGTACAGCTCGTCTTTCAGCCTTGTTTGCCTTACCCCCACTTCCTTACTCAGCCTTTTTTTTTAACCTTTAAAAACATCTTGTGTGGGGGTAGAAATGTAACGTACAAACGGGGTGCACAAAACATACTTAAAACTGCCAGCATTTGGTAACCACCATCCATTCAAAAATCAGAAAATGGCGGGTACGCCAGAAGCCTCACTTCCTGCCCGTTTCAATCACAATCCCCCTCTCCTGCTCTGTGCTACCTTGACTTTTTTTTTTAACCTTGACTTTTGTGGTCCTCACTCCTTGCTCTTTTTAGTTTACTATGCAAGAATGCAAGCAAACACTACAGTTCAGTTTTGCCAATTTTGTGAGCTTTATATAAATGGAATCATACAGTATTTTGCGTCTATTTTCTTTCACTGAACATTAAGGTCGTGAGATTAATCTTGGGCAGCTTGTGTAGTGGTAGTTTGTTCGTTTTCACTGCAGTGTAGCAGAGGACAGCAAAGTACTGCCTACGGCCTGTTTTGTTGCATGTGGTATGTTGGCACTTCACTGGCTGAGCTGAGTAGCTGTGACAGAGACCACACGGCTCACAAAGCCTAAAATATTTACTATCTGGCCCTTTTCAGAATACGTTGGCTCACTTCTGTGGTGCAGTGTTGCATTGTATGAATTTACCACAATTTATTTTTCCAGTCTCTTGTTCGTGGATTTCTGAATTGTTCACACTTTTGGGGTTATTACAAATAGCACTTCTATCAACATTCTTGTATGTGCTGCAGAGTGCATGCGTGTGCACGCTTCCACTGGGTATATGTATCTTCGCTAACTAGGTAATGACAAAGCATTTTTTGTTTTTCCAAAATGGTTGTGCCAATTTACCAACACCTGGTATTAGCTTGACATTTTAGCCATTTTGGATGATTTGTAGTGGTTTCTCACTGTGGTTTTAACATGAATTTTTCCTGATTACTAATGAGGTTGAGCACCATTTCATATGTCTATTGACAATTTAGATTTCCTGTTTCATCAGCCACCTGTCCAAGTTCCTTGTCCATTTTTCTATTGGGTTGTCTTTTCCTTTTTTGATCTTCAGTTGTATTTTGTATATTCTGGACATAAATCTTTGTCTAAGTCTCACTCATTCTTTAGATCAGATGAGGTGGCACTTCTTTTAAGGAGTCTTTCTGGATCCCACCAATCAGGTGGAGGTGATCTTCTTTCTGCTTCTATAACTCTCAGACTTCTAGCAAAGTTTGTATCACAGCATAGAGTGTAAGCACTGTAAACAGATGATTAGTCATCAGGGCTCCTCAACAGGAAGCTCACTAGGATGCAGGTTCACAGAAGTCAAGGACTAGGCTTTATTCCTCACTCGGAGCTCAGTAGGTGCTCAGTAAGTGTTAGTTCAAAAAATAAATAGACGAATTGGGAGACTGGGATTGACATATATACACTATTGACACTATGTATAAGACAGATAACTAATGAGAACCTACTGTATAGCACAGGGAACTCTACTCAATGCTCTGTGCTGACCTAAATGGGAAGGAAATCCAAAAAAAGAGGGGCTATATGTATATGTGTAGCTGATTCACTTTGCTGTACAGTAGAAACTAACACAACATTGTAAAGCAACTATACTCCAATAAAAATTTTAAAAAAGAATAAATAAATGTCCACCCAGATGGAAGAAAAACCCCCAATATAACGTAGATTGCCAGTAGAAATGTATTTTCTCCCAACATCAATATTTATTTAAGTGGGTCAACTGTTTGCTATTTTCAGAGATTCCCTATCCCCCAGGTCAGAATGGGATCTTTCTTTCCCCCAACAGTCCGAAATTGTGAAGTTTTATTATTTGCCACAACTACTGAGCCTGTGCTCTAGAGCCCAAGAGCCACAACTACTGAGTCCATGTGCCACAACTACTGAAGCCTGCTTGCCTAGAGCCCATGCTCTAGAGAAGCCACTGCAATGAGAAGCCCGCACACTGCAACTGAAGAGTAGCCTCCGCTTGCCACAACTAGAGAAAGCTCTCATACAGCAATGAAGACCCAATACAGCCAAAAATAAATAAAATAAATAAATAAATAAAAAATAAAGGAAAGTCCTTATGTGGTTTTTTTACCTGACAGAGATTATGTTGATGCTTGAGTAAATTTAGTCATCTTTATTATAAATTTCTTTTTACATAGCACTTTACATTTGAAAATCTTTTGACTGCTTGAGGAAATACTCAAGAACTTATTAGATTCAGACAGACATAGAAAATTTAGCTGGACTGACCTTCTTTCCTTCCTTCCCTCATTTCTGATACTTTATTCATCTCTTGTTGATTTTTAAATGCATTCTCTTCAGTGCTGCATCTTCATTATTCTTGAAAGTTCTCTAGTATTTACGATTACTGACCATTTCTTGCTTTTTGAAACCCTCCTTTTCCTTGTGTTCTCTGGTGCTATACAGTCGCAATTGTCCTCATTCTATTTCATTTTTGTTGAGTTGTCCTAAATATGGCTAAATATGCCTGATGATTCAGCCCAAGACACTTATGCTCTGCCCATATTCTCCTCTTTAAGACTTTATCTACTTCAATTCCTCCTGGAAGTCATCATCTCTGCCGTGCACCTGTAACTCTCTCTGCCAGGATGTTCCACTGCCACCTCACATGCAACGTGCCTGGAATGGAATTGCTGTTTCACCAACTGACTCCCTGTGGGACGCCCCTCCTACTGTAAGAGGCATCATTATTTCCACAGTTATTCAGGCTCAGAACAGGGAAGTCATCTTGGATTCCTCATTCTTTCTCTCCCTTCATATCCAGCCAGCCACAGGCTAAGTCCCTCTTTGTAATGTCTCTTACAGGGATGCCCCCTCACTTCTCCTTTCAATAGCCCTTGAAAGTACCTCAAACTCTTAATCTTTTTCTGATTATATAAACCCTATTTTTTTCTTCAGGTTCAGTTAAAGTCCTAATTTGAATTCCAACTTATCCTATTCAAAATTGATTTTTCCTTTTCCTGATACCTCTTGTATCTCGTATTGCAATTTTTCATTCATTACTTCAACACAACTTATTGGCCACTGGTCATGTGCCAAACACTGTGCAAAACACAGCAGTGCAAAGGTGGATGTGGCATAGTTCCTGACCTTGAGGAGTTCATGAGCTTGTCCAGTTTGACCAATTAGAATATAAAATATTGGAGGGCAGAAACTATGTCTTATTCCTTTTTGTGTTTTCACTACTTATCAGCATCTTCTACAGAATCCATACATCAATGTATTTACTACTGTTACAGTGATGGTAAAAGACAATGAGAGTTTCTTGTTCTCATAATAAGAAAGCAAGCTAGGGGCCAGGAAAATTTTACTCAATGTGTTTTACATGATTCTATTAGAAAGTCAAATAAGGAAGTTACCATCTGTCCTTCTATTGGGTTTTTAATACTGTAGAAATTTCTTTTTAATCATAAAGCTATACATGCTCTAAAAATCCTTAAGGCCATGGTTATTCAGATTGTTTTCTGGGATTGCACAAGAAGGTAAACCAACCCTTCTGGATTATTTGCAGAGTTAATTTAACTTTTCACCAAGAAACTCTATGATGTACTCATATATATGCTGACACACTCTCATACATACACATGTATAGATTACTATACAATAATCCAGAAAATTTATCACAAAAATTGTGCTGAAATCTCACTAGTGCGGTTAGTAGATCTGGCATAAAGCCAGGAGGGATAGTTAACTTTTATTAAGTGCTTACTAAGTGCCAGGTATCTTTTCAAGGAGATTATTTTGTATAATCTCCTTTAATCTTTAAAATAACTCTATTATGCAAGCACCATCAGAACCCCCATTTTATAGATGAGGAAACTGAGATACAGCAAAGTTTATAAACTTGCCAAGTTAATGAGTGAAAGAGCCTAGATTCAGAACCCAGGAACTTGACTCCAGAGCCTTATGCAATTAATGATTAGGCTATTATTTCTCCCATAGAGATATATAAGTAATGGCTCAAAGTACTCCCACCAAAAAAAAAAAAAGTGTGGGAAAGGCACACACACACACACACGCACACATGCACACATGCACACAGAGAATGGAACTAAATGGAAAATCAATAAATTGTTCAAGATAACTATAGCCACCATAACACAGGGCACTGGAAATTTCAAAGGGTCTCCTCTTGCCCCACTGGGACTTGACTCTCTGTCCCATGTCCTCTGTTTGGAAAAACAGAGGAAAACAAGGTAAGAGACAGGCTCTTCGTGAGCACACACAGCTGTCACTAGACCAATTTGTTTCCTGAAAGGTTGCTCACTGCACGTGGTCTCTGAGAGGCAGGAGATGCCACTATTTAGTAGTCCTCACAGCAACCCCAGGTCAGAATGGCCAGGACTATACGAAGAAGGCTGGCATATTTTAACCCCCATGTGACTCACTTCTCTACACACTGGAGGAATAGGTGGGCGTCAGAGACAACAGAAGAGAGGAAGGTGGTTTGTGGAGCTGGGCTGATACAGAGTCTTGGCTTCTGAGGCAGAGGCAAAGGCAAAGACAAAAACAAAACAGAACAAAAAACATGTGGAAGAATTGTAGAGAAAAGGGACACCAGGAGACTGGGCCCCTGGACCAAATAGGAACCAGGTGCAACTTTAAAATATGTGCCTGCTTACTGAGTTAACATTTGCAAATTATGCCCATACTTACACTTTATAGTGTAATACTCTATTACCTCCTCCACACACCTAGAGTGGAAGGTAGAAATTTTACTCCTTTCACAGAGAGAGGGCTTCTGATAATAATAAAACCAAAATGACTTCTGAAGAAAGTTGTAGATCCTTCTGATTCAATGATGGCTGCATTTATACAAATTTGTTTGAGATTGCTAACATGGTTGGGTGGAAATAAATCAAAAAAAAAAATTCAAGTTACTTTAAAACCTATGGGGGTTGTGCAGCAAATCTTAAAGCACAGATCAAAATGGCTCTGGCCTAATCTTTATGAATAGACAAGGTTTTGAGGTTAAGGAAAATACGTGTTTGCATCCTGTGGATTTACAAAAACTTGTCCTAAAAGACAATTGACAAGGACGATCAATGGAGAAAACATAGGACCACATCACAAATATTTTCTCAAATGATGTTTTTTGAAAAAGTATAGAAAAAATTCAGTTGAGTGTTACTTCTCTGATTGTCACCATTATCTTAATCTACTATTTTTTTTTAATCTACTTTTAACTTTCATAATTAAAAAGAAAATTAAGAATATTGACATTTTCCCCTTTGGTAGCCTTAGCCTTAGGTAAAAATGGAAATGTAAGTATGTTAAAAGTGTATGTGCAGACTTTGGGTATGTCTCTGGAAGGGAGCTTGCTTGCTGGCTAGCTCAGTTTTTGACAAAGAAAAATGGGCTGCTCTTGCTTCTTGCACAAAGATGCACTGTTCACAGAGCAAACCAAAACAAATGGAGAAGTTGTGTTTAAGCTGACAAGGAATTAATATCCAACATAATCTACTTAGTATAAATTTTCTATTAACTGATAAAACGTGCGGCTTATTAGAATTAAAAGCATGACTTTGTGATAAGAACTTAAAATACTGACATCTGGAAATTCTAACAGCAAGCAGGACCCTCAATTTCATTTTTAATACCCTGTAATTAAAGATATAGTTCTGCTTTTTAAAAGCTCAGTTTTATCAATGCGATTGTACAGTAAAGTTTCCAAAAGAAGTGAGGTAAAGTATTTGTGAAGTTGAGCTGCCTCTGTTCCTTACACAGGGCTGCCATCTGGGCTTGTTTATTTGTGTTTCCAACTTTCTGGAACAGGGAGTTTCTCTGTTAGGGACAGGGCAAGCAAAGGAAGTATCTTACAGAAGACTATCATTTTTTCTGTATTTTCAAACTTCAAATTTAGTTTGGTCAAAAATATCAAATGACTACCACAATCACAACATTAACACAGTTGGAAACCTCAGAATTGTCTTAGCAAATACTCTTCCACATGATGCAAGTAATATTTCCTACATGCTACCTTCTTGTGCCTTTCAGATCTTTTTCAAAACACAAACTGTCATTAAGGCTAGACCTATTTGGCTGGAAAGCGAACATTTTTCATGTGTCCTTCTACAAATAAGCATTTGATTTAAAAATGAAAGGACTATTTCCAAGCAGTTTTTCTAATTTTATAAAGTACATATGAACCAAATTTACAAAAACCAAACAGAACAAAAATCTTTCAGAGTGTAATTAAGAAACAAAGCATTATTGTTAGATTGATTGTACAATCTGATTATGAGGAACAGTTTAAAAATCCACAAACCAACACTTAAAAAAACTAGAAGTCCCTTATCTCTGAAATCTTTCATTTAACAAATAAAATAGAAGCAAAAAGTACCTTGTAAAGTAAAATCCAGCAATACATATTCGTAAGCAAATTCTGTCTTTGTTTCCACTTGCGGTCTCTTCAGGGTAGAAAATATTTTTCCAGGGCTGCTATCATCAGGGTCTTCTAGCTTTCTAAGTCCGCACCCCATGGCAAAATCTGTAAGGAATTAAATTGCAGGATAGGGGAGGGAGACCAGCAAATTCTGTTGTTTAAGCTGCAAAAAGAAAGTTACAGACTTAACTGCTTTGGTTTTTTCAGCTAAACCATAGATACTCAAAAAGAAAACATTTGAGTCCAAAGAAAGGAGCTGAAGAATTTTTCTATCCATTTTTCTGTAAAGTCGTTGAACCCATGATGATTAAGCTACAGCTCCGGGAGGCTGGGCTTGATCTTAGGAGAAACATGCAAGCTGCTACAACTTAGCGGAGAATTTCCATGCCACGTCAATTTACAGCCAGCCCCCTACCAGAGTTCTGTCGCTCAGGGCACCAACAGTGCTTTGTCTATCCCAGTTAGCTGGATGATAAAGGAGGTGTCCAAAAACGGAAATAAAAAGGCAAAAGTGCAAATCAGATGGAATTATCTACAAGTAGAGGCTATATTCAGACATAGTGGTGTGCAATTCTTTTTCTGTTTTCTCTTTTCCCTTTTTCCTGTGCCCACTGCCCCCCCTTCCTCCCTGCTATTACCAAGAAAGCAAAAGGAGAGAGACAGAGAGAGAGAGAGAAAATGGGGAAAAAAAAAAAAAGATTCTCAATATGGTTGGAAACAAAAATCATTTCCAGAAAGGAAGTCAGGAAACTGTTTCTGGAGTCTAAAAGGAGAAAAGTTAAAGTTAAAAAAACAACAACCCACTTTTAGTCTTTAGATAGCATTTTTGAGGATTTCTTTCCAAATGAAGGGTTTTTTTTGGCTGGAAAAATCATGTACTAGTTAAACAGCCACATATAAAATGTTTATATTTAAATATCATAATAAAAAGACTTTATTTAATTGCAAAGAAGAGACAGTAATGTGGATAATTAGTTTCCCTAACATTTATAAAGTTTAAAAAACTCTACCGTTAGAAGGCTTATGATAATAACTAGTAACATTTCCACAGTTCCCAGAGTATCATTAATTAAAAACAACAACAATAACAACAACAAAACTGACAACTTGATTCACTCAGTGTTATAAATTGCTATTTACCTGAAATCAAGAACAATTTCTAATGGAACAATTGTAATGAGTGTTTATTGTATTTTACTATTTACGTGTCATGTGGTGTGGTGTACCCATCAAAACTGTGAGCCCTGAAATCATACCGCCTGGGTTCAAATACTGCTTCTAATGCCTACTAGAGACGTGATCTTGGGCAACTTACTGGACCTCTTCAGGTTTCAATTTCCGCCCCTATAAAATGGAGTTAATAATAATACTTACCTCATAGGCTTGTTATGAAGGTTGAATGAGATAATCTTATCTCATATCTTAACATTATGCCTGGCCAATAGCATAAATTTGTTAATGTGCTTACATTATAAAACAGTGTTGAGAATAGTAGTAGAAGGGAAGTGATTCTGCCACCATTCCCATTATTTACAAAATAAATCTCACATTTCAGATTTTATAGAACACAAGCCTGGAAAGATTTTTCAATTACATTGAAGAGTGCACATGAAAACTTTCAAAAGGGTATGGATTATTTAGTTTGTATATCACTATGACCTCTTGTCTCTTCCTTCCACCTCCTTGTCTTTAAACAATTTACTTTTCAGAAGTGTTTTTTAACAGAGGAAAATTCCATAGTCCTTCATTCTCAAGGGTGAGCATGGTTGGTGGTAGCAATTTCTGGGTAAATTTGGCTAAAAAGACAGCAGACTCTGACCTAGTGTGACTCATTTGACTATTCCCAGTGCTTCCATGCCTGTCATTTTTCATGTCCTCTTTTGCTGTGAGCTTCTGGATGGCAGAAATAGAATATTTGAAGTTCACTAGTTCCTATTGCAGAGCCTGGAGTATTATTTATGAAATATTCATTATATTTATTAAGCACCTGCTATTTTCCAGGCACTAAATTAGATGCTGTTTGGGTACACAAGTTGACTAAACATGGCCTCTGCCCTAAAGAAACTTAAGGCTTAATGGGGAAGAAGACAGACTTATAAACAGGTAATTTCAATTTGATTTGGTAGCTGCTAAGATAGAAGTATGCATAGGTTGCTATAGAAACCCTAGAAGGGGTCTCTAACTCAGCTTGGAGGATGATATCTGAGCTGTCTTGAAGGATGAATATGCATAAGATAGATAAAGAAATGTGGGGAGCATGTGCCAGGAAAAGGGAAAGGCATGAGCAATGTTATGGAATCATGAAACAGTATGGCATGAACTTGAAGGGACATGAAGCAGTTGAGAATTACTAGAACATAAAGAAGTAACATAATTACTAGAACACATCTAGTAACATAATTACTAGAACATGTCTCTAGTAGTCTTCTTTGAAAGAAGACTAAGCTATAAGGGAGGTAAGAGCCAGTTGTAATGGGTTGTATATGCTGCATAAAAGGAATTTTGACTTTATTTTGTAGGCAGCAAATGAGAATCAAATAATACAATGGAAAATTCAAACGAGGAGCTTGAAATAGGCAAGTGACATAAGTTTGTGTTTTTGATGGGTTACTATGGCTGCTTTGAGGAAGATGGTCTTAATAGGAGCAAGAATGGGGGGAGACTAGTCATTCAGGAGAGTATTGCAGTAGTCCAGTTGAGTTGATGACTGAACAAATGAATGAATAGGATGCATTATTATGTCCTTAAAGAATTTCTTTTATCTCTAGTGAAAGGAACTGTACTTCCTTTTGTTCACAACTAAGCCATCACTTAATCATTTTTCTCTCCAAAAATCCAACAAAATAAAATTTTATTTGACCCTTAATGATGTCTTAAAACACATTTCCATGTCCATATGGCACACATTCCCTCTATTTTAACAATTATATGGGATTTCATTGTATTAATATTATGTTTAATAAGCAGCATTTTGGCTATTTTCAAAGTTTCATGGTAAAGAATTTTATAAAGATTACTTTTTTCTCCACATTGGATTATTTCCTAAACACTTAGATTTTACTTCATAAATGGTCAAAGGAAAGAGTTTACATACAAGGAAATCAGTTAGAAAGTAATAAGCAGAGAAAATGTATTCTAATGGGTAAATAATTCATTTACATTACTTACATAAATATGTGGTTGGCCATAAACTGTTTAAGATATTAACCTTATTATTATTATTTTTTCTTTTGTCCACACTCTGCAGCAGGTGGGATCTTAGTTCCTTCACCAGGATTGAACACGTGCCCCCTACACTGGAAGCATGGAGTCTTAATACTGGACCTTCAGGAAAGTCCCAGATTTTTTTTTTTCCTTTAAAACTGTATTTTGGGCAGTAAGATTTTGTTGGTTATCACATGTATTTGCTCCATGCCTCTTTAATGCTTGTACATTTTTAGACAAATACTTTTAGTCAAAAATTTTTCTGCATCTCCAGAAATATGTACATTTCTTCAATAACATATTTCTCCATTTGAAACAAATGTCTGTTTTCTGTTTTTTTATTTTGTTTTTTAAATAAATAAGCTTGATATTTTAGAATAATATTAGGTTCACAGCAAAATTGAGCAGAAAATACAGAAAGTTCCCACATACCCCCTTATCCCTACTCATGCACAACCTTCCACTAATATCCAGCACCATTGTGGTGCATTTGTTACAATCAATGAACCTTCGCTGACACATCATTATTACCCAGAGTCCATAGTTTACATTAGGGTTCATTCCTGGTGTTGTACCGTCTATGGGTTTTGACAAACATATATTGACATACACCCACCATTATAGAATCATACAGAATAGTTTTCACTGTCTTAAAAAAATCTGTGCTCCACCTATTCATCACACCCTTACTTCTTGCTTAAATTAACTCTGATGTATCTGGCAATTGTAGTACACACGGTAAGATGTGGATCTAAGTCTGTTCTCCGCACCCCCGCACACTGATATCCAGCTGTCACAACTACATTTGTTTTCATAGAAAATCTTTTATTAATCGTGTGTCCCCAGGCTTGTCGTATATTGAGTACTTACAGTAATTAGGATAAATTTTTGGAATAAATGTTTTCTAACATTGGTCATTATTTCAGTATTGATTTACATTTGCTGCCAATTGTAGATTTCAGGGACAGCTTTCAGTTCTGTATTGTAAAGGGGGTTTCCCCAAGTGCAGACTCTTATGTGGCTGGATATGATGGAGATATAGTACCAGTTCTTATCTGTGTTCTAGTATGAGCTCACTTAGTCCTTGAATGAATGAATGAACCTTATGAAAACATTCTCCATAACTGGTAGCATATTATTCTCATAGTAACTACTCAAGTTTGGAACACTTGAGTTTACCAAAGTCTTAAAGCTTTTAAGAAATAATATGGGGCTTCCCTGGTGGCGCAGTGGTTGAGAATCTGCCTGCTAATGCAGGAGACACGGGCTCGAGCCCTGGTCTGGGAGGATCCCACATGCCGCGGAGCAACTGGGCCCGTGAGCCACAACTGCTGAGCCTGCGCGTCTGGAGCCTTTGCTCCGCAACAAGAGAGGCCGCGATAGTGGGAGGCCTGCGCACCGCGATGAAGAGTGGCCCCTACTTGCCACAACTAGAGAAAGCCCTCGCACAGAAACGAAGACCCAACACAGTAAAAGTAAGTAAATAAATAAATAAACTCCTACCCCCAATATCTTCTAAAAAAAAAAAAAAGAGAGAGATAATACGTATCATTCAACCCATTCCCTACAGAAAAAAGTTTTTGCACAATAGTAATTTTTGAATCCAATCTATTTTATGTGGCTCTGATCCAAAAAAATAAATTAAACAGTGTTATGGAGTGCCTACTATATAGTAAGGCACTACATGGACACAAAGATGAAAAAGCCAGTTTATGCTCTCCAGAATTAACAAGCTAGCAAACCAACATTGAGTTTTAACTATTTAAAGTACTATTAGTTTCATAATGTAGTCAAACTTCCTAAGTAATGACTTATTGAAAGCACTACTTATTGAAAGGGCCATTCTTTCTTTAATAATTAGAAATCCTACACTCATCACATATGTAATAGTTATATAGACTAAGAATTATATTTTGACTTTTCATTTTGTTCTATAGTTGGGCTTCTCAGCATTACATATTAAATTTTTTTATGGCTTTATAATCTTTCAATGTCCAGCAGTTGACAATATTATTATTCTTTAAAACATGTTGACTATTTATTCTTCTAGATCAGAAGTTTTGAAACTATGTATGACAGAGCCTTCTGATTCCAAAGAGGTGCCACCTTTGGTGAAGAGAACAGGCTTTGATCACGTGGGGAGGCCAAGCAGGCAGGGCTCTGGGTCCCCCTGCCACTCTTTCTTCAAACAGAATATCTTAAGATTTTATCAGTTTCATATACCAGTAACAGACAATTAAGGAAATCATAATTTTCAGAAAAGGACACCATTTGCATTATTGATAAACTATGATGTTTCTAGGAATAAATCTACCAAAATATAAGCCAGACTTGCACTTAGAAAATTATAAAACTATAACAGCATTAAAGGAGTCTTAAGCGTATGGAGCGATATGCATAGTCATTTTTAGGAACACTTAATACTCTAAGTACAGGGCTTCCCTGGTGGCGCAGTGGTTGAGAATCTGCCTGCCAATGCAGGGGACACGGGTTCGTGCCCTGGTCTGGGAGGATCCCACATGCCGCAGAGCAACTGGGCCCGTGAGGCACAACTATTGAGCCTGTGCGTCTGGAGCCTGTGCTCCGCAACAAGAGAGGCCGCGATAGTGAGAGGCCTGCGCACCGCGATGAAGAGTGGCCCCCGCTTGCCACAACTAGAGAAAGTCCTCGCACAGAAATGAAGACGCAACACAGCAAAAATAAATAAATAAATAAATAAACTCCTACCCCCAACAACAACAACAACAAAAAATACTGTAAGTATATCTCCCTCTCAGCTCTTAACACCTGTCACTGAGCTATAGATTTAATACAATGGTGACCTTAACCCCACAGGCTTTTTTTTTTTTGCATGGAATTCGTCAAGTTGATTTTAATATTTATGTGGAAGATAAAAGGGCCAAGAAGGTCCAAGATACTTCTGAAGAAGAATGAGGAGAGGTTAGTTCTCTATATATTAAGACTTATTATAAAGCCATAGTAATTAAAGCTATTTTTAGCAAGGCATAGACAAATTAACCAATCCAACAGCATAAAGAGCCTAGAAACGGGAACATACGTATGTGGAAATTTAACATATGATGGAGGTGGCATGGCAGATGGTGGGGAAATGGTGCTGGGACAATCAGCTATCTATATGGAGGAGAAATTGGATCCCCATCTCATATCATATATAAAAATTTCAATTCTACAGAAACAACTTGAACATCAAAAGGAAAACTGTTATACTTTTATATGAAAATATGAATATTTATTGACATCAGAGTACTAAGAGTATTTTTAAGGCAAAAAGATAATCATAAAATAGTCCTAAATGATTAATTGTAAGGTGACAACCATAAGATATATGTTGATAAATTCTATATTAAAATTAAGAACTTCTATTCATTAAGCCTCTTTAATGTGAAAAGACAAGATACAAAATGGTAGATGATATTTGTCAACCATTGAAGGAACAATATCAAGAATATGTAAAGAACTCCTGCAAATAAATAAAAAGACAAGCCAATAGAAAAATAGACACAAAATATAAATAGGCACTTCACCGGCAAAGAAACATATGTAGTTAATAAATATATGAAGAGATGCTTAACTTTACTTCTATTTAGGGAAATGCAAATCAAGACCAAAGTGAGATAACATTTTATTGCAGTAAAATTCAAGTAAAAAATTTACCATTTTAACTATTTTAAAGTGTACAGTGAGTTAAGTACAGTTAACCCTTGAACAACATGGGGGTTAGGGACACAGACCCTCCATATGATGGAAAATTCGAGTATAACTTTATAGTCAGCCCTCTGTATCCCCTCTGTATCAGTCGTTCTGCATCTGTGAATTCAACCAACAGTGGATTGTGTAGTATGTATGTATTTATTTATTTTTTTAAAGATAATTTTTAAAAAATTAATTAATTAATTAATCTTTGGCTACATTGGGCCTTCATTGCTGCGCACGGGCTTTCTCTAGTTGCAGTGAGCGGGGTATACTCTTTGTTGCGGTGCACATGCTTCTCATTGCGGTGGCTTCTCTTGTTGTGGAGCACCACCTCTAGGTGTGCGGGCTCAGCAGTTGTGGCACTCAGGCTCAGTAGTTGTGGCTCGTGGGTTCTAGAGTGCAGGCTCAGTAGTTGTGGTGCACAGACTTAGCCACACCGTGGCATGTGGGATCTTCCTGGACCAGGGCTCGAACCTGTGTCCCCTGTATCGGCAGGTGGATTCTTAACCACTGCGCCACCAGGGAAGTCCCCAGTAGTATGTATTTATTGAAAAAAATCAGCATACAAGTGGATAAACCCATGCTGTTCAAGAGTCAACCATACATTCACAGTGTTGTACAATGATCATCATTATCTAGCTCTAGAACTTTTTTATTACCCCCAAAAGAAAACTCATATCCTTTAAACATTCACTCTCTATTCCAACCTTCCTCCAGCACCTGACAACCACTAATATTCTTTGTGTTTCTGTGCATTTGTCTATTCTGAATATTTCATATAAATGGAATCTAAAACATATGGTCTTTTGTGTCTGGTTATTTTCAAAGATTTATCTAGGGACTTCCCTGGTGGCGCAGTGGTTAAGAATCCACCTGCCAATGCAGGGGACATGGGTTCGAGCCCTGGTCCGGGAAGATCCCACATGCCGCGGAACAACTAAGCCCATGCTCCACAACTACTGAGCCTCCGCTCCAGTGCCCGTGAGCCACAACTACTGAGCCGACGTTCCACAACTACTGAAGCCCACGCGCCTAGAGCCTGTGCTCTGCAACGAGAAGCCACCGCAATGAGAAGCCTGCACGCCACATTGAAGAGTAGCCCTCACTCACCGCAACTACAGAAGGCCCACGCGCAGCAACGCAGCCAAAAATAAGATAAATAAATTAAAAAAATAAAAATTTATCTATGTGGTGGCATTTATCAGTACTTCATTCAGTACTTTGTATGGCTGAATAATATTCCACTGCGTGGTTATATTCAATACCACATTTGTTTATCTAGTCATCAGATGATAGATGTTTGGGTTGTTTCTGTCTTTTGGTTATTGAGACTAGTGTTTCTATGAATATTAGTGAGATAACTCATTTTATACTTAGTTGAGCTGACAAAAAATTAAGAAGTAGATGATATCAAGAATTAGGGAGACCTCTTTAAGGGTATGTCGCTGATGGGAATGTAAATTTGTTTAATCATGTTGGAAAACAGCATTATCTTGTGAAACTGAACTTTCACATCCTCTATGATCAAGCAATAGCACTCCTAGGTATACACCCATGAGAAACTTTAGCATATAAGTACCAGGAGATATATGTAGATGAGAAAGTTAATAGCAGTACGATTTCTAAGAGCAAAAAACTTGAACCACTCAAGTGTGCATTACCAGCCATTTCTTTTAAGAAGCTCTGCTATAAAGGAAAGGAAAGAAATGCAGCAGTAGTGGAGATTGAGAATTTTTTTCTTTTTAAGATGGGAGAAAAAATAGCATGTTTGTACACGGAAGAATTGATTCCATGGACAAGGGTGAAAAAAAGAATTGGGGGAGAAAAAAAATAATTTCTGGAGAAACTGATTTCTCAGATACTTAAACTGGGTTTGTCTCGTAGTTCTGGAGGGTACCGTACATACCCTCCAGTTTTAAGTTTTATCTATCCTTCTCTTGCCCTTCTTAAACTGCTGGATCAAATAGCACATTAACTAAGTAGTCAAAGGATATTTGTTGTATCTATTGTAACTCCTAAAGAGCATTTGATTGGTCTACTTTCTATATCACCAGGGAAATCAGATCCAACTTACCATATGCCTCAATTCATAAATTATTATGCAGCAGTCAAAATGAATTAACTAGTTACAGGCAAAAACATGAATACACTATACGTGGTATGGTATCTTTTTTTGTTTTTTGGCTGTACCGCGTGGCTTCTGCGATCTTAGTTCCCGGACCAGGGATTGAACCCTAGCTACTGCAGCCACTGCCAAGTTCTGACCACTGGACCAACAGGGAATTCCCATGATATCCTTTTTTAGAATGTTTCATACAAGCAAAATTAAACAATATGTTGCTTAGACATACTTTATATGTAATAACATAAATGCAAAAGTACAAAATTCAGGACAATGATGACCTCTGGGAGGAAGACAGGAAGACAAGGAGAAACGGAGCACATAGATCTAAATCACTGGTAATCTCCTAGTTCAGTGGTTCTCAAACTTTGGTGTGCATCAGAATCACCTAGAAAACTCATTAAAACCTAGACTGCTGGGTACCACCCCCAGAGTTTTTGATTCAGGAGGGGAGTGTGGGGCCTAAGAATATGCATTGCTAACAAGGTTTCAGGTGCTGCTAAGGCTGTTCTTTTGGGACCACATTTAGAGAACCACTTCTAGTTCTTAGGTTGGCTTGTGGGGTCACAGGCGTTCCATTCCATTTTATTATTAAATTTTATTATTAAATTAATCAAATAAAATTATTTTATTACTAAATTATTATTATTTTAATTATTAAGTTAAATGGGGGAAAAAAAAAGATAGACCAAAGATGAGAGTATGTCAAGAAGCAAGGGTTAATATTAATCCAATTCTGGGCTCCCAAGTCATCCTTTTCGAAAAGAGCTAGGGTTCCCTTACTAAAGCAAACTTGAAAAACACTGCTCTAGAAGAACTTCAAGACCATTTAAAAAGAATATTACTAACAACAACATTGAGAAATAAATTTGAAGACTGCTTTTTCCTTAGGTGCAGAGTGACAACGTACTGCATTCCAGCTTTCTGGATCTCAGTAATCTTTGCAAAGACTGGGAACATCACAAGCCTACCTCTTTTGTTGATTCAACAAAAACTGCGTTTAGAGAAAGGATTTCTCTTACTTTTTCAGTTCTTATCCTTCACTCAAGTGCTTTAGGTCATTGGTTTTCTTCCTTCCCATCTCCCCCCTCCCTTCTGGATTTATTGTGCCCACTAAGCTCTGAGAGGAAACGTATATGATATTTCAGATCCCTACGTTTACCAGAGCCTACGTAGAGGGCACACTCCTGCAATGTGCCAGCCACTGGCTGGTGTTTCAGAAATGCCTGAATACAAAATTCTTGCCCACAAGCAACTCATTCTGGAGAAAAAACCCAGATTCATAAATATAAAATTATAAAGCAGGACACGCAGTATGATATAGAAAGATAAAGATTTATCTGCTTCATAACCTCTCCTTCAGCCAGTTCCTCTAAGCTATCGTTCTCGCTCGCTCCCACATTTCACAACCGCTGTAACCGAGGCCCACGGAGGGGGGAGCGCGGGCGGAGCGGCGGAGGGCCGGCGCTCGGGGCCGGACTTCATTGGCTCTCTGGACGGAAGCGGCGGTGCGGCTCGGCTGCGCATGCGCCCCTCACACGTGCTTCCAGAACGCCCCCACCGCCGCTTCATCTCCGCAGGCATCATGCTGCGGATTTCTGCCTTTCGGCTGCTAGGACGCACGGGGGCGAGTAGGCTCTCGCTCCTGGAGGACTTTAGCTTACGCCACTACAGTTCTGACCCTCTCGGTGTCCGGGACGATACCCGAGACGCGCGCGCCTATTTCACCACACCCATCTTCTACGTAAACGCGGCGCCGCACATCGGGCACCTGTACTCGGCGCTACTGGCTGACGCCCTGTGCCGACACCACCGCCTCCGAGTTCCCAGCGCCGCCGCCACGCGATTCTCCACTGGTACCGATGAGCACGGCCTCAAGATTCAGCAGGCAGCAGCCGCTGCGGGCCTGGCTCCGTCCGAGCTGTGCGACAGAGTCTCTGCCCAGTTCCAGCAGCTTTTCCGGGAGGCTGACATCTCCTCCACCGACTTCATCCGCACCACTGAGGCCCGGCATCGGATGGCTGTGCAGCATTTCTGGGGGGTGCTGAAGGCTCGGGGTCTTCTCTACAAGGGGCTCTATGAAGGTTGGTATTGCGCCTCGGACGAGTGCTTCCTGCCTGAAGCCAAGGTCACCAGGCAGCCCGGCCCGTCGGGGGATTTGTGTCCTGTATCTCTGGAGAGCGGGCATCCCGTCTCCTGGACCAAGGAAGAAAACTACATTTTCAGGCTTTCCCAGTTCCGGGAGCCGCTCCAGCGGTGGCTGCGGGGCGACCCTCAGGCCATCACCCCGGAGCCATTCCATCACGCAGTCCTTCAGTGGCTGGAAGAGGAGCTGCCTGACCTATCCGTCTCTCGAAGGAGTAGCCACTTGCACTGGGGCATTCCGGTGCCGGGGGACGATTCGCAGACCATCTACGTATGGCTGGATGCCTTGGTCAACTACCTTACTGTAATTGGCTACCCAAACGCTGAGTTCAAATCTTGGTGGCCCACCACCTCTCATATCATAGGCAAGGACATTCTCAAATTCCATGCTATCTATTGGCCTGCCCTCCTCTTAGGGGCCGGCATGAGCCCACCACACCGCATCTATGTTCACTCCCACTGGACGGTCTGTGGTCAAAAGATGTCTAAGAGCTTGGGCAACGTGGTGGATCCCAGGACATGCCTTGACCGCTATACTGTGGATGGCTTCCGCTACTTTCTCCTTCGTCAGGGCGTCCCCAACTGGGACTGTGATTACTATGGTGAAAAGGTGGTTAAGTTGTTGGATTCCGAGCTGGCATTTGCTTTGGGAGGTCTCTTGAACCGATGCACTGCCAACAGAATAAATCCTTCTGGGACCTATCCGGCTTTTTGCACTACCTGTTTTCCCAGTGAGCCAGGGTTGGTGGGGCCATCAGGTCGTGCTCAGGCAGAGGACTATGCTCTGGTGAGCGCAGTGGCCACTTTGCCCAAGCAGGTGGCAGACCACTATGATAACTTTCAGATCTATAAGGCCCTGGAGGCAGTATCCAGCTGTGTCCGGCAAACTAATGGCTTTGTCCAAAGGCATGCACCATGGAAGTTGAACTGGGAGAGCCCAGTGGATGCTCCCTGGCTGGGTACTGTGCTTCATGTGGCCTTGGAATGTTTGCGAGTCTTTGGAACTTTGCTCCAGCCTGTCACCCCAAGCCTAGCTGACAAGCTGCTGTCTAGGTTGGGGGTCTCTGCCACAGAGAGGGGCCTTGGAGAGCTCCATTTCTTGCCTCGATTCTATGGACATCCATGCCCTTTTGAAGGGAGGAGGCTGGGACCTGAAACTGGGGTCTTGTTTCCAAGACTGGACCAGTCCAGGGCCTGGCTGGTAAAAACCCATAAGACCTAGAAACTCAGTTCTTATTAGCTGTGGTAAAAAAGCAAACATCTTATTTTCTTATTTTTCATTTTCAGGAAAGTTATAGTAATGCTTTCTGAAGTGTTGCATCAAATGAGCACATAAGTAATGTCCCTGTGAAAAGAGGTTTGTAGCCTTTCAGGAGCCTACTCCCTACTCTTCAGTTCTCTGTGTCCATTAACCACTGTCCTTTGCACCCCAGTGTCTCTAAGATGTCTCCAGGGGAAAGGTGGGTAAGAGACAACTTTGCTGATACTACTCCTTCTCATTGTGCCTCTGTCCAAACCACAGTTATTTGCCCAGACTACCTCTCACGGCTTGTTTGTCACTGGCCTGGCCTCTGCTGGGCAAATTAGTGCGTGTGGGGGTTGGAGGCCCCCTCCCTCAGTTTTTACTTTGTTATATATGTTGGGTCTCCTGTTAAAAAGAGGTTGTTTCATTAAACCTTTAAAAACCAGTGTCCTAGACTAGATGATTTTTGCCTATGTTTATATTCTCAATTCTTAACAACTCCCTGTTAAGACTCCCTGCTTTGCTAGTTAATAATCCAGTAGTTGTGCTTTGTAACATTACACTTTAACCAGTAGGTGGCTCTAGTCTCACACATTTAATTACTTAACATTGAGGTTTCAGAATATTTAGAATAGGTTTTCTGCTTCCTAATTTTGCAAAATTTAAATTTAAAGAAAAAATTTTATTGCTTTCCTTAAAATAAGGATAACTGCAACCACTGCTGTTTTACAGTAAGCAATAGAAAGATCAGAATCCTTAGTTTTTTTCAGACTACTGAAAAAGGACATTTACTCTATTAAATGTTTAGTAAGCTAATAAGTAAAGGTATCACGTTTGTTTGGACTATGATGAATTATAAAGCTCTTTTTTTTTTTTTTTTTTTTATGGTACGCGGGCCTCTCACAGTTGCGGCCTCTTCCGTTGCGGAGCACAGGCTCCGGACGCGCAGGCTCAGCGGCCATGGCTCACGGGCCCAGCCGCTCCGCGGCATGTGGGATCTTCCCGGACCGGGGCATGAACCCGTGTCCCCTGCATTGGCAGGCGGACTCTCAACCACTGCACCACCAGGAAAGCCCCTATAAAGCTCTTTTGAGGTACTTGGTATGTTAAACATTTTTTAAAGTTTAATAACATTAGGTTTATAGGTATGATTTTAAAAATCTGTAGATAGTTCAAAAGGGCAATATTTTCTTTATATTTCTTGGTCTTAATTTTGTTATCCACATACATAATTTACCTTATATGATTTCTTTTGGTCAATCAGGATCTATAATACACTATAGAAATTGTGGAATAGCTAATATAAATGTTAATACATTTACTTTCAAGTAGTTTTTTCTAATTTCCCTTTGCTCCTTTAACTTATTAAAGTTTAAAAGTTTCTAAGTACCTTATCCAGATCTCTTCTGTTGCATTTGTTGAAGGTGATGGTGAAGGGAGGAAATGATCAATGCTCCAGGAATCTCAAACTGGATTTAGGGATCTCTCCAAGGCTCCATAAGAGAACATCACAGAGAAGATGTTAAGGTATCAACTTATACAATGACTACAACATAGTAAGCCAGCATTATATCTCATAGGTGATTGGACAGCTAGGGCAAAGTTTAAAATGAGAACTTGCCTTGAGATATCCATTCTAAGCATGGTAGCAAGCAGAGAGGGCTCACCATGAAGTAAACTGTGCTGGTAGTTCCCCCAGATTTATTCTGGGCGCTACTGTTCAGCTCCAATTTCTGTTTATTAGTTGGTGTGGCAAAAGATTTCTGGTTACTTGGAAACATTGCTTAGAAAAGAATGCTTGAAGGCATTCTAAAGGTGGAAGGACCATTTCTACCAGTTCCTTTAGATCCTCCTTATTCTTCATAATGGAATCCTGGGCTTTCCATATGACATATTCCAGTTACCTGCTGGGATTACTAGGGTAGATTACTGGGACCTAGGATGGAGTGTAATGTCTCAGCACTGGATAGCAGAGTAGTGAAAGAGATGGGATGTGTTTACATGGATGAAGGAAAACAGACTTGGAAAACCAGCATTGATAACTTCTGCCTTCGAAGTGCCATTATAAGTCTTACAGTTCCTATCATGAACGGAGGGACAGTGTCTTCCACTTGAATGATCTTACCTATAGCCTAATGCTGGTCAATACACTGGACATTGGCTTGCTGGGTGTTAATAGAATTCCTTTTGTGCAGTCTGTCATTTGTGTAGGCACTTAACTTCTACCAGAGTATTTGTGGTACTGGAGGACGCAGGAAAACAGGGAAACCAAAGAGGAGAGGGCATAATTTTTACAGAAGACAGGATATTTTGAGTGAAGAAGTGTGGTAAGTTGGATATGACTTATTCTGTGGTGATATGGAAGATGAACCAGTTGGATTCTCTGTAGGAGGCAAAACAGGTAAAGCAAATACCCTTTGGGTACCGAGGTGATGTGTTATTTAATCCAGCAGTTTAAGAGTGGCAAGTGGAGGATAGGCGAGACTTAAAGCTGGCAGGGATGCACTTCCAAGAGAGGACATCCTAACCACTTGTGGGAGAAGATGATGATAAACTTGTAGACATCTAAGAAGTCCCCTATTCCAGAATTGCTAACACCTTATCTGGCATCTTGTGGGTTCCTTGACCAGAAAGAAAGTTTCTCCCAAGTACTACCCTAAGGCTGTCAACTATTCATTTCCGAGTATTTTTGGAGGCAGTGTTGCATGAGTGATAGAGCACTGTTCAGGTGTTCATGGAATGTCACATTAAAGTAATAATAAGCTGTCAACCCAGTAGACTACAGTCTACTATGAAGTCATGCAAGAAGTTGTGGGCAATGTATATGTGTGGCACCATTGTATATTAGAGGGCTATTCCACAAGTGAACTCATAGATTAGGCACCTCAGAAGTCAGAAGACCTATGGCTATGTGGAGGTCAAGAATAGGCAGGAACAAGAAATAGTTACAGTCTCATTTCATTGAAATCTCACACTTACTCTGGAAGTAGGCCTCATTATTTTTCTTAAGCACCTGTGTGACTCTATAAGGGCTGAGAAGAGCCTGATAAATTGAATTTTAAGTTGATGCGCTCAAGAAGGCATAGGCTGAGACATGGGCTCTGAGGCACAGGCCTTTTTTCTTTTTCCCCTATACCCGTATCTATGATTGGCACATAACTCTTTAGATCTGGGAAGTTCCGAAATTGAAGTAAAGTTGGTCAGGTTGTGGGCCTCCAACTAGGAAGACTTATAATCATGAAGTAGCTTGGGTAGCAGGTGGCAGTACCAACCATTCAACAGATTACTCCTTGGGCATTATGGTAGGGATGGTTTCCTGGATGGCTGTTTCACCCCTAAGTGAGTGTGTAGTTGCAGTGTTGGCCTGCATTAGTGTAACCTTGAGTTACAGTGGGGAAGCAGCCATGCCTCTTGACTAAAACTTGGTCTATAAAGCTGCTGCCTGAGAATCTATAATTGCCTCCTAGAGGCAGTCCCCCGCTATCCATAGTTCTACCAGATGGAGAACAACTGTTCTTGCTGGTAAGGTCTGGGACGCTGTAAACCTTGATGGGTCCTTGCCCTCATCTTTTGCCAGAATGAGTAATATCAGTGGATCTGAAAAGGTATGGACCTACTGGCAGTCGTGTGTCTATTTTTGCTGAGAAAGTTACCTAGTTCAGAGAGCCTGGGGGGAGCTAGGGCACAGGTCGAGGTAACCAAGAGTACAAGTTAGGGGGTTCAGTTCTAGAACAAAGCCTTGGAGCCCCTTGCAAAACTAAGACAGTATGAAATATGTAATTTCAGCACAACACAGCTGGCCCTGCCCCTTCTTGTAGGAGCTTTGGATAGGACTGGTTAACTTCTATCAATAGGAACACACTAAATTTGGAGGTTAACATTGCTGGAAGGGCCAGAATAGTAACAACCAAGTTAATTAAGGTTAATTAGTGGGGATTTTCGCCTTTCAAGAAGAGGGTCTTATTCTTTTTTGAGATAGAGGATAGGAGAAGCCCAGCCTAAGCTGCTTTCTTCTATCATCAAGAACTACTTTGAGCGGAGAAGAAGGGACTAACCAGTGTTGGCCTGCATTAGTGTAACCTTAGAGGTGAAACTGACTTATTTTTTAGGTAGTCCTGGGTTACCCAGTTATAGATCCTCTGAATTAAGGGGAACCATCTAACGGAATAGTTGACCATATGTAAAATACCTTGCTTAAGATTATATCACATTAATCAGTTTCTACTTAAATTTCCATGATGAGTAAAGGGGATTGGGAAGAGGTACACACCAAGAGGATCTTCCTATGGCCTTGACAACTACAAACAATATCCTCTCTACGGTGCCTCTTCTCATGAATAGCTACTGGGAGCTTCAGCCTTACTTGGAGCTTCACCAAAGTAAGGTGAGACTATATTATAGAAGTTCCATCCTTGGCTATGAACTATTTCATTCCCATTTGGTTTATGACACAGTTTACTCACCATAGATTTTCAAGTCCACACAGCTCCTCACTTAAGAACAGTATGGTATGAGATGTCAGAATGTTTCAGGAAACCAAATGTATGATCTGCAAGAAGAAAATAACTCCAAGGAGAGATGAGCTCTGCCTTCAATTCATTAAGGATTTTTGGATGAAACATCTGCAGAGGGCCTGGAAGGCTCACTGGGTAAGCTGGAGGGACAGCTCTAGGAATAACTGTGGGAATGGATGTTGCTAATTTTCTTAGTGTATGGTAGGGGTAAAATGGTACCAACCTCCCTATGCTACCACTCTTAAGGCCATGCCTTGTACATATACCCCCTCATTGGTTGACAGTCACTGGTTTGTGGGATTGAACAGGAAGATGAACCTTCAAAAACTAGTTTATGGTTGACTGTTACAGATTGGAATCATTGTTCTATTCTCTTAATTTAATACATTCAATAAAAATATGACTCATTACACATTTTTTCCTGATTAAAATACTTTTAAAAGGGTAATAACCTTTACTCTGGAACACATTAAATATGATAGTTTCAGTAATCTGACTTCCTTTGAACTAATCTAGAAATGTCTACGGGTTAAAAGCCTGTAAATATTAAATAATAAATATTAAATAATTAAATAATAAATATTGTGTAAATATTACACAATTTAGTTAATCACTAAAATAATACAACTAGAATGTATTTCTTCTTAGCCAGATGAAATGTTTAAAAAACTCAGTCCAACAGAAGACAGGAAGGTGAAAAAAAGGGCAAAGAAAAATGAAAAATATGGTAAAAGAAAACCCATAATAAGATGGCAGAAATGCATATAAATATATCAGTAATTATAATAAAACAAAATATCATAGGATGGACTTTCTGTCAGAAGACAGCAATATTCAAGCTTAAAGTTAGCTATATGTAGTTAAAAGGTATATACTTAAACATAACAAAATAAGACATGAAGAAACACTAGGCATATGTTAACCAAAAGAAAGCTGGTATCATAATATTAATAGTAGACAATCTGTTTTGAGGGGAAAACCATTACTAAAGATGAAGTGAGACTTAATATAAAAGGAATAATGTACCAATAAGTTATAACAATTAAACTTGTATAATCTAACAACAGCCTCAAAATATAAAAAGTTAAAACTGAAAATGACAAGAAGTGTTCAAATTTGGAAAGAAATGAGACTGCCATTTGTGAGTTCAGAGAAACCAGGCAATGAGAAAGTAAAAATTAATAACTTACACTAGACATTAGCATTTCAGTCTTTAATGCTCACTACCCAAGTGTATCATCACTGTTAAGGGTAGAAAAAAATGAAAAATTTATAGCAGGTAAGGTTTTGTGACTCTAAAACCTTATCTTTTCTATACATGCTTCTGCGAAAATAATAACTTGCTTTTTGAATAGAAATGTCAGCAAATATACTTGTTCAATGAGTCCTCTCTAGATTATTAAAAGGGGAGGATCCCATGGCCATAATTCTGCCAAATTTTCTAATTGAAGAAATCTTCTAATTGAAGATAAATGAAGGTGAAGGAAGAGGACCAACCAGTTCTGTGTTCCTTATTTGTGTTCTCTCATTTACTTTTTCCATCAACCCTATGAAGTATTATTCTAACTCTGTTTAACTGATAGGAAATTGAGACACAGAGACATTAAGTAACTTGGCTAAGGTTATACAGCTTATAAAACAGGAGAGCCTAGACTCAAACTTGTTATAGTGCCAGAGCCTCAGCACCATCCTTAACATCAACACCACAACAATCCCTGAGTGTATACTGAAGGAGCTGTACTGTGGGGAAGAGGAAGCAGTAAAATCAGATCCAAAGATCTGAAGATGAAAAGTCTAAATAAGAACACTTAATTAAAATACATTCAGTGTTTCAAGAAGAGGAATTGGTTCTTGATAGCTAGATTATGAAACATAAGAGTGCCAAAAATGAAACTTAGAAAAAATGCTTACCTTATCATGAAATATATTTCTTTTTTTGCTTTCAATAGTTTCCTTTGTATTTGAAGCCTGCTTATGTGTTCTAGTGTAAATTGTTAAAAATTTAAATAACTCTATAGTCTCTATTTTTCTTTTTCCTTAAGATTATTGTGTTTCTTATTTTCAGAAGTGTTCCAAATTTTTGAATCCAACAGTTCCCTAAGTGAAAGTATGTTGTCATAAATTCATAAATCTAAGTATTTAAAAATAACATTTTACTAATCAATACTTTATATATTTATCTCTAAACATGAAAACATATCAATAAGCCAGAGAATTTTATTAGAGGTCACAAACACTGAAATTTTTTCATTTCGTACATACAGTTTTAATACAAATGAACTAATTAAAAGACTCATCTATTTATTGACAATTTAAGTTCTATGAATTTACTGAACATTTCTTACTATATTCTTATGACATCTTTCCTAACAAGCTTGCAGAAACCAGATTAAATGCCCTTGACTCTAGTTATTACCAAAGCAAATACCACCCTGTTAGCTAAAATGCCACATACTGGATAATTCCTGGTAAATTATATCTGATATATGTCATATATGATGGTCAAGACATGTTTTAACTTCCACAGATTAGAGACTTTATTATGAATTGCATAAAGAATACTCTGTCATATTTTACTTTTTAAATGAAATGTAGCTAAAGTTGGACATGGGCTACACCTTGAAGAAGTTCAGGATGAAACCTATGTGTATATAGGTCTCTTAGCTATCATCTGAATTGTATTTTTAAAAATGTATCAAAAGGTATTAAAGTCCTTGCTAACTTGGAAGCTAAGAACATCTACACCTTTATTTTACGTTTTAAATAATTTCTTCAGAACTCTGTTTAAATTCAAGCTATATAATCCCATAGTTAGCAAGGCATGATGGGTACTTTTCCAGTATTTTTTGCATGGTAGATTATGACTTGCTTATAGAATCAGACTGATGTATTATAAAAAATACCCTACATATAGCATTTTTAAGATTACCTTTAAAAATCACTTGCTGAAGGAATTTATATAGGCATTCCTAAAGCAAAGAACCTTCAATCCTGGTAAACTGAAATTATTGCATTAACTTTTTATATTTAAATTTCTATAAAAATTATTTTATGGAAACTCGCTACATTTTTAAAAAGCAAAACTTTTTAGTCCTGAGTTCAGTTTCATTTTACAGCTCATTACTGGAATGTAATTAAATAAATCAAGTTACAATGTATAAGAAGCCCATTTTGGTGTTATAGAAGATCATTAAGTACTAAAATAAAATGAATTATTGAAAATATATATAGTTAAGTGCATGAAAGCTGATGGTTGGATTTTCACACCATTTTAAGATTTAGAAGGAGTATTTTTTGCTGAGTATAAAGGAAATATTTTTAACATTCATTATGACATTGACTCAGTTAAAAAAAAACTATTAGTTAATAATCAATCCTCAAAGAATAAAGTTTTTTCTTATTAAAATGTTGTCCACATAAAAATCAGCTTCTAGAAGGTAGTTAATTCCTAACAAATTTTAAATAAAACATTTTTGGATGTAAATAATGTCATAAAATTGGTTTTCTAGCCTAAGGAGAGTATATAGCACTTCTTCCTTTTTCCATAGTTCATGGAGACCATCTAGAAGTGAAGCTGTGAGTTATGGGGCACAAAAACCAGTATAAATATATAACTGTGTAGCTAAGTGTAAAAATTAGGAAATCAACCTAATCTCAGACAGAAAAACAAAGGAAAAATAATGAAAACTTACTGCTTAACATCTAATGTAGTGTGAAGGGGGCTAGCCAAGTTCAACTAAGTTATCAAAACCCATCATTGGTAAGTTTGTAGAGGTAGGTGTTTTAAATATTCAATATGTGAAGGCAGGTAAGTCTGAGCTTGAGTTTTAAACAAGTCTTTCTTTAAAGACAGACACACAGCTAGGGCACAGGCATAAAAATGTATTTGGTAAACATAGGATTGTTGCTGAGTTTATTTTCATTTTTCCTTTGTCACAGACATTAGGATATTAAATGTGTTATTTTATTGAGAGCCATTCTCACAAACAATTGGATATTGCCTGAATAAAATAACCCTAAGGTTGACTTTACTAGTCAGTATTTGGGTATGTATAGGGTAGGAAAAATTTACATCTATTAGTATCTTTTAAAAAATAGTTTGCATAATAGATCAGATACTAATAAGGATTTTAGGAAGTTTGCTCTATGTGTTGCTAAAAATATGTAAGTGGATATTGTGTAGCTTTCTTTGCTTTGGTACCAAAGTTAGACATGTTAAAAACAAAAATCCTAAATATGATTAGCAAGAAACACATTGAAAGTATTAAAAATAACCTCAAATTGTTAGTGTATACTTTAAAATTATTATCCTTTAGATGTTTTCTCCAAAATACCAAAGGAAAAAAAGAGATATGATTTCTTAGGTAATACTATTTCCTTTATGTACTGTCATTGGTTGTTTCAGAACTATATGAGGCTAAGCATGAGGGTTTAGTTTCCTTATCTTTGTTCATTTTTATATCAGGGCATAATAAAAAGGACCTTGATAATTAAAACCTAAAACGTTGATCTCTTATTAAAGCTGTTTTTGCTATCATGGATATGTTATATTAGCTATAAAATAAGAGGAAAACATCACAATGTAAGCAGAACAGGTTTTTTTGGGTACATTAACTTTCATACTACCTCCATTTTTTCTGTATTTTATATCTGGAGAGAAAAATGAAGTAATATAATCTTTACAGAATTGAATGAATGCACTGTGGAAATACATCAAAACATTTTGGTAAAGAGCACAACTGCCTACAATATATTAGCTAAGAAAAATACCAATGTAAATCTTTTTTTGAAGCAAAATGCAATTATTCTTGGACTCTAGAAATTTATAAAAGTTTTAGAACAAAAATGCCTTGTTATATACTGAATAAGCCTGAATTATAAATATGGGATTAAAATGTATACTGAAAACACCAGACAGGTGGAGTATTATATTGTTTCATGATCTTTTTTTTTTTTTTTTGCGGTACGCGGGCCTCACTGTTGTGGCTTCTCCCGTTGCGGAGCGCAGGCTCAGCAGCCATGGCCCACGGGCCCAGCTGCTCCGCGGCATGTGGGATCCTCCCGGACCGGGGCACGAACCCGTGTCCCCTCCATCGGCAGGCGGACTCCCAACCACTGCGCCACCAGGGAAGCCCCTGTTTTATGATCTTTTTGACTAGGGCTCTAATTATAGAACACTGGACCATAACATACAGCATGCTACTTTCAAAATTAATGTAGCAAAATAAAATACTCTCAATAGGTGGACTGGCCTTTGGTTGTACCAGAATATTCTTTATATTATTTATTCTATAACTGTGCTATTACATTTTATTCCTCAACATAAATATTTTAGCCCAGAAACATTTTGGTGATATACTCCAAAAATATATACATCAATGGATAGTTCATTATTCTTTATGAGACAGGGTTAAAAAAAATTAACTCAAGTTATAACTGGGTTATCTAATATTGTAAGAAAGTTTTAAAGTATAATTAAAAAAAATAATTCTTATTCTTTCCTAACAGAAGTGCAAACCAACTCTAGTTCTTTGAGTGGACATGAAATTAAAATAGTGAAAAAAATAAGGCTCCTAGCATTGTGCAATCAAATTTAAATAAATGCTATAATTTCCATGTAGTCAATTTAAATATTGCTTACTTATATAACAATTTTTATTTATTATTAGCCCAACCTTCTATAAAAGGAATATAATGTTTTTGCAGAAGAAAGTTGGGATATATATTAAACAGGTAGCATTTAAAGAAAAGTTGGCATGACCATTTTTTAATTTAAAAAGTTCTACTTAATGTGGCACTTCTTAAAATTATAAACTTTTCCAATTCTGTAAGAGCAGGCAATCAAGCTTTGTATTTTGTTTTTTTCAAGCTTTGTATTTAAAAGATGAAAAATAATGTTGTGGTTAAGTTTTATTTAGTCACAGTTAATGTTTTTAAAGTCTAAAGACCTCACAAACTAAGACCTGAATGAAAGATAAAAAGGAATATTGACAGTGTCACTGTGTTAAAGGAAGAAATATATCTTGAATCGGACATAATATATGCAGTGAATGCTTATACTTGCTAAGATGCTATAAGAACCCTTATACTTCTTGTATGAATAACAAGAGGGCCAGAAATAAATATGGAGATATCTTTAAGTATATTTAAGAATTGTATCAACTTTGGCCATAGTAATTAATATAAAATAAGTGGTCATAATATGACAGATTTCCAGATATTATATATACAAATTATATATATATATCAATATCTGGCAAAATTTCTAATGTAAACCTAGAATTTGAAATGTTTTATCAAAAACACTTAATATAAGTAAAATATACACAAACCTAGATATACTGAAAACAAAGTACTGTGGAAGCTAGAATCTTCTATACATATTATCTCCCTAATTATCAAAATAGTGTTGTTTTGAATTTACCTTATTACAACAAATGGTTTGTTGCTATGTATATTCTGTATATGCCATGCTGTGTCTAAAAACTATAAAACATCTGGAATAAAACTGTAAAATCCAAACACCAAAGACGTTTTTAAGTGGTTGTATATGACATTATCATGTTGATAAGATAGCCAGATGATGACCAAATTTTTCACACTTTATCAAGATACTTGTTTTATAGATATAACCTTTGTTCTATTTGTTACAGATTATAAGTCTGTGTTACTTAAGTGTGTGTGAATTAATAAAGGAAACCATGATTTTATCCTGTAACTCCAGTGTTCTGGCTACTAAGATTTCTTTACTTCCCTTAAAAAAGCAAAAACATTTAACCTTAAGTACATCCAAAACCTCATACTTGTTACCAGACCACACATGGGGCTAGTTGTTTTCTATTATTGGATGAACTAGTTATCCAAGACTCTACTTAACAGAATCAGTAGAGGAAGGTGGAGTAAGAATTGAATCCTCTGCTCTGAAATCTTTTCTAGGATGAAAGTGTGGGCTTCGAGAATATCGAGGTTTCAAACCTACAGATGAAGGTTGAGAAAAGCTTCTTCTCACAGAATGTAACCTTGGTTCCTATTAAGAGATTTAAAGAAAATAATGGTTTTAATGCACTTTCAATGGCTCTTATTTTATTATTACCTAAGGGGAAGATTTAAAAAATAATATTAACTGGTCCTGCATTCTGAGGAGAGAAGGTGTACTTTAGGAAATTCCCACTAGAAAGAGTAGGTTACCTTATAACCTACTGCTAGACAGGGAGGCATCTTAGGGCTATAAAAAAGACTCACTACAAAGGATCTGAGAATAGCCACATCAAATGGTATTTCTAAATTATTAGGTTATACTTCCTTCTTTGTGCCAGCCCTGAACTTTGGTAAAGATTTGTTAAAAAAAAAAAAAAAGATTTAGGTACTCAAGTGATATACAAAATTAGAAGGCAGATCCTATGGTTGAGAAAGTGACTAACTAGAGAAAATCAGGTAATTATTAATAAACTTTTGTGTTAATAGAGTGACATTCCTACTGTTAAGTAAAACTTCCATGGATAGAATAAGTCCCAACAAATGATTTTTATTTCATTCACTGCTGAACATAAGGATTGCTGGAGATACTGCTTTTCTCAATGCACTTGAGAATAGGAAAATGTTAGCTAAGGCATCTCTAATGACTAAATGCCTACTTCAGAGCATCAGTGTTTAGACAAATCCTTTTGTCTAAAAAAAACTCATCATTTGCTCTGCCTGCTTTAGATGATTTGAGTTTAAATATTGTGATTCAAGAAGAATGTATCAAGGAGCCCAAGTTTATCTCATAAAGCTGAATAAAACACTGGAGGTAGCATGTAGGCTAAATCAATTGCCCAGCTTGAATGTGACAACAGAAATGGTACAAGTGTTCTAGTAGTTCTTCTAAAAACTAGCAATTTATATTTAGTTCAGGGAAATGAACTAAAGCTTCTAAGATAAGCCCCATTTCTCTAAAGAGGCATGGTTGATTACCTATTGTACTTTCCAGGATTTGGGCATATATGCCATTCTTTTGACTTAAGACTGAGCATGTCTACTAACAATTTAGTAGAAACAATTTACCAACGCTAGAATAGTTAACTATCAGGAGTAAGTCATAAAAACAATGGGTAATATTTTAATGGCATATCAGACCTAGATGCTTCTAGGGTTTAAAATGTTTTAAAATGTTTTAAAATTGTGCATTTTTAAATGTTTAAAACATTTTAAAATGTTTAAAATGTTTAAAGTGTTTAAAATGTTAAAATGTTTAAATGTTAAAATGTTTAAAATGTTTAAAATGTTTAAAACATTTTAAAATGTTTTAAAATTGTGCAGTTACACAAAGAGTTTACTGTATCACTTAAGGATACTTTGTGAAGGTACAAAATAGTCTCCTAACCAGAAAAGAAACATTTATAAAGTATTGTAAAATAAGTTAAAAGATAGTTACCAAAGTAAGTGTTGTGAGAAAATTCATTTCAGTGACATTAAGCTATATTTAACTGTGGGCACTGTTAGAATTTTTGAGCTAAGGAGACTTCAGTAGGCAATTATGATAGTGATCCATTTGTCTTGGAATCACACATTTTATCAGTATAAAAAGTAGCATGAGTTTGGTACTTGTCATTAGGATGTAAAAAAAGATAACTAAACAAGAATAACCCTTACCCCAAATAGCAAACACTACATGGAGGGTCTGTACAAAGACTGATAAATGCCTATATTGCAGTTACTAGCAAGAAGAATGGAAAGGAAGAAGAAAAGCAACCAAAGGTTCATTTGTTTTTGTTGGTGGACTTTATGTTCTCAAAAACATGTGGAAATGTGCCATGTTCCCAAAATATAGAGTAGATGGCACTGCCTATAGGTGGGTATCTTTCGCTCTCAGAGGGATTAAAGTTTTTCTGGTATACTTAGAAGGCTTTTCTCACCTTGTGTTCCTTATATTTCCCAGAGTGCTGAATTGCACAACACTTTTAAAGAAAAATTTTGACCAACAATCTAAAAAATTAAATTCTAGGGTAATTCTATTACTCCTGTTTTGGTTGGGAAACTGTTCACACTTAGGTTACTTGATAAAAGTGTGATTAAGCAGTTTCAGGTTTATTACAATTTATTTATTTTAGAATTGAAATATTTTTTGATCCTGACTCCAAGATGATTAAGAGATTAGAATAGACATTTTATTTGTGTCTTAAGATTTAATTTTAGTGATTCAACGATAGATGGTCTATAACTCTTGAATAAGACAAAAATTATTTCTGAAAAATATTGTGTTCTCTAAGGATCTTCTCAGGTCCCCACCCAACCACTTCCCACTTGCCTCCTTACAGGTGACAATTAGTAATCAGAAGTTCGAGGTTCTATCACTTAATAGTAATGTCATCTTTGGCAATTTTCTTAACCTTTCTAAGCCTCACTTCTCTTGTAAAAAGTTGCCTGATTATGTCACAAAAATATTGAGTGGATAAAATGAGATTATGTGAAGTGCTCGTAAATTTTAAGGTGCTATATAAATATGAGGTGTTATTCTTAGAAAAATATAGTAAGCAAAAACGTGATATTCTAAGCATGATTTTATAGCAGATTATCATCAACATCAACAAAGTTAAGGCAGTTTTTATAAGGAATGTTATCATGGACTTTAAACAATCTTCAGTGACTAAACCGAAGCTTTTCTTTAGAACTACCTAGAAATTATATAGCAAATTTAGTTACACAGGTTAAGTTACCAATATTTTAAGACTAACATTGTAAGGCTATTCCACAGTTGTAGACCCTGTAGTCCTTAGGTTATATGATTCTATGATTTCATGTTTATAACACAGGGAAACAGGCTTATTATACCTAAACATAATTCAGTTTATTTATATAGCTGTATCAATGGCTAAGCCAGAAACCATAAAGCTTCAAGGGTTAAAGTAATAGAAGAGTTCACACCTATTCCTTATGGCTTAATGTCTTTCAGACTATATTTTTTGATCCTAGTTTAATATTATCTTAATTTTTTTAATGTATTAATAGGGTTACCTACATTCTGATTTCCTGGGGACAGTCTAGGTTTATGCCTTTTGTAATATTAGAATTTAAGTTTTGAAAAATAGCCTTTGAATAGAATGATTTAATGGATTTATTAATGTGATAAACTTCTTTGTTGGTCAATAAGTACATATTTAAAAAATTATGTAATTTAAATTATTTTTGGTGTCCCCTTTCAAGTGTCCTGATTTGAATGATAAACATATCATTTAGTAAGAACTTGGAGCAGAGATGAGCAAAGTCAAGAACTTTCTGACTACTACAAGGAGCAGAAGTGAAAATGGAACTTGATATGATTGATAAAACATCAGAGGATCTTGTCTATAGGTAAATGGCTTTCATTTGTATAAGATAATCAAATCAAGTCTGTCTGCTGCTCATCAATGAAGGTGGGAGTGAGATTCAAGAGGAAATAAGTGCTAGAGACAAGGACTCATAATTCTAAATCCATATAATCATATTTCAGAGAAGGTTAAGCTGATATTCATATTGGAACTTGACAAGTTGCTGAGAATGTAATTATCTCTGAGAAAAGATGAAGTTACATTCTTACACCTGACTTTATTCAGACAAGCTCTAATGACAAGCTTGTCTTATTAGAACAAACTGTATTTATTAACAATAGAGACAAGAGTCTTGAAACTGCATGACCAGAGATTAAATCATGTCTGTGAATACTATATTGTTGGCTACCTTTACCTAGAGTGTATAAAGATGTTTGGTTTGAAGGATGTTTAATAAAGAAAATAGACCAACTGGATGATTTACATGAAGAGATGATCTTTAGAGTGAATTTTGGATATTTTCCCCAATAATTCATCATTTAGAAGAAAATAAGGGAAGCTGAATTCTCTGTAATGGGTATACAAAATTTAAGCAAAGGTGATGATTTAGAAAGTAATTTTCAAGAAGCAAGTGAATGGATTAAAAAGTTTTTAACTTCAAAAGTACAAATCTGGGGCTTCCCTGGTGGCGCAGTGGTTGCGAGTCTGCCTGCCGATGCAGGGGACGCGGGTTCGTGCCCCGGTCCGGGAAGATCCCACATGCCGCGGAGCGGCTGGGCCCATGAGCCATGGCCGCTGAGCCTGCGCGTCCGGAGCCTGTGCTCCGCAACGGGAGAGGCCACAACAGTGAGAGGCCCGCATACCGCAAAAAAAAAACCCAAAAAAACAAAAACAAAAAAACAAACAAAAAAACAAATCTGTTAAACTACAAAGCAAAATGTCTGTATTTCATTATCTAGGGTTATACTTATGAGATCCATTGAGGAAACAGGACAGCCCATTTGAAATCTAGTATGATACAGATTTACAAAAAAATGAATATTAACTAACATCCTTTTTTTTTTTCTTTTTTAAATTTTCTTTTATTTTTTTATACAGCAGGTTCTTATTAGTCATCCATTTTATACACATCAGTGTATACATGTCAATCCCAATCTCCCATTCATCACACCACCACCCTTGCCTGCCGCCGCTTCCCCCCTTGGTGTCCATACGTTTTTTCTCTACTTCTGTGTCTCAATTTCTGCTCTGCAAACTGGTTCATCTGTACCATTTTCTAGGTTCCACATATATGCGTTAATATACAATATTTGTTTTGTTTTGTTTTATTTTGCGGTACGTGGGCCTCTCACTGTTGTGGCCTCTCCCGTTGTGGAGCACAGGCTCCAGACGCACAGGCTCAGCGGCCATGGCTGACAGGCCTAGCTGCTCCGCGGCATGTGGGATCCTCCCGGACCGGGGCACGAACCCACGTCCCCTGCATCAGCAGGCGGACTCTCAACCACTGCGCCACCAGGGAAGCCATGATATTTATTTTTCTGTTTCTGACTTAACTTCACTCTGTGTGACAGTCTCTAGATGCATCCACGTCTCTACAAATGACCCAATATTGTTCCTTTTTATGGCTGAGTAATATTCCATTGTATATATGGGCCACATATTCTTTATCCATTTGTCTGTCAATGGGCATTTAGGTTGCTTCCATGACCTGGCTATTGTAAATAGTGCTGCAATGAACATTGGGGTGCACGTGTCTTTTTGAATTACGGTTTTCTCTGGGTATATGCCCAGTAGTGGGATTGCAGGGTCATATGGTAATTCTAATTTTAGTTTTTAAAGGAAACTCCATACTGTTCTCCATAGTGGCTGTATCAATTTTCATTCCCACCAACACTGCAAGAGGGTTCCCTTCTCTCCACATCCTCTCCAGCATTTGTTGTTTGTAGATTTTCTGATGGTGCCCATTCTAACTGGTATGAGGTGATACCTCATTGTAGTTTTGATTTGCATTTCTCTAATAATTAGTGATGTTGAGCAGCTTTTCATGTGCTTCTTGGCCATCTGTATGTCTTCTTTGGAGAAATGTCTATTTAGGTCTTCTGCTCAGTTTTGGATTGGGTTGTTTGTTTTTTGTAATATTGAGATGCATGAGCTGTTTATATATTTTGGAGATTAATCCTTTGTCCATTGATTCATTTGCAAATATTTTCTCCCATTCTGAGGGTTGTCTTTTCATTTTGTTGATGGTTTCCTTTGCTGTGCAAAAGCTTTGAAGTTTCATTAGGTCCCATTTGTTTATTTTTGTTTTTATTTCCATTACTCTAGGAGGTGGATCAAAAAAGATCTTGCTGTGATTTATGTCAAAGAGTGTTCTTCCTATGTTTTCCTCTAAGAGTTTTATAGTGCCTGGCCTTACATTTAGGTCTCTAATCCATTTTGAGTTTATTTTTCTGTATGGTGTTAGGGAGTGTTTTAATTTCATTCTTTTGCATGTAGCTGTCCAGTTTTCCCAGCACCGCTTATTGAAGAGACTGTCTTTTCTCTATTGTATATCCTTGCCTCCTTTGTCATAGATTAGTTGACCATAGGTGCGTGGGTTTATCTCTGGGCTTTCTATCCTGTTCCATGGATCTATATTTCTGTTTTCGTGCCAGTACCATATTGGCTTGATTACTGTAGCTTTGTAGTATAGTCTGAAGTTAGGGTGTCTGATTCCTCCAGTTCCGTTTTTTTCCCTCAAGATTGCTTTGGGGCTTCTCTGGTGGCGCAGTGGTTGAGAGTCCGCCTGCCGATGCAGGGGACACAGGTTCGTGCCCCGGTCCGGGAAGATCCCACATGCTGTGGAGCGGCTGGGCCCGTGAGCCATGGCCGCTGAGCCTGCGCGTCTGGAGCCTGTGCTCCGCAACGTGAGAGGCCACAACAGTGAGAGGCCAGCATACCGCAAAAAAAAAAAAAAAAGATTGCTTTGGCTATTCGGGGCCTTTTGTGTCTCCATACAAATTTTAAGATTTTGTGTTCCAGTTCTTTAAAAAATGCCATTGGTAATTTAAAAGGGATTGCACTGAATCTGTAGAATGCTTTGGGTAGTATAGTCATTTTCACAATATTGATTCTTCCAATTCAGGAACATGGTATATCTCTCCATCTGTTGGTATCATCTTTAATTTCTTTCATCAGTGTCTTATAGTTTTCTGCATACAGGTCTTTTGTCTCCCTAGGTAGGTTTATTCCTAGGTATTTTATTCTTTTTGTTGAAGTGGTAAATGGGAGTGTTTCCTTATTTTCTAGTTCAGATTTTTCATCATTAGTGTATTTCTGTGCATTAATTTTGTATCCTGCAACTTTACCAAATTCACTGATTAGCTCTTGTAGATTTCTGGTGGCACTTTTAGGATTCTCTATGTATAATATCATGTCATCTGCAAACAGTGACAGTTTTACTTCTTCTTTTCCAATTTGTATTCCTTTTATTTCTTTTTCTTCTCTGCCGTGGCTAGGACGTCCAAAACTATGTTGAATAGTAGTGGTGAGAGTGGACATCCTTGTCTTGTTCCTGATCTTAGAGGAAATGCTTTCAGTTTTTCACCATTGAGAATGATGTTTCCTATGGGTTTGTCATATATGGCCTTTATTATGTTGAAGTAGCTTCCCTCTTTGCCCAGTTTCTGGACAGTTTTTATCATAAATGGGTGTTGAATTTTGTCAAAAGCTTTTTCTGCATGTATTGAGATGATCATATTTTTTTTTTTTTTTTTTTTTTTTTTTTTTTGCGGTACGCGGGCCTCTCACTGTTGTGGCCTCTCCCATTGTGGAGCAACAGGCTCCGGATGCGTAGGCTCAGTGGCCATGGCTCACAGGCCCAGCCGCTCCACGGCATGTGGGATCCTCCCAGACTGGGGCACGAATCCGTGTCCCCTGCATTGGCAGGTGGACTCTCAACCACTGCGCCACCTGGGAAGCCCTTTGCCTCCATTCTTTTTTCAAGGTCCTGGATCATCTTCACTATCATTCTGAATTCTTTTTCTGGAAGATTGCCTATCTCCATTTCGTTTAGTTGTTTTTCTGGTGTTTTACCTTTTTCCTCCATCTGGTACATAGCCCTCTGCCTTTTCATCTTGTCTGTCTTTCTGTGATTGTGGTTTTTGTTCCACAGGCTGCAGGATTGTAGTTCTTCTTGCTTCTGCTGTCTGCCCTCTGGTCAACTATCATCATTTCTAATTTCATCTGATCTTTAGGAATTAGACACAAACATAACTGTGGTTGATCATCATCTTTCAAAGTTTCCTTTTATAATGTTTATAATACATAAAGCAAAAGAAAGAAAAGGATAAAACATTCCACGTTCAAGCAAAAGCTATCCTGGTTCTCTCTTTTTTTTTCATACTTCCAAAGTGCTTGCTCTGTTATTATTAGGAAGCATTGTGAACAATATGGAGCTTTAAGAGTACCAATGGGGGGTGCTTCCCTGGAGGCACAGTGGTTAAGAATCCGCCTGCCAATGCAGGGGACACGGGTTCGAGCCCTGTTCCGGGAAGATCCCACATGCTGCAGAGCAACTAAGCCCATGTGCCACAACTACTGAAGCCTGTGTGCCTACAGATCATGCTCCGGAACAAGGGAAGCCACCGCAATGTGAAGCCCGCGCACCAGAACGAAGAGTAGCCCCTGCTCGCTGCAACTAGAGAAAGCCCGCGTGCAGCAATGAAGACCCAATACAGCTAAAAAAAAAAAAAAAAGAAAAAAGGATTACCAATGGGAGCTTCCCTGGTGGTGCAGTGGTTAAGAATCCTCCTGTCAATGCAGGGGACACGGGTTCGAGCCCTGGTTCAGGAAGATCCCACATGCCGCATGTGCCACAACTACTGAACCTGTGCTCTAGAGCTTGTGAGCCCCAACTACTGAGCCCGTGTGCCACAACTACTGAAGCTTGTGTGTCTAGAGCCCATGCTCCGAAACAGGAGATGCCACTGCAATGAGAAGCTCGTGCACCACAATGAAGAGTAGCCCCCCCTCGCTGCAACTAGAGAAAGCCCGAGCACAGACATGAAGACCCAATGCAGCCAAAAAAAAGAAAAAAAGAGTACCAAGGGGTTCAGAAATGGAAGAAGGAAGGAAGCTGTGAAAACCAAGAATGACATTCTCTTAAGTATGAATTAGCTACTTGTAAGCTGGATTCCTTAAGCCAAAACATCGTTCCCATATTGCTTGAATTTTTTCATGTTACATTATACTGTTGGAAATTCTACTAAATTGGATTGAGTGTTTGCATTAACTAACATTCTCTTTATTCTTAGGGAAGTCAAGGAGGAGAAAGATCCTTTTTTCTCCCTTTCTTTTATTCCGCAAATCTAGAATTCAGGTTAGTATTATTAGATTACGTACTTAGCCCAATATTGACATCTTTTCTGGGACTATCTTGTGAATTTAAATATCATCAGTAATATGGTTGGAATTTGGCAAAACTCTTCCAAAGTTAAGTATGCTTGATTGCTTTCTTTTCTTTCATTTTAGAGCCATATTTGAAAATGAAAGCAGAGGTGAAAGTGTACATATAATGACTACATAGAAAATATACTTAAGTTCTATCATTTTCAGTCAATGAAAATTAATTGGGGGCTTCCCTGGTGGCGCAGTGGTTAATAATCCACCTGCCAATGCAGGGGACATGGGTTCGAGCCCTGGTCTGGGAAGATCACACATGCTGCGGAGCAACTAAGCCTGTGTGCCACAACTACTGAGCCTGTGCTCTAGAGCCTGTGAGCCACAACTACTGAAGCCCACGTGCCTAGAGCCTGTGCTTCGCAACAAGAGGAGCCACCACAATGAGAAGCCTGCGCACCGCAATGAAGAGTTAGCCCCCGTTCTCGGCAACTAGAGAAAGCCTACATGTAGCAATGAAGACCCAACGCAGCCATAAAAAGACAGGAGAGCATGCATTAAAAAAAAATGTTTGTCTGAAAGAAAAAAAAGAAAATTAATTGAATTGGGTGGATAAGAAAAGACTCAGGGTCCCTAAAAATTTGGAGAAATTCTATCCAAAATAGAAAATAGAGGTCCTCAGAATGCTAAGAGCCAGAGGGGGAAAGCCAGATGGAGGGGGAGGTCTTTCTCATGGCCAGCACACTCAGTTTCTTTTTTTTTTTAATTGATTCAAACATCAAGGATATGGTACTTGGCAAACAAGTTGGAAAAGAGATATTCAGGTGAATAGACAGTGAATTGTTTCCAGGTTGAAAGAGTACAACTGGTAGGCTTAGGGAATTCAAGGGACAGGAAGAATATATAGTTGACTTTTGAACGACACACAGGTTTGAACTGTGAGGCTCCATTGGTAGGTGGATTTTTTTCAATAAATAACTACAGTACTAATCCACCATAGGTTGAATTTACAGATAAGGAACAAGGGAGGAACCACGGATACAGAATGGTGGATATGGAGGGCCATAATTATGCATTATACTCAGGGTGTGTGTGTGTGTGTGTGTCGGTGTCCCTAATCCCCGTGTTGTTTAAGGGTTAATTGTAGTTTGATTTTTCACTCGTAATTTTCCAAAGGGAAAACTGCAAAACACTGAAACCTATTAAAGACAAAGGCCTAGAGAGAATGCAACAAAACCTGTTGATGGTAAGTAATGGGAGGAAAATAAATGCTAAAAACTTTGA
Organism: Orcinus orca; assembly: GCF_937001465.1. Classification (NCBI taxonomy): domain Eukaryota; kingdom Metazoa; phylum Chordata; class Mammalia; order Artiodactyla; family Delphinidae; genus Orcinus; species Orcinus orca. The sequence continues at coordinate 83,125,320 of NC_064565.1, forward strand.
GACATTTCCTTTGAAGCCTTTGTACTTGAGTCACTTTAAATAACAAAATAACACAAAAGAACTACCATTTCCTGAAAGTGTATTTTCCCCAGGAAAGAAAAACTCTCAGAGATGTATTTTACCCTCTCTATTCCACAAAAAAAGAAATGAAGAAAAAAGTTAAGAGTCTAATAAAAAAACCTCTTTTTAGAAATTCTCTCTTTAAGCCTAAGAGCGTACTGGAATCTTGTAGGTACATACATCCCAAAGGAGTGTGAGGATCTAGAGTCCCCGCAGTTTTCTCTGATGAGGAACAAAAACCAACAAATAAGAGGGCTGAATTGAGGAAAAGACTCTTAGCAGGGGAGGAAGAGAAGGACTTTAGTCCCTGTGTATAGAGAGGTGGCTTCTTACACCCCTTCTTTCCAAAGGGGAGAAAGTGCACAACGATATTTATGACTTATATCACCTTTAGAGTAGTACTGAATGACCATTACTCATGGGTACACACCTTGACAGAAATGCAAAACTGAGGTTAACATACTAGCTTCACTAAGAAAATTATGCACCAAAATACGAGTAAATAATCAAGTATTGGCTTCTTTTAACTAATAAATACATACCAAATGAGGAAAACTGACAAATCAGTGAATGGAAAATTTTAAAATTACATGTTTTAAAAATAAGTCAGATGTCAATATGGTATCACTCACTAGCCTAAGTAAAATGTCTTAATTGACTATTCATACTGTTACTATGTATCTTTACTTTGATAGATTCAGGCTTGTCATTATATTAGTTGATACTATTTTAAGCACCATGCCTAAAAAGAATGATAAAATGGGAAATCCTTAATCTGTTATTTCACTAGTTTGAAATCTACACCTTCTATTTTATATCTGTGGATCCTCACAGGTCAGAAAGCAGTTACCATCAAGATAACCATGAATCTTGTATATAGAAAACTGAAGAAGGATTATGTCACATGGAAAGGAGAAATAATGACAATGTTAAATAAATGATCTTGAATGGTACTTGATTTCTGAGAGGAACCAGGAGGATGCAGAAAATATTAGCAAATTTATGCAATACATAAAAGCAGAGAGACAGAAACACACATAGCAGGTCCAACAACAGCAATAACTGTAGCTGTTAATCAGAGAGTAGTACTCAACATGCAAGTACAGAAGCTGATAGCATAGTTTTAGGAATTTATATACAGGAATGAAAACACGGAATAGGGTTGAAAGAAACAGTACCAAAGATGAATATTATATCCATCCTTTGTGTATAATTTGGCTCTTTCCCCCTGAGTCTATAGGGATTTCAGAGTACATTTTAGTCGAAGTATAGGTTCAGGGTCCAGCAATTTACTATTATAACAATAGGGCATGTTGAAGCATGATATCAACGTTGAATTCGATGCCCTCCTAAAATTTTTTCTAGTTCTTTGATTCTATATTTTAATACTATTGAAGCACTACTTCTGGAAAAAATACAAAGAATTTTTGTGTGACCCCGATTCATTATTTTATAGTTAAATATAGCATAAATCCAGGAAACACACTCCTAACATATGGGAGTTATCATGTATAAACGTGTTTGAAAATAATGTACTGTAATTATTGGCAGAAATTTATAAAGCAATGTTATCAACTAAATCATACATCTTTTTCTAAGCTATCCTGATAACTCAGCTGAGAGGAAGTTAAAGTCTTAATTTTCCAAGATGCTTTATCTTTTGACATGCTACCATCTTTCTATCTCTGATTGTATTAGAGGTTTTAGGAAAATAGGTTGCAAATTTATTCCCTTGTGATTCTGGTACAGGGACTAATAATGTATTACCCATTTCATTCTAAAACTGAGTGAACTGCAGCTGTCTTAAGATTGGCTTTTCAAAATGGGTACTAAGTAAGTAAAAACTTCTTTTCAAATTTACCTATAGGAGATATACTACAGGGAATTCTGCCAGGGAATTAGGACTCGGAGCTTTCACTGTTGTGGCCCAGGTTCGATCCCTGGTAGGGGAAGTAAGATCCCACAAGCCGCACGGCGCTGGCAAAAAAAAACCCCAAAAGACAAAAAAACAAAAAACCTACAGAAAGGAAAAAAATAAAATGAGCTTTATGTAGTATATGTCGGGAGAATTTTCATCCTCCTAATCTGTCTTTAGAAAAACATGTGTGGGCTATCAAGCTAGGCCATGAAGAAGGTTGATGATATCCTCCATATATTTAGGTTTCAATAAATTCTACAGTTTTGATTAGCTTCTCAAAATAAAGCTAAATTCTAAGAAAGTCTATATGTATGAATTATATATGCACTATATATATAAAATATGTACGTGTGTATGCATATTATGTATATATATTAGATGTGTGCATACATATAATCTATATAGCTCTGTAGAAAAACACGCCTGGGTATGCATAATTCTCAAAATTCCTTATCCAATAATACATCATTAATTTTTATTAACAGTCCAGGATTTGTTTAGCATCATGTTTAACATTTTGAAAATCAAAACATTAATTTTTTTTGTTCTCAAGGATAGTACTATTAAAAGAAGATCTCTAACACTGGTAGTTAATAATTTTTACTTACAGAACAAAAAACTTGAAATTTCATTGTGGGACTTTAGTCTTTTTACATTTCTAAAAACTGAGAGTAATTAGTGTACATGGAATCCTCATATGCTAGTATATATTTCATATGGTCCTGCTGTTCTCATGAAACCATTTGACTGGCAAGCACATTCACTACGGTTTCAAAAGAAACTCCCTGTTTGACTCACGAGGAAAAACTTTGGGGTCCAAGTCTTATTATTTCTGTTGCTGAGCATGGAATATATTTGGGGATGGAAAAAGAAAGGAAAGAGATTTATTAGGGTAATGCCAATATTTATGGCTTTTCCCCTTCTTGCCTAAAATTAGGAGGTCAGTGAAAGAACTGCAAATGGATTGAAGAAGCCTTTTTTCATACTACAAATAAATTTTAGTGATAAAAACACTTATGATTTGTTCTGTAACTTTTGAACAACGGCTTCTCCTCCCCACCTATTTTCCAATTTTATAATAAGAATTGGCTTTAGAATCAGAATTTAAAGTTTTTCTTTGGTGTAAGAAATAATTTTGCTTTTAATGGAAATAATTGTCCTTTTAAGAACTGATAACATATATAACTGAATATATTGGTAAAACATAAGGAAAGGTCAAAAGATTAAAACATTAAAAGAACACCAAAATATAGTAAAATATTAGTCAATGTTATGAGATCATGTCAGAGGTGAGCCTTCTTTTATCAAAACACCTCTACTAGGTGATCCATATTATATAAAATTTGGTACCAAATGGCTTATGTTATAGGAAGGCTGGAGCATTATCTCAAATATTAGAGAAAAAATTTACTATAGTCAATTAATCACATGAAAAGGCAAGAATACTGATCATGTTGATGGTATTTCCAATGTTTGGAAATGTTATTTAAAAAGGAGTATAAGTACTATGCAAATTCTGAAAACCATGGTAAAAGCAAAATTAAATAAGGAGTAGCAGTAACAAATAAATAAAAAAATAGACAAAAAAATGACAGAATTACAAAGTAGTAGAACTGAGCCATTAAGATTAAATATGTGATAAAAGGCATGAAAGTACTAAAAATTCTATTAGAATTAGAAATGACTCTTATTCTAAATATTAAAATAAATATCAAAGAATATGAAACATAACTTCTAAAAGATTGAGAGGAAAAGAAATAACACAAAGCAGAGAAAATGAAAGATACCTCACTATTCCCAACGTGGTTATTATTTATGGAATGGATAAAACATGTTGTAGAACATGTCACTACAGTTAGATCAACACATTAAAAAACCAACATGCCACATCCACCTAAATAATTTTGTAGAACAGCTGAAAAAGCAAATTTCATCAAATTTAGACAGCTTATAGTGGAATAAATAAGTATGGCGAGGTATTAACTAACCCTAAGTTTCACAACGGGCAGCATCTAGCCGGTTCGTTGAAGCTGGGTCTCGGCCACACAAGGATCATAGGACAAGAAATCAGTTGAGCTAGACTAGAGCTGCCCAGTTGTCTTAATAATGAATGCTCCACACTGTCTGTTAAGTAAAGAGAAAGAAAACATAGATCAGAAAACCTGAATGGGAAAAAAAAGAATAAGTTAGAATAGATGAGTGTAGGACATCCACGAACATTTACTAAATACTTGCAGAACATGTGGTACTAATAGTATTAGAGTGTTAAGAAGTGAGAGGGTAGAGATTAGGAGGGGTCCAGCACTCAGGAAAGGCTTGCTCTCTCTCTGAGAGCTTACAATCTATTTTACACAATCTTTAGTCTAGTGTTACAGTATAAATGTTCCATATATAAAAATGAGAAATAGGTCAACAGAGAAACAAGTGAGTTACAACATTCCTTCTATTTTGAAAACATTATGAGGTGAGTTTTAAAAACATGTTTCTAAAAAAGGGAGTGGAGATAGGCAGAAGGCTATTTAGAAAGTTGTCTAAAACCCCAAAAGTACTCTTCAAGCTGGCATTGGTAGAACAGGCACTTAGGTACCTATGAAAACAGAAAACAGAGTAATTCCATATATCTGTGTTATCCTGAGAATTTTTTTGTGCTAATGCTAGTTTGGGCCAAAGAAACAACCTAGTCCCTACCACCTTTTTGGCACTTTGAGCATAGGTCTATTCCTAATTTAGGGAACCAAGTTGTCCTATGACATATTTTTACATTTTGTATAGGCTCAAAATTTTCCATATTCCAATTACTTTAGAGAAGTACTATCTGACAGAAATTTCTATGTTGATGGAAACGTTCTATATCTACATTGTCAAATATGGTAGTCAGTAGCCACATGGGGCTATTTAGCACTTGAAATGTGGCTTCAACAAGTGGTGCTGGGAAAACTGGACAGCCACATGTAAAACAGTGAGATTAGAATATTCTCTCATATCATATACAAAAATAAACTCAAAATGGTTTAAAGATCTAAATGTAAGACATGAAACCATAAAACTCCTGTAAGAGAACATAGGTGAAACACTCTTTGACATAAATTGTAGCAATATTTTCTTGGATCAGTCTTCCAAGGCAAAAGAAGTAAAAGCAAAAATAAATAAATGGGACTTAATTAAACTGAAAGGCTTCTGCACAGCAAAGGAAACCATAAACAAAACGAAAGGACAACCTACAGGATGGGAAAAAATATTTGTAAACAATGTGACAGATAAGGGGTTAATATCCAAAATATACAAATAGCTCATCCAACTCAATATAAAAAAGAAAATCTAATCAAAAAATGGGCAGAAGACTCGAACAGACATTTTTCCAAAGAAGTCATACAGATGGCTAATAGGTACATGAAAAGATGCTCAGCATTATTAATTATTAGAGAAATGCAAATCAAAACCACAATGAGGGACTTCCCTGGTGGTGCAGTGGTTAAGAATCCGCCTGCCAATGCAGGGGACATGGCTTTGAGCCCTGGTCCAAGAAGATCCTACATGCCACGTAGCAACTAAGCCTATGTGCCACAACTACTGAGCCTGCGCTCTACTGCCCACGAGCCACAACTGCTGAGTCCACATGCTGCAACTACTGAAGCCTGTGCGCCTAGAGCCCATGCTCTGCAACAATAGAAACTGCTGCAATGAGAAACCTGCGCACTGCAAGGAAGAGTAGCCCCTGCTCGCCACAACTAGAGAAAGCCCGCGTGCAGCGACAACCCAACGCAGCCAAAAAATAGATAAATAAAATAAAAAAAAATCAAATACTTTCTCATTAGAAAAAACAAAACACAGTGAGGTATTGCCTCACACCTGTCAGAATGGCCTTTATCAAGTCTACAAATAACAAATGTTGGCGAGGATGTGGAGAAAGGGGAACCCTCTTGCACTGTTGGTGGGAATGTAATTGGTGCAGCCATTATGGAAAACAGTATGGAGGTTCCTTAAAAAAACTAAAAATAGCAGTACTATATGATCCAGCAATTCCCCTCCTGGGTATATATCCAGAAAAAAAAAAGAAAACACTAATTTGAAAAGATACATGCACCCCACTGTTCATAGCAGCACTATTTACAATAGCCAAACAATAATCCAAATGCCCATCGATAGACAATTGGATTAAGAAGATGTGATATATATATATATATATATATATCACATTATACACACACACAATGGAGTATTACTCAGCCATAAAAAAGAATGAAATATTGCCAGTTGCAGCAACATGGATGGACCTAGTGAATATTATGCTTAGTGAAGTGAGTCCGACAAAGACAAATACAATATAATAGCTCTTATACGCGGAATCTAAAAAAAAAAAAAACGAATGTATATTAAAAACAGAAACAGACTCACAGACATAGAAATCAAATTTGTGGTTACCAAAGGGGTGAGGGAAGGGGGAAGGGACAAATTGGGGGTATGGAATTAACAAACTACTATATATAAAATAGATAAGCAACAAGGATTTATTATACAGCACAGGGAGTTATACCCATTATCTTGTAATAACCTATAATGCAATATTATCTACAAAAGTATTGAATCAGTATGCTCTATACCTGAAACTAAAACAATACTGTAAATTAACTATACCTCAATTGAAAACAAAATAAATGTGGCTAGTTGCAATTGAGGAACTGAATTTTAAATTTCATTTAATTTTAATTAATTTAAAATTGGAATTAGCCTCATGTGGCTAGTGGTTACCATGTTTTGGGAACAGCATGACTCTAGGGGTTCAAACTTGTCTGGTTTGCTAAACTCTATAGACAGGCCAGGATTTCTCTGGCCTGTTCAATACTGTCTAATACCACTTAATATAACTCACTGCTGTATTCTCAGTGTCTTGAGTACTGGCTAGCAAATGGTAGATGCTTGACAAATATTTGGTAAATGAATGAAAGATACTGTGGTAATATATAGCTATTCATGCCTAATCAACTTTTACTTGCAATATGCCCTGGTTCTCTCAGAAAAAAATAAGAGAAGCGAAGTTAAACTGTTCTCTGTATGTGGAATTGCCTGACTGAAGCTCAATAAGCCTAGAGAGAACAGGAGCTAACTTCATTACAGCTCAAAGAAAAAAAATATAAACAGTTGTATATGAATAATTTAGGTCGATAATTATGGGAATATTGAAGGAAGAATATGCAATGGCAAGGAATTTGGCAAGGAAGTATGTGGATAAGAGTTGATGAGAATGATAAGAGGAAAAGAAACTACAGATTAAAAAACTAAATTCAGATTTTATGCATGACTAAAGGATAGAAACTGAAGATAGAGAAGTCTTGAAGAAATAAATATACAGTAATCTGGTTAGTCCATAATAGAGCTTAGAAAAGGGATTTGGCAGTGGAAAGAGAAATGAATATATTATTTTTAGCAAGTTAGTGATCTGAAAAAGGACACAAAACAGTACAAAGAGACCATGTGGCTTAAAGAAGTCAGAAAAAGTCACTGGTATTGTTTTGATTTCAGGGGATAAGGGAGATGGGCAAACTAAAATGAAAGAGGTGAGGATTCTGAAAATAAAATGTATGAAATTGTGTATTCATGATTTTCAGTTTGAGGAGGTAGTGACCATCCATCCAGGTGTTGTTGTTTTAGAGTTAAAATAGGGACAGAATCAAAACACTAGGGTCAGAATCACTATTAAACACTACTAAAATTCAGAAGAAAACTGGAAAACTCCCTGAGAAGACAATTTAGAGGACAAAGAGAATCATGCCATGATTAGCTGGTAAAAAAGGAAAAAATATATTTTTTGAAAGAGATACTGAAAGATCAAACAGAGTGCAAGGAGAGTCACATATAAGAATGAATAAAATTTGAGCACAGGTTAGTTGACAGTACTGTATTAAAGAGAATCTAAGAGGACAAGCACTAGGACAAGACCCTTGCGGTTTGGCTAATAATCATCAAATCTTGGCAATAAATCTTAGATAAGTGCTTTGACTAGATCTCAGTACTGAAAGAATAGTAATTTCATGAGTGAAAAAGATACCCCTATATTCCTCCTTCATGCCTTTCCAAAACAGGTAAATTTAAAGTATTTTTAGTGAAGTGTGGAATACAAAATCCTATTGCTTATTACCCTGTGTCAAAGTGGGGAAAGATGTTATCCAAAAAAATTCAGGGGGTTTCCCTGGTGGCGCAGTGGTTGAGAGTCCGCCTGCCGGTGCAGGGGACACGGGTTCGTGCCCGGTCCGAGAAGATCCCACATGCCGCGGAGCGGCTGGGCCCGTGAGCCATGGCCGCTGAGCCTGCGCGTCCGGAGCCTGTGCTCCGCAACGGGAGAGGCCCGCGTACCGCAAAAAAAAAAAAAAAAAATTCCAGAAGCAATTCTGTAAGGTATTAAGGTTTGATGAGTTCAGTCGTGAAAGTAAAATGCTCATCCAAGTAGTATGGGTGCTAAGAGGAAAGAAAATAGATTGGGTAAAAGGAGGAAAAATGTTCAAATAGAGGGAATGACAGACTCAGAATGCAAGGGAAGTGAGTGCTAAAACTAAGAATGGGAATACGTAATTGGATTGTGCCACACAATGAGACAGAGTTCCCCCTCTAAACGAAGCACAAAATTTACTCAGAATACTGTGTCAATTAGTACCTATCCTTACACATTAATTAACAAATACCTCGAATTCGCTGGTGGCCTAGTGGTTAGGATTTCGGGTTTTCACTGCTGTGACCCAGGTTAAATTCCTGGTCGGGGAACTGAGATCCTGCAAGCAGTGTGGCCAAAAAACCCCCTAAAACAGAAAAACAACCCCCTCAAACCCCCCAAATATCTCAAATTATCCTTATTCACATTTCCCCCACATTGACTAAGTATTCTGACTGGTAAGAACTTATGGACAATGTGAAATTAAATCAGTCTAGAAGCTAAGGGTCAAATAATCCATGTTAGGTTAAACATAGATCAAAAACAAATAATTAAAAATGGAAATATAATATAAATATGTATATAATATATGATATATTTTATATAATATAAAAAAGAATGTACATATGTGTATAACTGAGTCACTTTGCTGTACAGCAAAGACTGGCACAACATTTTAAATCAACTATAGGTCAATAAAAAAAATGGAAATATAACCAAAGCATTTGTACTACATTTCACATTACACTTTAAGACGATACATGAACCTGACAGTGGGTTAACCCAAGGGTTGTAAAACTATAGCCTATAGGCTAAATCTGGCCTATCATCTGTTTTTGTAAATAAAGTTTTACTGGAACATGGTCACAGTCATTGTTTATCTGTGGTTGTTTTCAAGCTACAATTGCAGTGAATAGTTGAGCTAGAGACCATGTGGCCTAAAGAGCTTAAAATATTTACTATTGGACCCTTTACAGAAAGTTTGTTGACCACTGGGGTTTAAACTATTCAGTCTGGAAAAAAAATTTCAGGCTGAGAACTTCTGAAAATCTTTGAAAGAAAACATTAATAAGGTGCCTTAAGAGTGTATCTACTCTATTGTGAAAATAAATGATCACTACCCTCAAATATATTGGATTCACCTTAATTAAAGTCAAAATCAGAAATTACAAGTTTAATAGAAACTTAAGAGAAACGAAGAAGCTATTGATACTAATGCTTTTGAGACTACAAAGAACAGGGATTAACTAGGTTATATATTTAGGTATATAAGAAGTACCTAAAGCACTTAAGTATTGGGACTTCCCTGGTGGTCCAGTGGCTAAGACTCCACACACCCAATGGAGGGGGCCCGGGTTCAATCCCTGGTCAGGGAACTAGATCCCACATACCGCAACTAAAAGATCCCACAGGTCGCAACTAAAAGATCCCGCTTGCCTCAACTAAAAGATCCTGCGTGCTGCAACTAAGACCCGGCGCAGCCAAATAAATAAATAAATAAACAAACAAAAAAGGAGATAAATATTAGTGCTCTACTTACCACAGTGTTTAAGTTAAATCTATACAACAGTTATTCTATGTTTTACTGTCAGAAAGTCTTTACAAAAGCACAAAGAGCTTTCTTGTAATATTAAAAAGTTTTAATACTTCTTAAGGCCTTGACTTTTTAACGTTGAGACTATTAGTGTTTTTTTAATAGAAAATTACATTTGTTATAATGTTTGTTGTAGAAAGTTGTGTTTACTTAATGTGGTAAACTGTATTTGCAATATTTGGTTGGTATTATTCCTCATCAACCTACTTCCTATGTCACTGCTTATCTCGTTGAATAACCTCAACTAGTATGGAAGACTAAAAAGCTCTCTTAGAATTAGGTGAACATGTAGCTAAAGAAATTCCTCCTGTTAAAATTTATGTTACAAATGAAATAAAGTGACTCTAACACAGAGGTTAACTGTTTTTATTTTTTAAAAATGTTTGTTTTCTATATACTTATTATAGGTACAATAGAGGTCTTCATAAATAGTTAATTGTTTTTGTATATTTGTGCCATGGACTTCTTTGGTAGTCTACTGAGGCCTATGAACCCCTTCTCAGAATCATGTTTTTAAATATCTAAAATAAAATACATAAGATTATAAGGGAAACAAGCTATACTGTAATACACATATCTACAGACTCTTTAGGAGGGGATCTTCGGAGCAGATTAACTTTAAAACTCAGTGCAGAATCTTAGTATCTCTTTTCCTTGAACTCAAAGATTAAATGTAAATGATTGGCATGGTGATTATTCTATAATATCATCAAGAATCAGTATATCACACTTTTTGCTGCAAAGGTACTTAATAACATATAGACCCTCATCTTGCATACTATCATCATTAACATTTCAAGTATAAAAAGTGACATAATATTCAGTTTGGCTCTCTTAAGGCAATCTTAGATTAGATTTTAATATTTCAGGAAAACCAAGGACAACAGTATTCAGGTCTATATATTTTCTTAAGAGCAGCAACTAACTTCTGAACTTAATTAAAAATGTAATTCCCTAATTGTTTTAGAGAATTTGATTGAGCTAGGATATACTACCATTGAAAATGTGTTAATAAGATAAAAAGTAAAGTGTGGTGATATAAATTGCCATTTATGTGGGAAAAAACAAAAACTCTCAACAATTATATAATATTATATATAAATATATAATATATACTGCATATATAGATACATGTAATATACACATATAAGGCATTATATTACCTTTTTTAAAAAAAAATATTTATTTATTTATTTGGCTGCACCAGGTCTTTTTTTTTTTAAACATCTTTATTGGGGTATAATTGCTTTACAATGGTGAGTCAGTTTCTGGTTTATAACAAAATGAATCAGTTATACATATACATATGTCCCCATATCTCTTCCCTCTTGCCTCTCCCTCCCTCCCACCCTCCCTATCTCACCCCTCTAGGTGGTCACTATATTACCTTTTTTTAAAATTAATTTTTATTGGAGTATAGTTGATTTACAATATTGTGTTAGTTTCTGCTGTACAGCAAAGGAATCAGTTATACATATAACACATATCCACTCTTTTTTTAGATTCTATTCCCATATAGGTCATTATAGAGTATTGAGTAGAGTTCCCTGTGCTATACAGTAGGTTATATTACCTTTCTAGAAGACAGGCGTATAAAGAAAAGATTGCCATAATTATTAGCTATGAGGGACTAATGGGAAACGATTATTGACACTATTTCAATGTTTTCTTTCACACTGGGCACATCCACAACTAACTGTAGTACTTAACGTATAAAATCAATAGTTAAAGGTTCTGGGTTGAAACCTGGGTACCTTAATAATTTAAAAAAAAAGGACTTTTTTTTAGAGCTGCTTTAGGTTCACAGTGAAAATTGGGCAGAAAGTAGAGAGTTCCAATAGACTCCCTACCATCATATATGCACAACGTCCTCTATTCACATCTGGTACCAGAATGGTGCATTTGTTACATTTGATGAACCCATCATTATCACCCAAAGTCCATAGTTTACATTAGGGTTCACTCTTGGTGTTAACACATTCTATGGGTTTTGACAAATGTATGATGACATGTATCTATCATTATACTAACAGACAGAATAGTTTCACTGACCTAAAAATCCTCTGGGCTCTGCCTGTTCAACTTTCCCTCCCCACAACACCTGGCAACCACTGATCTTTTTACTGTTTCCAGTTTTGCCTTTTCCAAAATGTCATATAATTGGAAACATACAGTATGTAGTGTTGTCAGATTATTATTTGTTTTACTTAGC